>NC_000074.6:19124166-19447500 GCF_000001635.26 Mus musculus
AACAAAGAGATAGAAGAAGAGAGATATGGAAGAAGAAAGTGGTAGGGTTACATATCCATATCCATCATGGCACCAGGCAAATGTACACACTGGAGACAACCATTTGTTAATGGCTATCTAAAGATGGATGCTGTGTTGTAGAGTCCTGATAATAAACACATTTACTTCTCCAAAGCCAGTGCCTTGGAAGAAACTTCTGTTGCACTTTTAATTTAGAGGTATTCAGAGTCCTTTTTTGTTTTTGGTTTGAAATATGTATCATATGTATATCTTATGTTCATGAAGACTGGGACTCAGATGGGCCAAGCTTCTTTTCAGGGACATACAGGTAAGGCAGTATTAGTACTCTGTGTTGTGCAGTGTGACCTGTATGGGGCATCCATCCTTTCCACATCAGAGATCTATGTACTTTCCCATACTTTGGCAAATTTGAAAAGCTGTACCTGTGTCCCCTCCAAAATCAAGGAACAAGAGTAGACCTTTGCCAATTTCATGGAGCTGAAGAAGGGGACTCAAAGGAGTCAGAGTGAATCTAACTTTATTCCAGGTACTAGTGCTGTATCAGCTCATGTGTGTTGCCTAACAATTTTACATTAATTGTTATGTACCCCTGATCTGTGTTGTGACAGATCTATGTGAGTGGGTGCTACATCAGGGTAAGGAGATCTAGACCTTCAGTAGATAAATGAGAAGTCATGCTTCCTGCTGGCACTGATGTGAACACCGGAGGCTGAGGAGAGATATTAAGACTGCTCATGAGTACTACATAGTTAACACAATGTAAGATTATACAGTATAAAATTATCTGTTGTACCAAATGCACCGCACATGCAGAGACTCCATTTGGACTCATTAGAAAGCTATAGACAGGGGGCTGGAGAGATGACTCAGCAGTTAAGAACACTGACTGCTCTTCCAGAGGTCCTGAGTTCAAATCCCAACAATCACATGGTGACTCATAACCATCCATAATGAGATCTGACACCCTCTTCTGGTGTGTCTGAAGACAGCTACAGTGTACTTATATATAATAATAAATAAATCTTTAAAAAAGAAAAAAAGAAAAAGAAAGCTATAGGCAAAGATGTTCCTTTGGTCCAAAAGCTGGTTTATCATTGTGAATTGGATGTACTAAAAGTTCTCTTGGTAGAGTAAGGTCTTGAACCTCTAGTCTGACACAGCCTTACTGTGTTAGGAGAGTAGACAAAATATTGAACACTGCAGAGGAAGCCAGGGTTTAAAGGGCTTTGAAACCATGGGCTCCTTCTACTTGTGAGTGGATAGTCAGACAGTAGACAATGGCTGGAGTGAGAGTCATCACCCCTGGGATTTAGGATTTGCATACATTTGAGTTAGCAGCCTTATGTATTCACGTCATGTGGAGTCTATGTACTTTCCACACCTTGTGGCATGTACTCCAAGTACTCTTGAGATTTTGATCTTGGAAATATGGATTGTCTGCCTTTAGCATACAGCAGCAAGCTGCTCTCCTGAGGGCTAATGCAAGCACTGCAATTTCATGCAAAATAACAAATAAAAGTCACAGGGAGACAGCCTCAACTATGCCCCCTTCCCTAAAGTGTCTGACTTTTACAGTGGAATTTCAGTGGAATGTGATAAAGAAGTCAGATACCTTTCCATATTTGGGTATCTGTGATGGCCCATTGGAAACACATAGACAAGAATGTTCTTGGTCTTCAATCTTCCTGGGTCATCACTGTGAACTGGATATACTCCAGGCCTCTTCACTTGCTGTCTTCTCCATTAAGCTTTTGTCCATTGTATACAATTTCACTTTTAATACCAGTCTTGAGCCTTCTCCCCAGACTTAGATCTTGCTCTCTTCCTGAGTAGCAATCTTTGAAAGTATGTAAAGGAAGTTCCAGGGTATGAAAGTGTTTAGGAGTTGAGTTGATAATTTTCTTTCTAGTATATTTCTGTCTTATAAATTCCTAATCAAAGCTGTTCACTTGTTTGCTAATTCTTTGTGCTTTTTAACCTTGTGTGACAAAAGATGGGGCTACCACACAGAAAATGCTTCTGCAAGCAATTCATCTACGGGAGGCTAAAGGAACTAAGACACAGCTTTAAAGACATTGTTGCTGATGTTAGACAACAATCACAGGTAGTAATTAGCCACATGTGAAGCAGAGTTAACCTTTCTTCTTTTGTGAAGCCAAGAATGCATTTTTTTTTTTTTGATGAGAAATGCAGCAGGATTAATGGGAGATGCACAGCATCTTGTTTGAAGAACGAAGAACTTGTTGCTCTCTGCTGGAAGAATCTAAAGTGCTGTGTGACAGTCCAGTCCTGTGGAAGGAGCAAGGGCAACCAGTCAGATGAAGGCTCGGGCCACATGGGCACTCGGGGATGAACTAGCTTTGTCCTTTTGCTGTGGCGCATGCTGGAAGCAGATGCTTCAGCGAAAATAAATGGCTGTTTTTCTTCAGCTTCTCTCAGAAGGCCAAGAGCAGCTGTCTAAACTTGATGGTCCCTCTGTACTTGATTTTTTTTCAATAGATTTGAGAGGCAATTATCCCAAAGTTACATGATATTTATTTCTTCTAAAACAAGGGTACTAGGATAGCTTTGCTTTGGCCAACTGGCTTCAACCAAAGGGAAGAAGATAGGAATTTGATATGTGGAGAAATGAGCATGTAGGCAGCTTACATATACTCATAAAAAGTGAATTAAAACAAAAACAAAAACAAAAACCAATCTGCAGGCAAGATGCTCCCATTGGCACAATAGTGTCATGCTTGTTTGGAAAGGAACTGGCCTCTGATTGGATGCCAGGCCCATGCCATGGGAAGGAATAAAAACCTAGTGCTGGAAACCTAGGTATAAACCTATGACCGGGGAGTTATCGAAACTAGGGAGGAACCTACTCCCTAGGCCATGTTAAATGGATGTGGTACCAAACTGCATTTAAATATTTATGCTTATGTGGTACATCAGTGGTGTTCTCAACTTAGCCAGAGAATCATCTGCATACAGTGGTTTAGTGTTTAATATAGAGCATCATGAGTGGTCAAATTGTTGAGAATAAATGACTTATCCCTAAACAGGGACATCAGTATCACTCATTGCAAGCCCCAGGGAATGTCACAGGAAAGGGAGTGGAAAGAATGAAAGAGATGGAGGATGGGAGGGTCTTAAACATGCTGTCTTTTCTACATGACACACTAATAACATTATGAACACAGCTGTGGCTACCTGCACACACATCCACAGACAGTAGGACATGAAAATAGGAAGGAGACCTTTTGGGAAGAAGTGTGCAAGATGCTCACTTGTGTGTACTCTGTCAAACACTTGTGTTAGAAAGAAACCCAGGTGATACAAGAGCCAAGAAGCATGTAGAAACAAAGGATACACAGAGACAGGTGAGAAACAGCCCCCTTCTCCCATGCCAGTTCACAGGTGGTGTGGAGGAGATGAAACCACAGCCACAAGGCTTGGGCATTTGTGCACTGGGTAAACAAACTGAGGGCCTCTGAGGTAAGAGCCCAGCCTGCAAAGCTCTCCGGGGCCAGCAGTGGTCCACGTGTGGGAAGATGTGAAGCTTTGGCTCAGTTCATACAGACACAGCTCTCAATTAGTCCACACTGGATGGTTCTCAGCCCACGGTGGCTCAGCGCTCAGTTCACACAGGGTAGTTCTGGCACAGCAATCGGCCCACCCTGGTGCTGCTCTCAGCCCACATGCAGCCTTATGTAGAACAGTGGGGAAGATTAGGGCCAGATAACATCTACCTTTCCCCATGGTGGAAAATTCCATGACTAGAGGCCCAGGAAAAAGCTTCTCTAATTCCTTGTCAATTTTAACACCAGTCTCTTCCTCTCCTCTCCCTCTCGCCTCCCCTTTCCCTCTCTCTCCTTCCTCCCTCCTCCCCCGATCTGCCCTTCTCTTACTGCACTTTAGTTTTGTTTTAAACTTTAATTTTATTGTAAGAGACTTAAATGTTGTTCCTCCTCCTGCCTTTATCTGATACATTTAATTGCATCTGTCTGTCATCAGACACTTTTCTCTCCTTCCTCTCGTATGATTTTCTATGGTTATCAATCGTTAGTCTTTCGACTTAGGTAGCTCTGGTTTTTGTAGCTACTTTGTTTGATGTTATTGCAGTTTGCTTCACTTCTCTGAGAGATACTAGGGACTAAGTGATTAAATTCTCAAGACAAGGCCTTTCACTACCATGATCCTCATATAGCAGCCAGAGTTGATCTCTAACAATACACAAATCACAAGTTTGAAACATGAAAAATAGCGAAAGGAAGGACATGTGATTCTGCTTATAACTCTGAAGTGGTTAAATTCAAACATCCAGGGGGTAAAATGACAAAGAATTCAAATCTGCTTTTAAAAAATGAAACTCGCTATACATTAATAATGGGAACAATCTAGGTGTATGATCTTGAAGATATAATGACTGTCAATATATGCATGGAGCTTTAATTCACCCAACATCATAGGATGAGCAGTATGAGTTCAAATGGCAGCCATCTCCAACACAGTAACAGTGGGTGAGTTCAACACTAACTTTTCACCAACAGATGAACCCCCAGACAAGAAAATTAAAGTAGAAACCACAAGGTTAAACTGTGCCATGGATCAAGTCTCGTACAGACTGTCCCACCCAGCAACTTCAGAACAGACTCTTCTCAGCAGCCCATAGAAACTTTGCCCAAAGAGATTATATTTAGAACATAAAACGTGTCATCACAAATACAAAACCTCGAAAATAAATTTCCCGTGTCTTGGCAATTGAAATACAACTAGAAAGAAATAGCAAGAAAACTACAGAAACTATAGAAATCTGTGACTGTTGAGCAATTTATTCTCCACTTGTATACTTTTGATTTTGTTTTTTGTTGTTGCTGCACTAGCTATCACATTCATCTATGGATATTTTGCATATGTGTTCCTATGCGTACATGTGTGCACACATGTACACACACACACACACACACACACACACACACACTCAAGACACTGGCATTTTATCAAACATATACTTAAAAAGCATCTTTCCTCCAACCCAGCAGTCCCTTCCACAATGGCAGGAGATAGGAGATGATACCTCTGCCCACTACAGCACGAACTTGAAGACTGTGTTTCCAGGGCTCGTTCCCATCCACAGTCAAGCAGATTCAATCCATTACCTACATGATTTCAAGACTGTTCATTGTACTGTTTCTTTCTTTCTTTTTTTTTCTTATCCATATTTTCTTTTATTGGAAATTGAACTTTTTAATAGGTTTATAATCTGATCTTGGTCTTCACCTGCTGCCTCCTATTCTTTCCAGTTCTCCCCTCTATCTGTTCCCATCCAGATCCACTAGCTTCTCATATACCATTACAAAACACAGTTATCTAACGATAATGACAAAAATAGGATAAATAAAAAAGCAAGCATATAAGAACATAACAAAACATCTAAACATGAAAAAGAGCCAAAGAAAAAGCACAGAAAATGCAGAGACACACATTCATACACACACAGGAATACCATAAAACCCCAAACTAGAAGCAATTATATATATACAAAGGATCTGTAAAATAGAAAAAAAAATACTCTGACTTAACATTATGAGGTGAAGTTTCTCCAAATATACCTTTAGTTTGTTTTGTGTTGGCCACTACTGCTGGACATGAGGTCTATCCTTAAGAGTGGTTTGTTTTCTCAATAAGAAGTTCTTGGAGAAAATGAATTTTTTATTTGGAAATAGCTAACACTTGGATATAACTTCTGGGTTAAGAATGAGGGACTATTGTATTTCTCCTTGCTCTAGGACCCTACCTTGTACAGATCCATGTTGGTCCTCTGCATCCTGCTACAGTCTCTGTGAGTTCATATGTGTATAAGCCTAGAAGGTCTTGATTCCTTTGAGTCCTTCCATAACCTGTGGCTACTACACTCTCCTCTTTACCTTCTGCATAGTTCCCTGAGGTCTGAGGGGAGACATTTGGTGGAGAAATCCTTTTGTTTCTTAATGACTCCCACATGTCTATTGTGAAAAGCATACCAGGCAACTTCCACCTGACACACATTTGCTGAATGAAATGCTCTGACACACAGACTACTCCCAGTTGATACACAAGCACACTATGGAGGCAGAGCTGCAGAACACCTGCTGATATGTGCACATCTTTCTCTGGGGTCTCTATTCAGCAATCTTGGGGTCTTCTTGACCTGGTCCCATCTCCCCAATCTATTCTTTTTTTTTTTTTTTGGTCTTTTTGTTATTTTGTCTTTTTTTTTTTCCAGAGCTGAGGACTGAACCCAGGGTCTTGCTAGTCAAGTGCTCTATCACTGAGCTAAATCCCCTATCCCTCCCCAACCTATTCTTAAGTATGAACTTGTATCATAAATTTAAGACGCAGGTCAATGTTGTTCTCTCCCTCTTATCCTTTATTCTACCTTAACGGTATTTTAGAGATCAATTCTATTCCCTGTCTACCTCTTGCCCGTTGCAGTCCCCAACCAGGTGATTTGATGATGTACCCTGTTACTGCATAAGGGGGAGTGGTTATAAACAGTTGCTCTGAGGACATGCACATTAGCCCTCCAGCTAAAGTGCATGAACAAAGTGCTGCTGTCTGATCTGTGATCCAGGGTGAGAAGAGTTTTTTCAACGATGTTGACTTTCAAGGCCAGGCATTTATATTTTCTCTGAAACACTCCATTACTTTTCCTAAAGGTAAAATTATCAGAAATTGTGCCCAAGGGCAAATGCAGGCATCCAAGTGATGTGTGTCTTGTGATGTGTGTCTTGCCTGTGGACAGGGGTGGGAGTCAAATCCCAGTGCCTCTGTTCTCTGGAAAGACTGTTTCAATGACTCCCCACGTTTGCTCACTCTTGGTCCCCACACTGTGGTCACTTGGGACAACCCCCAGGCATAGGCTTAGTGTCCGCCATTGCTATTCTTACCTCACATGCTCTCTGTTCCCAAACTGCACTGACAATTCATGCTGGCATTCATGGCCTTCACACGCTACCCCACTGTTCTTTGATGTGATATGTTTTCTAGTCCTTTAGTTTTGATTCAGAGGTTTCTACAGAATGGTGGGCATTAACCCCATTTACCCACACAATTCTCTTCTACAAGATACTCTGCAGTAAAATGCATGTGGAGCCATTAGAGGTCAGTTTACGTGAAACAGAATGGGAAGTTCTTTTTCAAGAATCATGTAATGTTGCATTTTAAGTGCATCTCAGGGATCATCAGCCTCTCTGGGATCATCTAGTCTGTCTTTGTTTTAGGTGAAGAAATGGGTAAGTGATGGGGGTTTCCATGGAGTAACACTCCCTACCCTAAACACTGAAGTTATAACTGTAAAGTCTTCCTGTAAATATTTCCTTACCTTGTGTCTTGATGTGTGCTTACCAAGCAATGCTGGCCTGGAATGGCTTCAGTATCCTGAAGACACACTGTCCATAAGTCCTCTTCCCTGTGCTGGGGAGACCCTTCACCTGCTTCTCTTTTCTCTAGCAATCTCAGCACTATTGTCCTGTGCTGTTCTCAGCTGTGTCTCTTTTGCTTCCTACAGATATGAAGGGCCTCTCAGCTACAAATACATGCAGTTGAAGATGATTTGGGGAACATCCGAAGAAAACACATCCTGAGAGATTAAGCAAGCTACTTCAACTGTAGAATACCTCATTGTCTTTATTGAATAACTGACAGAACATTGGGCATCATAGTCCATCTACCTAAACCTTGTAATGAAGCTCTGATTTAAGGAGAAAACTCAAGAAACCAAACAAGGCAGGGGTCAGTGTGGGGCAACAGGCTATGCACAGACAGCCTAGTCTCCAGATGAGCTTCGATCTTGAACCCCGGTGGGACCTGGTGGGTGGTAATTTCCACCTACATGGGACAGAAGATGTTTGATCATGTCTTCTGGACCCCTGGCTCCTGTCGAAGTTACCACCCCCACAGCCCCCACAGGAAAGGTGCGTGGAACAGCACCAAGCCTTCCCACATGCAAATAAGATTTTCCCCAAACTCTCAGTCCAAGCCAATAAGAGGTACCTGCTGTCGAACTCTGAATCACCACCAGAACTGTATATAAATCCATCCAGGGAATTAAAGGTACACAAGAACTATTTCTTCGTACGAGTGTTTTGTTCCAAGGGCTGTATGTAACACTTGGGAAGAGATCTTCTCTCCGGAGATCCCGCCGCACTTCTCACGGCTCAGCCCGACCTGACTCAGTTCAGAGCTGCTAGGAGTTACCAAGTGACCTTGAGGGCACAGCAGAGTCTTCCTGCCTGCACTCACTTCCCTTCGCTTTAACCCTCGTACCCGGCCTGGACAGAGATCTCCATGGAAGACCTCTGGTATCCAGGCCCACAGGTCAGGGATCCTTGATATCATCTGCAGGCTGGAGAAACTCATCTAGGTGTTGCTCCTGATTCTTTGCCATCACTGGCAATCTCTAGGAACCTGTTAAGGTGTTGATTGCTCTTAGCCTTTTGGGTGATGAGACTCATTCTGTGTTCTGCACTGAAGAGTAGATCCAGGTGTTGTTGATGATGCTCTTTCCCATCTACATCCTTCCGAGCAGCTTTTCCCTGTACCCTAAGTGTGACCCTCTTTGACCTATCATGTCAGCATTTAGAGAAACACATAAGTTGATTGGAAAAAAGAACAATTTGCTGATAACAAAAATGGTAGGCCCTGGTTGGACCCACTGAGCAAATTCTGAAGTTAGAGTTAGATTCTAGTAATCTCTGGCCCCTGTGCTAACATGTGGACCTAGAAGCCTTGATAATTCCTTCTCTAGACAAGCTGCCGGATACTCTCTAGTACACTGAATGGAAATAGCTCTCTTGGAGTGAGTGGTTTGAATCCACTCAGGCATTTGAACACTTGGTTCCCAGTTGGAGTTGATGAAGAGCTCTAGGAAGAGCATCCCTGCCCGAGGAAGCACATGTGGAAGCTGGCTTTGAGAGCTCATACCCTGGCCTTTCTTCTAGCTTGCTCTTTCTGTTTGTATCTAGGGACAAAGATGTGATCCCTCAGCTTCCTGCTCCTGCTGCCATGCCTGCCCCTTGGTGCTCCGCTCCCGGCTGTCTATCATGGACTCTCATTCCTCTGGAACAGGATGAGAACAAGGAGAACTTTCCTCCTCAAGTTCCCTGTGGTCATGGTACTTTGTTTCGCAACAGAAATGTTATCAGTACAGAGTTATTCAACAAATCTAGGGGAGCCAAGAACAAACCAGCAGTGTTAACTCCATGTGCTCTTTCCTGCCTTGCCACCCAGCAGTTTCCAGGCTCTGAGGAAGAAGAGTGTGTCCTGCCATACAGGAGGAATCACAAACAGCCTTAGAGCTCATGAAATGCAGCCCACTGGCTAGCACAACCACGAGCAGTGTGCTGTGGAGAGGCAGAGCCCTGAGGACTATGTGTCCTGAGGATTTCATGCTGTTGTGGTATTTTGTTCTGCTTGTGGCCTTCACTTCCCTCTTAATCTAAGAATTATGTGAAAACTCAAAGGGGGCTTCCCTGGCACTTAGAGTAATAGTGCTTGATCTCTTTCAGACATTGCTGCTGGAGCAGACTAATGATTCAATCACCACCCTAGGAAAGAACTTAGACATATAGGTTGTCCGCAATGACCACCACCCCTTGAAAGCATTTGCAAAAACATGCTAGTGAAGCTAGGTTAAGATGTTTTTGTTTATGGCCTTGATATAGAAAATCTTAGGGAGCAATATGGAGTTCAGAAAGGCACACTCTTCTCTTTTTTTAAAAAATATTTGACTTAGATATTTTCTTTATTTACATTTTAAATGTTATACCCTTTCCTGGTTTGCCCTCTGAAAAGCCACTATCCCATTTCCCCTTCCCCTGCTTCTATGAAGGTGTTCCCTCCACCCATCCACCCACTACTGCTTCCTTATCCTGGCATTACCCTACACTGAGGGATCCAGTCTTCATAGGACCAAGGGCCTCTCCTCCCACTGATGTCCCTCAAGGCTGTCTTCTGCTACATAGGTAGCTGGAGCCATGGGTCACTCCATGTGTACACTTTGGTTGATGGTTTAGTCCCTGGGAGCTCTGGGGGTCTGGTTGGTTTATATTGTTGTTTCTCCTGTGGGGCTGCAAAGCCCTTCAGCTACTTCAGTCCTTTCTCTAACTCCTCCATTGGGGACCCTGTGCTCAGTTCAAAGGTTTGCTGCAAGCATCCACCTCTGTATTTGTCAGGCTCTGGCAGAACCTATCAGGAGATAGCTATATCAGGCTTCCGTCAGCAAGTACTTCTTGGCATGCACAATAGTGTCTGGGTTTGGTAACTGCATATGGGATGGATCCTGGGGGGCGGACAGTCTCTGGATGGCCTTTCCTTCAGTCTATGCTCCACTCTTTGTCTCTGTATCTCTTCCTATTGGTATTTTGTTCCCTCTTCTAAGGAGGACCAAAGTCTCCATACTTTGGTCTTCCTTCTTGTTGAGCTTCATGTGGTCTGTGAATTGTATCTTTGGTATTTCAAGGTTTGGGCTAATATCCACTTATCAGTGAGTGCATATCATATGTGGGTTTTTTTTTTTTTTTTGTGAAAGAGTTATCTCATCTCAGGATGATATTTTCTAGTTCCATTCATTTGCCTAAGAATTTCATGAATTTATTGTTTTTAATAACTGAGTAGTACTCCATTGTGTAAATGTACCATATTTTCTGTATCCATTCCTCCACTGAAGGACATCTGGGCTTTTTCCAACCTCTGGCTAGTATAAATAAGGCTACTATGAACATAGTGGAGCATGTGTCCTTCTTATATGTTGGAGAATTTTTTGGGTATATGCCCAGGAGTGGTGTAGCTGGGTCCTCAGGTAATATTATATCCAATTTTCTGAGGAACTGCCAGAGTGATTTCCAGAGTGGTTTTACCATCCTGTAATGGTAACCAACAATGGAGGAATGTTCCTTTTTCTCCACATCCCTGCCAGCATGTGCTGTCACCTGAGTTTTTGATCTTAGTCATTCTGGCTGGTGTGAGGTGGAGTCTCAAGATTGTTTTGATTTGCATTTCCCTGATGACTAAGGATGTTGAACATTTCTTTAGGTGCTTCTCAGCCCTTCCCTATTACTGTTGAAGATTCTTTGCTTAGCTCTATACCCCATTTTGTCTTCTTCTTATTTGTTTGTTTGTTTGTTTGTTTATTTATTTAGTTTTTTTCGAGACAGGGTTTCTCTGTATAGTTCTGGAACTCACTTTGTAGACCAGGCTGGCCTTGAACTCAGAAATCCACCTGCCTCTGCCTCCCGAGTGCTGGGACTAAAGGCGTGCACCACCACACCCGGCTTATTTTTTATTATATTCAACACAATATATATTTTAATATCAATCATAAAAATGATGGACATGTTATTAAATGAACATAAATAAAGTCTTTTTGTTTGTTTATTTTGTTTTGTTTTTAGGAGAGCTTAAAATCTTGGCTCTTACTGCAGTACAAACCCAAAATAAGAACAATTTTGAGACACTGTAGTTCATTGTAATAAGGATGTACTTTAATGCCCCTCACATCACTAAAGGTTTTTACCTCCCTAGTAGTTAAGCTAAGCGTTAACAGTTCTGCTGGGCCAAGGAGTGAATTGTAGGCATGATTTTTTGGATACAGACTTCCTGCTATGGTCAAAGCTATTTGACTTGAGTGATTGTCATCATTCTCAGCCCGCAGGGAACAGGTTACATTCATTTAAGAAATGGTATGTGTATTAAGATGGTCTATCCATGAAGCCATTCATCAGCTGTTTCAATGAACGGTGGTTCTCCTTGGAGGCTGGCACAGACACTAGGTTAGGATAAAATTCTGGTTCATTGGCTGTGATGATTTTGAAAAGCATTCAACTCAAAAAAAGAGTAACTTACAAGGTCCTCTTCTTCAAAATTGATACAATAATTATAAATATCAAGCAAAACAGTCTCACTCTTTGTTGTTCTCTTACAAGCCACCTCCCAAATTAATTGTCTACATTTCTTCTGACTGTATAAATAATTTTGAAATATGTCAGCTGTTCTGAAATCCATAATATAGTGTAAAAACATCAAACAAAAAATTCTACTAATAGAGGGACTGAGATAGGGGAAGCATGATTTCAAGACTCTGTACCCCATTGTTAATAGGGTATTTGGTTCTCTGGAGTCTAACTTCTTGAGTTCTTTCTATATATTGAATATTAGCCATCTGTTTGATGTAGGGTTGGTAAAGACCTTTTCCCGATCTGTTGGGTGCTGTTTTGTCCTATTGACAGTGTCTTTTGCCTTACTTATAAGCTTTGCAATTTTATGAGGTCCTGTTTATCAATTCTTGATCTTAGAGCAAAAGCCATTGGTGTTCTGTTCAGGAAAATTTCCCCTGTGCTTAAGGCTTTTCCCTACTTTCTTTTCTATCAGTTTCACTGTATCTGGTTTTATGTGGAGGTCCTTGATCCACTTGGACTTGAGCTTTGTACAGGGAGATAATAATGGATCGATTTACATTCTTCTACATGCTGACCACCAGTTGAACCAGCAACATTTGTTGAAAATGCTGTCTTTTTCCACTGGATAGTTTTAGCTTCTTTGTCAAAGATCAAGTGACTATATGTTTTTAGTTGGTGGCTCAGACTCTGAGATCCCCAAGGGACCAGGTTAGTTGACTCTGTTGGCCTTTCTGAGAAGTTCCCATATCCTTTATAGCCTCCTATTTTTCCATAAGAGTCCCCAAGCTTCACCTACTATTTGGTTGTGGGTATATGTATCTGTATCTGGCTGCTGGGTGGACCCTCTCAGAGGACAACATGCTCCTATCTATGGGATTCTGGCATTGATGGAGGAGTAGGAGAGGCAATGGGAGGGTGGACATGCCCCTGGAATAGCAGGCTGCTCAGGGCAGCTTCTCCTCCTTATTTTTTAATGAGAGACATAAAGCGAGTGAATCTGGATGGAAGCAAGGTGGGGAGAAACTGGGATAACTAGAGAGAGGGAAATAATAGTCAGGATATATTACATGAAGAAGAAAAGTATTTTCTTTTTTTTTTTTTTAATTAGGTATTTTCCTCGTTTACATTTTCAATGCTATCCCAAAGGTCCCCCATACCCACCCCCCCCAATCCCCTACCCACCCACTCCCCCTTTTTGGCCCTGGCGTTCCCCTGTACTGGGGCATATAAAGTTTGCAAGTCCAATGGGCCTCTCTTTGCAGTGATGGCCGACTAGGCCATCTTTTGATACATATGCAGCTAAAGACAAGAGCTCCCAGGTACTGGTTAGTTCATATTGTTGTTCCACGTATAGGGTTGCAGTTCCCTTTAGCTCCTTGGGTAATTTCTCTAGCTCCTCCATTAGGGGCCATGTGACCCATCCAATAGCTGACTGTGATCATCCACTTCTGTGTTTGCTAGGCCCCGGCATAGTCTCACAAGAGAGAGCTATATCTGGGTCCTTTCAGCAAAATCTTGCTAGTGTATGCAATGGTGTCAGCATTTGGAAGCTGATTATGGGATGGATCCCTGCATATGGCAATCACTAGATGGTCCATCCTTTCGTCACAGCTCCAAATTTTGTCTCTGTAACTCCTTCTATGGGTGTTTTGTTCCCATTTCTAAGAAAGGGTAAAGTGTCCACACTTTGGTCTTCGTTCTTCTTGAATTTCATGCATTTGGCAAGTTGTATCTTATATCTTGGGTATCCTAAGTTTCTGGGCTAATATCCACTTATCAGTGAGTACATATTGTGCGAGTTCCTTTGTATTTGGGTTACTTCACTCAGGATGATACCCTCCAGGTCCATCCATTTTCCTAGGAATTTCATAAATTCATTTTTTTAAATAGCTGAGTAGTATTCCATTGTGTAAATGTACCACATTTTCTGTATCCATTCCTCTGTTGAGGGGCATCTGGGTTCTTTCCAGCTTACATGAAGAAGAAAAGTATTTTCAATAAAAGGAGGAAAAGAAGAAAGAGTGGGTGAGAAATTAAAACTGGATTTTAGGTCTAAAATTCTGTGAAAATTTCATTAGAACTGGTAGCTTCAATAGACTTAAGGTTTACAATAATGCGAGGTTTTTAATCCTTCAAAAGAGTTTGTGATTTCTTAGAATTCTTATAAAAAGCTTTATTCTGTCCCTTTGTGTATCATTTGAGCAAAGTTTTAGGAACGATAAAACCATTGCAGAACAAACTGATATTGGAAAAACTGGTACATTCTGTGACTCCACGCATGCATGAAAAATGAAGGAATCAAAGCACCCATTGCTATTGTGTGTCCACAAGCACATCAACCTTTGTCTAATTCTGCAACCCACCTCGTTTACTGCCATCCTAAGGATTTCCTGTTGACTTCCCTTTCCAAAGAAGCTTCTAGTGTCAGCTTTTTGTCTTCCTCGGTGTGAAATTCATTCTCCCAGAGTGTCCTATGTGCCCTTGCAGATGTGCTCCCCACAGCCCTAATGGAGGTGCTCCCAACAGAGTCCATGATTCCGTTAGCACATTGAAATTTTAAATCTCAAAACAAGGTAACTCACATTGCAAGGTTTACCTCACTCACCGGTGAGTCTCCTCTCTGACACCTTTTAAGGTTCGAACTTGATTCTACAAAAGCTGCTGAGACCAAACTGGCTACTCTAGATTTTTCCCTTTCTACATTCCCATTTCCAGGATTAATTGAGATGCCATCTGGAAGATAATAGAATTATGACAATACTGAAGATCTTCACATGTACATAGTCACATATTGCCGTCAGCACATGGATATGCAACATATCATGTCCTCTTTAGCATTGGAGCCATTGTTTTTACTTCACACCATCTAAGGCGTACAGGGGAATGGGATGTCACAGACAAAGCATCATCATAGTGTTGAATACATCCAGAGGTCTAAGGCCGTGTTTGCTCTGTAACACTGCTGACTTGTGTGCACCCCTGCTCCCAGGGCTCAGCCTCCTGCACACTCTTCTTGATTTCCCGGATTCCCATGCTTGTGCTCTGTTCTCAACCCACTCATGCTTTTCTCCACACCGAGATGAGTATTTTCAATTAAACAAATAGTCTAAGATGTATTCTCTGTTCAAACAAAATGTATGTGCAAATGAGACACATTTGCACAGTGTTACCATAGCAACCCTTCCTGGGAGATGTTGATGTAACATGGAAGTCCATCATGTAAATCTAGTTGGAGTCCTTTTCCTTTACCAGTGCCAGCAATAATCTCTGGCCTCAGAACTATCGTTACTTCATGCCAACATTTTGAAGACTGACCACTTCTCAGTTTACATTTCCTTTGTTCTCCCTGCCCCACTTCCATAGTTGCAAGTGACTTCTCTTTAAACAATTTTTATGTCATCATAAATTAAACTGGCCTCTGCTCCAGTAGCCACCAAGGCTTGAGTCAGAGTAGTTCATTCATTTTCCAATAGATAATAATGTTTATATCGAACCTCAATCATTACGGGTCACCCTACCATTACCAGAGCAAGTCCTAAAGCAGAACAGAAGGAGCCACTAGGACCTTGAGGACCACAGGGCCAGTCTCACCCGGGAGATGCTCTGTCTGGGATTCTCTTGGTCACACCCCCCCAGCTGAAAGTTTTGGTGGCTGGAGCTACCCCAGGCAGTTTTTGCAGGATGATATATAAGTGTCTACTCCAATACTTTATTGCTTTTCTGTTGCTTGTTTTCCTTTTATTCCTGGTTGCTCTATTTGTAGTAACCTTATACATTCAAAACTGAAAGTGCTGGCACCATGGATTACTTCCTAAGCAAAACACACAGGGCATTTCATGATTAAATAACTCTTGACCCAACCAACACCTCTGCTTCTTGGTTTAGTCTGAATCATGCTTCCAGGGATGTACATGCTTGTGAAAATATGGTGAGACAAAACACCTGCCTGGGTAGAAGATAAAGGAGAAAAGGAAAAGGGGCCTCACGTGTGATTATCACTCCAGGGAAAATCCGGCCTCAATTCTAGGACATTTTTCTGAAGAATTGAATTGGATTTAATGGCATCACCAGGAGGTGCCAGGGGTAAGATGAAGGAAAGGACAAATGAAGATGACTCAGATAACTTAAAATGAAAAGAAAGAGGGTCAAAGGAGATGAAGACGGGAGTGGCAAGTAAACCCAGAGAGGCTGAGCAAGAGAAGAAAGATCAGTGATAGATATTTTAAATTCATCTGACTACCTGGAGCCCTGCCTAGCCAGTGTGTCTCATGTTTTCATGCACAATAGTGTTCCACTAGGACAAACGTATTCTGCAGACAACATGGAATCAGCATTGTAGCCTTATGTTAAAGCTATTGAAAAGTAACTATGGAAGCTGCTGATGTCCTAGTCACAGTTATCTTTGCCTCTCCACGAGTTTCATCTTAATTTACCTTCATGGATTCTCTTATTCATCAAGCCCACCCAAACTGCTCAGGCATATCATTTACTTCCTGAAAAAACAAAACCCACATAACTTAAAATTTATTCTGGGAACCGTGGGGGAAGTAAACATCTTCTTGTGACCTTTGTGGCTGTGCACTCTGTCTAGAGGCTCCCAGCCTACACTCCCAGCTAAGTTATAAGAGAGCTTTCAGCAGCTGCCCACCCACCGTGGACCCTTCACTGCCTGAAGTCCCCTCTGCAGCCATGATACCAAGACTCCTTCCTTTCTTTGCCAGTCTACTTTTTGCAGCCCTGCTGTTTCCAGGTAAAGCAGAAACATGGCTTAGTCCTTGGGCCCAGGCTCTTTCTGCAGCTGTTGCTTTAGGAATGGATGTCTAGGGCAGCTGTAAGATATCAGTGTGCACTGCAGCACAGCACATTTACCAAATAAGGCTTCTGAGGAGAAGTTATTGAGGTGGGTTCTCAGATGGACTGGTGGCATTAGTTTTCCAAGGGGAAGGATTCCTCCTCATTCTTCTATGTTACACAGAGGACACTGAGGCTTAGACTTAGGGATCTTGGCAAATGCATTCATGATGTCCATGATGGAGGCTGAGCTTGTTGCTGTTGGGGTACCCATTGTTCCTGGCACATTTCTTCACATGCCACTCTTTCCATTTTTTCCCACACATATGTACGTGTGGATAAATATATAAAGAGTTTGTGTAAATCCTTCACAGTTCATTCCAGCCTCTTGTCAAGCCTCACTCATTGTTGAAACTTGTTCCATCCTCTTGAGTTGTTGAATAGAAAGTTTCTAAATATTCTTAATTTCAGCAGGCCTGTCCAATGCCTCGTCCATTAACCACTTAGTCACTGAACCTCCCAGTTTCCCCAAGGACGAATTTCCTGCTCGAGGAGTAAATGGGTCTCAGTTGTTACATCACAGAGTGAAACGATTACCTCCACGCACCCCCCCTTACCACGGTAAGTCAAGCACCCAAGATCAAGGCAAGTTCATCCACTTGGGAAATACTGAGCGCATGTGAAAGTGTGGATGGGATGAGGTGAGCATCACTGTTTGTGGAGACATGGCATGGGTGGTTCAGTCTTCCCGAGATGTCAGGAAAGTCAGGAGATCCTGCAGCTTCTGCTGAAACTGGATCCTTGAGGGACTCAGAAACATAGGAGTATTGAGGGGCCAAGAGATGAGTTGTCTAAGTTCACTATGGTAACATCCTGCTGGATTCAAGCAGTAACCAGAGGAGAGAGTCTTCTCCTACCTAGTTTCTTGTTCCCCCAGCCTTGGAGGTCATTTTCTCAGTTGGAATTTGTTCAATACTTGCTAAGTTCGGGTGTCAGATGAAGTTCTGGCAGGTTTCCTGGGGAAGCAGGCAGAGGACAAGCTGAGCTATTTACTACCTCCTGTGGGGACAGATACAAAGAAGTGGTAAACTGCCAGAAGCTCAAGCATTCTTCTGAACTCTTCTGGCATAACCAGGCTTCTTCTCTATCCTCATGTCCTACTGCAGAGGCAGCTCCAAATCCACAAAGACTGAAGGAGTTGGCAGCTCCTGGAATGCCCTTAATCTCAAAGTCATTTCTCACTCAGAGACAAGGGTCAGTGGACACGGACAACAATTAAATGCTGGCAAATATCTGATGATATTCAGTAGATACAGTCCCATCAACTCTAAGTACTTCCTTACCCTATCATAATCTCTGCTTTCTTGGAATTCACCTCCTGTTTCAAAGGACTTAGTTCACTGAGGGAACAGAAAAAGGAAATGCAGTTGTCACACCACAAACATAGGCAGGCACAATGGTGGTCATATGTTCTTTCTGATAGTATGCTGTGTGGCAATATTACAATGCTATTTTTTTAATATAGGAAATTAGGAGGCTTTGAAGGAACAGAGCACTGTCTGGACTTGTGTTCATGGGTTAGAATTTGAAATTATGAACATGACAACCTATTTCATATGTATGCCATCCCCCACATCATAGCCTTATTTTAGAAATGACTCCTGACTCATTCTTGGCATAATCTTATGATACTAATTTGGATTTTCCTTTTTACAGAGCCTGAACCAAATTACCAAATTGTCAACTGCAAGAAAAGTGAAGGACAATGTCAAGAATACTGTAATTTCATGGAAACACAAGTGGGCTACTGTTCAAAAAAGAAAGAACCCTGCTGCTTACATCCGTTCTGATGTTGCTAATCACTAAAGCTGAAGTGACCTGCAAACCTGTCAGCTCTCCTGAACTATCATGTCCTTCCAGGTGTGGCTACAATAGAGAAGAGCCTAAACAGAGGAAGGCATCTCTATCCATGTCCAGCCACCTAAGCCTCTTATTATGACAAAACTAAACAACAAAGGCTTTGTACACACTATCTTACCAAAGGCTTGCTTAATTCAGACACATCTCCAAAGTCATACCATTTATGCTGGAATAAACCTTCATAGGAAAGCATTCAGGCAATGTGTTCATTCATTTAAGGAACAATTTGAGTTACTTCTCTTTGTCATGGATATGAAGAAATGTGAAAGGCAAACATGGGTAAGACACACACAGAAATAGATATCTGAATGGACAGAAAAATATGAACTGATATCTTTGCTTTAATATGGGTGTATCCTAGACAGTAGTGGTAGAGTATTAAAAAGTGGCTCCTAGTGAAAGCTGAGAAGGATTTGTAGGATGACCAGAAATGTGTTAAGTTGCGAGAGGGGGCAGAAATTTCCAAGCATAGGCTACATTTTGTACAAAAGTTCAGGGACATGGAAGGATCATTAACCCACTAAATGGGAAGAGCTCAAGTACATCCACATGGGAGAAGAATTCAGAGAAGCAAGAGTTCTCCATGTGGGAAAGGGTACAATGCCATTGAGGACAACAGAGCACAAAACCTTGGAGTGATAAACAAGAGGGAGTTGTGTCAGGTGCTCTAGGATGCCAACAGCCTGCCTGTGCTCATTCTAACATCAGACTTAAGAATGTAGGAGTGATGAGTAGCAAAGGGCCAGGGAAGAGGTGATTGCAGCCATTGAAGTTGAAGAAAATCGATTATGACTGAGGTTGAGAAAACAGTTGAGAGGAAGTCAACAGTCAGGGGATGTAAGAAGAGGAGTTCTTGTGACTGGTAACCATGGAGAAGGAGGAACCACAGGGTAGAGGTGAGTTAATGTCAACCAAAGTGACCCACACTGTACAAGAGAGGGCACAGAGATTGTTTGGAGATGTTGAACTCTAAGACATTCACAGTGAGGAGATGAATGGGTGTATGTGAATCCAGGAGAAACGAGGAAATGAGATCCCTAAGTTTTAGTTATTTGTCAGTAGGTATTAAAGCCTGTAGAGATGTTTTTCAGGGATGTGGAAATCTGTAATTCAGATATGGCTTTCTGGAGGTTGTGGGGAGTTACTAAGTGAAGTACCTGAAATAACCCAATTCCAAATGATGAGGAGAGAGGTGGTTTGGTGGGATGGACAGAGGAAGTCATGCCAAATCAACAGGAAGTGATCCTGGAAAACAGCCTGGGATAGTTCATCTGCCCTCCTCCTCCTCCTCCTCCTCCTCCTCCTCCTCCTCCTCCTCCTCCTCCTCCTCCTCCTCCTCCTTCTTCTTCTTCTTCTTCTTCTTCTTCTTTTTTTTTGGAGCTGCCACATGGTGGTAAGGGCTGAGACACCTGGTCTCTAGACTGAAAATTGTTTATCAATAAAGCTGTAGATCTTTAATTATAGGAGGTCAGTGTTTCTTAAGTAAAGAGAACAAAAGGTACTTGAGAAAGAGTTTTGTTTGTTTGTGGGATAAAAGTTAAAAGAGTGAATAATATTAACCTTGAGGGTAGAACGTGGGAATGCATGTCTATATGACACAGACTCAAAGAGGGAATAAAGACAAGTTGGGGTGGGGGGAGGTTTTCCAGACTTCCATGTAAGAAAGCAGTGCACACATTTCATTATTTGTCTTAAATCTAACATTTCTCTTCTTTGTTCACTCAATTGCTCAACAAATATCTAGTACCCACCATCTTTCCTTCAATTGTAATTTTAGGTTAATACATTTAATTATCATCAAACTCACTACACTCCTGTATTTTATATTCTAACTAACACGACTAACCTTGAAGAAGATATGCAAGTAAAACACATGCTATGCCAGAAAATACTAAATATAGTGAGAGAAGAGAATGTTGGAGATATAATGTTGACTTTTAGAGAGAGGGTGACACAAAGTTTCACCAAAAAGGTAGGAACTGGATAAAATTCTAAAGGATAGCAGGGATTGTTGGCCAGGGGCACCAAGGGGGAGGGAACAGCAAAAAGCAATGCATTGAGGACCAGTCTTGTTGGGTAAGTTTGAAGAGTATTGGGAGGAGACCCATGTGATCAGAGCAAAGGGAACAAGAAATCAGGGTGATCTACGGGCACTGCTAAAGATCTTCTTTATATGATAGTATTCAATTGTTCAGTTCACCATTCCAAAGAAGACAACATCAATCTATTTACCTGTAATCAGCTCTCTTTTCCTCCTGAGCCATGATGGATTAGACATGGAAGGTACTTCAGTGGATTTGGACATCACATATTACAGATGCAATTGTTTTCTTGTCAGTTTTTTTTTAAAATATTTTTGTTTTTGAAAAATCATCATATGCATTAGATTATATTGCTGCAATTTTAGACAAAGAGTGTTTTTGTGGATCTGCTACTTCCAGTCATCTATAACCCTTAATAGCCCTATTCTCCCTTTGTACTCCCCACCCCATATTTTCCTTTTTTCATGTGTAAAATAAGTAAGAATATAAGGGACAAGAACCAAACAGAAGCACAGATCTCAGAAATGTGGCTGGTCACATGAGCAGCACGACATTACTGAGCTCAGGGATGACTGGCAAGGTTTGTTGAGATTGCTTCAACATCCACTAACCCTTTATAAAGCTGGCTGGCTGAAGAGGGTATACAAGGCAGTCTCTTCTAATTTGTTAATCCTCTTCTTCCTTAGATCACTAACTTTCAACAAAGTACAGCCTGAATATTCACGTTCGGTCTCTGCTCATTGACATTTACAGTGACAAACACTCTGAATGTAAGAACATCCATGTTCCTTCTAATTTAGGGAACATCAAGTCCATAATGCAATGCTAGTCTCTGGAAAACGTGTGTACACACACACAGCCCTGCTCAAGTATATATGCACAAAGAAACTAATAAAAAAATAAAACCACCTCTTAATTCTCTGTAACCTTAGCAGACATGTAAATACAAAACCTCATGCATTTCTAGGTGCTCATCACTGTAAACTCTGGGCTGTTTTTTGATTGTTTTATTTCTACTCTAGGGCTGTATGTAGTCTACACCAGCCCCAAACTCAATATGTAGCCAAAGATGACCTTGAACTCATGATCCTCCTACATTTACCCTGCAAGTACTGGGGTTAAAGGCATGCAGCACCATACCTAGACTACAAGTTGAGTTTTTAACAGAGGGAAAAACTTCTCACAAGGGAGCAGTATGCATGCAAATTTCTCCTGCCATGAACTACATGCCTTGTGCCTATTGTCCTTGTGTTGCAGAAGGGCTGCTGTAAGAACTTGTAGTATATTTAAAGCCACCTCTCTGATTTCTGTTCTTTAGAGACACCCATGACTGCTCATCTGCATTCAGGACCAGCTAAATCAGGAGCCAAATGCTACAGAGTGAGCATGGACAACCTACAAAACTCTCTGTGAAGCCATCTTTCTACAGAAATGCAAGACTGAAAATGTGTCTCCTCATCATCTTGGCTACTCCACTCTCAAAAATTATTCCCAGGTGATCACAAAAACATTTTTACATTTTGGAAAAATTATCATGGTGTTCAAAACAGGACAATATTGCAGCAAGCTGTCTTAAGTGGATATTACACATCCCTTAAATGCTAGAAAGATAAAAACATCATGAAACCAAAGAAAAGTTTAAGATAAAACCCTCAAAGGTTGTTCTCTTTCCTTATAGGAAGCAAGTATTCATATAATTTGTGCAAAAATAACTGTTAAAACTGTTTAAAATCAATCTGAAGTCCAATGTAAATGTCATTGATGGTTTAAATTATTACATCTTGCAGGGTACCCCATAAAGTTATTGCATTATTTTTATATTTGAGATGTACATGTAAGGAGGGAACAGCTCTGTGCTCCAGAATATGCATGTATGTACAAAGCCATCTTCCAAGCACAGACAGATATTTTGTAGTATACTTAAATAGTCCTGAATGTTAAAATAATAAGACTTTAAAACGTGTTACCCAGGAAGGCTGCAGAGCCTCACTGGGTACATAAGAAAAAAGTAAAACCTTATTTTTTTTCACCCATCGGAGGTAAATTTTGCATTTCTGTTTGTGGACGAGGGAGTGGCTATGATGACCTTTCAGGGTCAGCTCTGAGCTATTGGCTCCAATAGTCCTCTTGTTTATGTTAGTTTTGTGGACTGTATTTATTATAGAATCCCAAACAATGAAACCATCTTTATGGATGCCAGCTGTAGCCTAGTAGGAGGATACTCTAGCCAGCATTATCTCAGGCTGCTAAAGAGCCAGCTGAGTTATCTGGTGTTCTCATTTCTCCATTACCTTGCACACACAATGTCCTCCCTCTCACTGAGGATAGAAGCTTTCCAAGGCTTTGATCTTCGGCTTTCTTCACTGCTTGGGTTTTCCCCATCATTAGGAAGCCAGTTTCTTCCTTAGCACCCTGCCAACCAGGCAGCTGGGTGTAGGCAGCAGCAGTTAATCCTGTTCCCAACTTGGCTTCCTATGACCTACGCCGACCACACGTAACCTTTTCTTTCTGTCAGCATATATGGTGAGCATAGCAACCCTGAGGCCTGGGCTGCTCTGGGCTGGCTTGTTTTCACTTCTTAGGTCACAGGCAAAGATATCTTGGTTCGCAAGAGATCTTCTTGGGGATTAAGAAGGAAAACTGTGAGACCAAGTTTGTGAGCACAGTTCTGTTGCTTTCTTGATGAAACAAAAATGGCATCCTGGAGCAATCCAAATAATATCAGCTTCCCCATGCAGATGAGTGAGGCAGGGAAAGAGTGCACAGCCTCCTGGTATGGCAGAGATCTCCTTAGAGGGGTCTCATACATGGCTCTGTTGGGTTTAAGTGCTTGTCAGGTGATGGAATAACACATCAGGTCACTATTTAAGCTTTGAGAGAAGCAGGAAAATCTTCCAGAAACATTTCTTTTTCTTTTGTCTAACTTTCTGGGGAACTCCCTCTTGGACCCCAACACCATCCTCTTCTAGTAAGAACTCTAGACATAGAGAATTCTAATCATTGCCTGCTGCATTCTTATCTGAGGCACCTGCTCTGGGCTAGTTTGTCCCTCTGTTTCACTTTAAGACACACAACGCATTAAGGGATTGAATCTTTAAGTAGGGCTTTGTGCAGATCCGGGAATCTGAGAAGGCAAAGGGTTAACAGCTTGAAAACAGGCTATCTTCTCTTTCATCTGTAGCCAGCAGAGTTCTCAGGTAAGGGAGGAGCAAGGACAGTCAGGCATGCAGGAGCCCAGGTTTACCCCCATGGCCAGGTCATCCGGTCTGCAATGTTTATGAGACTTGTGACAGGTGTACCTCTCTACTATCCTCTGTTTTCTTCATTGTTCTCTGGACATCTGGGTTCGGCCAGTTTTGGAAGACTGAGTCACATCAGCATCTGTATTACCTGCCTGTAGTGTTAACTCAGAAGAAGCAAGTGTAACATTGTGTCCTCTCTAAGCAGCTAATGCCATGTATGTGCAGACCCCTTTCTATAACACGGAGACAAAAGAACCCCCATCCATCCCTCTGTTCCTTATTACTTGGTCTGATTAATTATCAGTGTGAAGCAGACATTGAAGAAGGAAAGGTTAGTTCAGTGTAGATGTGACTTTAGAGACTAACAAGTCAATTTCATATAGACTTAGCACTGAAGGACATAGTAGTAATTATGTCATTTTATTATTTTTCTATGTATCTATGAATCTATCTATCTATCTATCTATCTATCTATCTATCTATCTATCTTTTATTTTATTTGACAGCATGGACATAAGTATACCATGTATATGCTTGGTACTCAGGAGGTCTAGACAATGGTGTGGGATCTCCTGACTGGAGTTACAGGTGGTTGCAAGCCACCATGTGGGTACTGAGAATAGAGCCTAAGTTCTCTGAAAAAAAAAGTGAGTGCTCTTTACCACCGAGCCATCTTTCCAGTCCCCCATAGCCATAACTTTGTTCTTGGGATGATGTGTAAATCTAATAAATAGAATATAAGAAAGTGGGTCTTAATATGGAATATTTAGAGGAAGAATTTAGTAACCAGCATTCCTTTTTCTCTAATAATTCTCTCTCTCTCTCTCTCTCTCTCTCTCTCTCTCTCTCTCTCTCTCTCTGTACGTATGTATCTATGTATCTATGTATGTGTATATATACACCTTATAAAATAGGTTTCCATGTGGCTTTTCTGGAAACCCCTTAGTATTGCTATTCTTGCTATTCTTCTCCCTCTCCAATGATTTTCCTAGCCTCCCATCTCTCTCCTCTTAACCTGTCTTCCTATTAATCCCCCTCTGACAGTTGATGGCTTTCTAGTGAGGGAGTCAGTTTCTTTAAGCATGTGGCGCTGATGAGCCAATGAGCTCCAGCAGTGTCCCTACCACCAGCAGCACACACAGCCCCTGCAGTTACCCTACAACCACCAGCAGCACACACACACCCCACAGTGACCCCACCACCAGTACACACACACACACACACACACATACCACAGCTGCTAATGGCAGCACAAGAGCTTTTCAGCAGGTCTGACTCTGAAATTTTATTAATTTCATCTGGAATCCAGTAGCCCTACTAACTGCTATATTTATGTATGGTTTTTGAAGTGATAGGAAGTTCAACAGCTATCTTTTGACACTATTTCTTCTCTGAAAGTCCTCTAGAGAGCAGGAGTGCCACACCCTGTGGGGTGACAGGCCTTGGACCTCTGTGTCTCACCTGATCCAGTTACTCGTGCAGGTGCGTCTCTTCTTCCTTTGGCTTCCCAGCTCAGGTCTGGCTCTCACCTCATCAATTCCAGTTCTGGAGTGGTGCCTTCTCCTCCACACCATAGCTTTGTCTGTTCTCCTAATCCCCACTCCCCAGCCTGCTCCTGTTGGCTCTCACCTTATCATATTAAGCACTTGTCTCTAATTAGCAGAGATTAATTTGTGCTAAATTGGGGCATAAATTTGTCTTCCAATTCCTTCTGTGTCTTAAAAATAGAGAGGCTCTTACATTTGGTTTGCTCAGTAATATCCCCTGACCTTTTATCTTGTAGAATTTATTGGTTACCCATGCATTTATTTAACTTCTGTGTCTGTTGGCCAGAAGGCCAGCTTGTTTGACAGATGTTTACTGGTACCCACTATAGGCCAAGCAACATTTCAGATGCGAAATAGACAACAAAGAGTGACTGGACAAAATCTCTCTACTCTCACAAGACAAACAAATGGGAAAAGTGACTGGCTTTGTTCATGTCTGCTGGAGATTGGTATGTTTTTTTCTGTACCACCTCTGCCTCAGGTGAGTATCACTCCTGGACCAGTTCTATTCTGTCAAATGATTCATTTCATGAAGGCACTGAGAATAAGTTGGAAGGAAAATCTCTATTGTACATTTGGGAGGCCACAGCAGAAGCAAAGATTTTCCAAGCCCAGTGGGATAAAAATTGGGCAGAGATACACAGTGACCTGTGCCTCAGATTCCTGCAGAGCTTTCCCACTGTGATGGCTCCAGCTCCTCCACCTTTGAGGCTACTATAGAGCAACAGGGCAGGTATAGGGTTCCAGTTTACAAGGCTGTCGCCAAAAGATGTAAATCACTTACTAAGCACATAGTGTTGCAAACACAGTGTTTGAAATGAAGTAGCTTTTACTATTCTCATCATACAGATACAGAATCCAAAGATAAAATGCAAGCAGGTCAGTGTTTAGTTACTTCATGAAAGGAGAATTCCTGACAAATGCAGAATTAATAAAGATTGAATTCTGATTCTTAAGAATTAGGTAGCTGGCCACCTTGGGTGCGAACTTGGCTGACAGTCCCACAGTCCCCAGAGGACTCCCTACACCACAGGCACCCTAGCATGCCCAGAATCTTGGGATCAATGGTGAGTGGAACGCAACACCTGTTACAAACCAATTGTGAGGGGCCTGTGCCAGCAGGAACATCGACATAGGAATCACAGGATCACAGAGAAAGCTGGACTCTGAGGAGTTCTGACTCAACCAGGATTATAGGAAAGACAGGCTCCAATTGAGGGCAGTGAGCACTTGAGATAATCAGATGGCAGGAGGCAAGCATAAGAACAGAAGCAACAGAAACAAAGGTTACTTGGCATCATCAGAACCAAACTCTCCCACCATAGCATGTTCTAGATATACCATCACATCAGAAATGCAAGATATGGATCTAAGGTCACTTCTTATGATGACGATGGAGGACTATATGAAGAAAATAAATAACTTCCTTAAAGAAATATAGGAGGACACATCCAAACAGGTGAAAGAATTGAAAAAAAAATCCAGGATCTAAAAATGGAAGTAGAAACAATAAAGAAATCACAAAGGGAGACCACTCCGGAAATAGAAAACCTAGGAAAGAAGTCAGGAGCCATTGATGTGAGCATAATCAACAGAATACAAGAGGTAGAAGAGAGAATCTCAGGTGCAGAAGACACCATAGAAAACATTAACACAGCAATCAAAGAAAATGCGAAATGCAAAAAAATCCTAGCCCAAAACATCCAGGAAATCCAGGACACAATGAGAAGACCAAACCTAAAGATAATAGGTATAGATGAGAAGGAAGATTCCAACTTACAGGGCCAGTAAATATCTTCAACAAAATTATAGAAGAAAACTTCCCCAATCTAAAGAAAGAGATTGCCATGAACATACAAGAAGCCTGCTGAACTCCAAATAGACTGTGCCAGAAAAGAAATTCCTCCTGTCACATAATAATCAAAACACCAAATGCACAAAACAAAGAAAGAATATTAAAAGTAGTAAGGGAAAAAGGTCAAGTAACATATAGAGGCAGACCTATCAGAATTACACCAGACTTCTCTCCAGAGACTATGAAAGCCAGAAGATCCTGGGCAGATATCATACAGACCCTAAGAGAACATAAATACCAGCCCAGGCTACTATACCCAGTAAAACTCTCAATTACCATAGATGGAGAAGTCAAGGTATTCCATGACAAAACGAAATTTACACAATATCTTTCCACAAATCCAGCCCTTCACAGAATAATAAAGTGAAAACTCCAACACAAAGAGGGAAACTAGGCTGGAGAAAAAGCAAGAAAGTAATCTTTCAACAAATCTAAAGAAGATAGCCACATGAACAGAATTCCAACTCTAACAACAAAAATAACAGGAAGCAACAACGACTTTTCCTTAATATCTCTTAATATCAATGGACTCAATTCCCCATTAAAAAGACATAGACTAACAGACTGGTTGCATAAACAGGACCCAACTTATTGCTGCATACAGGAAACCCACCTCAGGGACAAAGACAGCTACTACCTTAGAGTAAAAGGCTGGAAAATAATTTCCCAAGCAAATGGTCCCAAGAAACAAGCTGGAGTAGCCATTCTAATATCGAATAAAATTGACTTTCAACCTAAAGTTCTTAAAAATGATAAGGAGGGACACTTCTTCATCAATGGTAAAATCTTCCAAAATGAACTCTCAATTCTGAACATCTATGTTCCAAATGTAAGGGCAGCCACATTCATTAAAGAAACGTTTCTAAAACTCAGTGCACACATTACACCTCACACAATAATAGTGGGAGACTTCAACACCCCACTCACACCAATGGACAGATCCTGGAAACAGAAACTAAACAAAGACACAGTGAAACTAACAGAAGTTATGAAACAAATGGATTTAACAGATATCTATAGAACATTTCATCCTAAAACAAAAGGATTTACCTTCTCAGCTCCTCATGGTACCTTCTCCAAAATTGACCAAACAGGCCTCAACAGATACAAAAATATTGAAATAATCCCATGTACCCTAACAGATAACCATGGACTAAGGCTGATCTTTAATAACAACATAAATAATAGAAAGCCCACATATATGTGGAAGCTGAACAACACTTTACTCATTGATAACTTGATCAAGGAAGAAATAAAGAAAGAAATTAAAGGCTTTTTAGAGTTTAATAAAAATGAAGCCACAACATACTCAAACTTATGGGACACAATGAAAGTAGTCCAAAGAGGAAAACTCATAGCTCTGAGTGCCTACAAAAAGAAACTGGAGCAAGCCTACACTAGCAGCTTGACAGCACAACTAAAAGCTCTAGAACAAAAAGAAGCAAATTCACCCAAGAGGAGTAGAAGACAGGAAATAATCAAACTCAGGGCTGAAATCAACCAAGTGGAAAGCAGAACTATTCAAAGAATCAACAAAACCAGGAGCTGGTTCTTTGAGAAAATCAACAAGATAGATAAACCCTTAGCCAGACTCAGCAGAGGGCACAGGGACAGTATCCTAATTAACAAAATCAGAAATGAAAAGGGAGACATAACAAATTTCTAGACAGATACCAGGTACCAAAGTTAAATCAGCATCAGATTAATGACCTAAACAGTCCCATATCCCCTAAAGAAATAGAAACAGTCATTAATAGACTCCCCTACCCCCCAAAAAGCCCAGGACCAGATGGGTTTAGTGCTGAGTTCTATCAGACCATCAAAGAAGACCTAATTCCAGTAATCCTCAAACTATTCCACAAATTTGAAATAGAAGGCATTCTACCCAAGATGTTCTATGTAGCCACAATTACTCTGATACCTAAACCACACAAAGACCCAACAAAGAAAGAGAATTTCAGATCAATTTCCCTTATGAGTATTGATGCAAATATACCAATAAAATTCTCTCAAGCTGAATCCAAGGACACATCAAAACTATCATCCACCATGATCAGGTAGGATTCATTCCAGGGATGCAGGGATGGTTTAATATAAGGAAATCCATCAATGTAATCCACTATATAAACAAACTCAAAGACAAACACCATATGATCATCTCATTAGATGCTGAGAAAGCATTTGACAAAATCCAACACCCATTTATGATAAAAGTCTTGGAAAGATCAGGAATTCAAGGCCCATACCTAGACATAATAAAAGCAATATACAGTAAACCAGTAGCCAACATCAAACTAAATGGAGAGAAACTCAAACAATCCCACTAAAATCTAGACCTAGACAAGGCTGCCCACTCTCCCTATCCATTCGATATAGTACTTGAAGTCCTAGCCAGAGCAAGTAGACAACAAAAGGAAATCAAAGGAATACAAATTGGAAAGGAAGAAGTCAAAATATCACTATTTGCAGATGATATGATAGTACATATGACTGACTCCAAAATCTCACCAGAGAATTCTTAAACCTGATAAACAACTTCAGTGCAGAAGCTGGATATAAAGTTAACTCAAACAAATCAGTAGCCTTTCTCTACACAAAGGAAAAAAAAAACGATGAGAAAGAAATTAGGGAAACAACACCCTTCACAATAGTCACAAATAATATATAATACCTTGGTGTGACTCTAACTAAGGAAGTGAAAGATCTGTATGATATGAACTTCAAGTCTCCGAAGAAAGAAATCGAAGATCTCAGGAGATGGAAAAATATTCCATGCTCATGGATTGGCAGAATTAATAGAGTGAAAATGGCTATCTTGCCGAAAGCAATCTACAGATTCAATTCAATCCCCGTCAAAATTCCAATTCAATTCTTCACAGAGTTAGAAAGGGCAATTTGCAAATTCATCTGAAAAAAACAAAGATCCTAGGATAGCAAAGAATCACTACCCCTGATCTCAAGCTGTACTACAGAGTAACTGTGATACAAACTGCATGGTACTGGTACAGTGACAGACAGGTAGATCAATGGAACAGAACTGAAGAATCAGAAATGAACCCACACAACTATGGTCACTTTATCTTTGACAAAGGAGCTAAAACCATTCAGTTGAAAGAAGACAGCATCTTTAACAAATGGTGCTGGCTCAACTGGCGGTTATCATGTCAAGAATTTGAATTGATCCACTCTTATCTCCTTGTACTTAGGTCAAGCCTAAGTGGATCAAGGAACTCCACATAAAACCAGAGACACTGAAACTTATAGAGGAGAAAATGGGGAAAAGCCTTGAAGATATGGGCACAGAGGAAAGATTCCTGAACAGAACAGCAATGGCTTGTGTTACAAGATCAAGAATTGAGAAATGGGACCTCATAAAATTGCAAAGCTTCTGTAGGGCAAAGGATAGTGTTAATATCACCAAAAGGCAACCATCAGATTGGGAAAAGATCTTTACTAATCTTAAATCTGATAGGATATACATAATATCCAATATATATAAAGAACTCAAGAAGATGGACACCAGAAAATTAAATAAGCCTAATAAAAAATGGGATACAGAGCTAAACAAAGGATTCTCAACTGAGGAATACTGAATGGCTGAGAAACACCTAAAAATGTTCAACATCTTTAATCCACCAGGGAAATGTAAATCAAAACAACCCTGAGATTTCACCTCATTCCAGTCAGAATGGCTAAGATAAAAAACTCAGGTGACAGTACATGCTGACGAGGATGTGGAGAAAAAGGAACACTCCTCCATTGCTGGTGGGTGTGCAAGCTGGTACTTGAGTATTGAGAGTAGAGGGGGAATAGTTGAAAGGAAAGTATTCAGAGTATGGGGGATAAGAAGGGTGGGTGAATGTAACCACAATACAGTGCCTTTGTACACATTTATATAAAAATAGATCCATTAAATGCCACTAATAAGACAGCTATAAATTTATATTAAAAAAACCCTTTAGTACAGTTTGATAACTTCATGACCTGATTTGAAAAACCAACTTATTGATGGCAGAAATAAATGAATAGCATCCATGTTTATTCTACTTCTCCTCTTCCAGGGTTAAGTCTGTTTCCAGGGAAGAGATTGTGACAGTGACTGTCAAGTGAGAATTGTGAAGTCTATCTGGAGATTGAGGACAGAACTAAGAAATCAATTTCACTGACTGCTCTCTCCAATACCCCAGTACAGATGCAGGTTTGTATGGATACTGTAAGGCTGTAAGGAGTCTAGTCCAGTTTGTTCCTACACACAGCATAGTTATCAGTGTGAGTCTGATCTTCACACATGCATATGGTTCATATCTCTTTTACATCCTTAATCCATAAGTATCCCTTAGTGCAACGACCCATTCTATTTTCACTCATTTTTATGGTTGGTTGATTGAATGAGGACACAGTAGCCATTTCATGGTCCCATTCATCCTAAAGTTATATTATCATTGGTACTTTGGGTTTTTTTTCACATTTTTAAATCAATTCTTGGAAATTTTTGCCCAATTCGTTTTGATCCTAGTCGGCAACTTTCTGTACTTTTACGAAGGACAGAAAGTCCTGTACCTCAGGGACCGATTGCTGGGGTCCTCAGACTTTGATCATTGTCGTCAAGCTGGAGATATCTGATGGACACTTTGTCCTCTCTGCAGACGAAACTCACAGCTCAGTTACACATTATCTGGTGTCATGTTTGACTCTTCTTTTTTCAAAACCCTCTTTTGCTCAGGCTGGAGTTCAAATATGTGTGTTGTAGACTAGTTAATTGGGATGGAGGTCAGTCGACAAGAACATTATGGAGCTGTTATAAAACTGAGGAAGGTTTCCATGTTCCCACTTAAAACATTTCTCCAATATATGCCAAGTCCAGAATAATGTGTGAAGTCTGCTGTTTAGGTAGCAAGGAGGATATAAATGCATATACGCCTACTTACAAACTAGAAGCTACTGGAGGGGCTAATGAGAAACTATTAGAATTTTCATTGAAGTATTGAGGATAGAAGACTTAATTTTTTTTTTACTCTTTGATTTATAGTTGATACACATTAATTATGTATAATGAGTTTGAATATGACAGTTTAATGCATATACACTATATTTTGGTCACGTTCACACCCATTGCTCTCTTGTATCCCCTCCTACTTCCGAACAACTTAGTCTGCTCCCTGATGTCCCACTTTCATGTATTTAACTGGCCTTGAGTGATTTTAGGGTTGCTTACAGACATTGATGAAGGGTTCTTGACAGGAGCCTGGAGACCTTAGCTGTGTTGACACCACTGAATAAGATGTCCCTCAGCCTTCCAGCAACTATTCACTGCACTAGGCTTTGAGTCTCTCCCCTTCTCCTTGGCAGGATGTTGGCCAGCCCAAGCTTGTGCAGGTAACCCCAGCCACTGTGGATTCAAGAACAAATTTGTTAGAATCTTAAGAAAAGCGAATCCAATTGGCCAGAGACTAAAATAAGGACAAAGTAAGCATCTATTTGTTTCAGGTTCAGTAAACCTTCATGGGAAATCTGCCCTAGATTCTACTTCAGAAACACCCTTTCTAATGATTGCTTTCTGTCTCCAAAATCCAAATGGAGTCTCTATTCTGTGCCCACAAAGCCCTATAAATCTCCTCTAGATACACATCAGCATAACTCCAAATCTCTGGAGGCTCCCTGACCCCTCCAACTAACTTCTTCAAGTGGGGGACCCTTGAGGCATCTGAGACGTGCCTTCCTCTTCCATTGTGGACAACATTCTGGCTTCTGACATGTTGGTTTTGCAAATCTGTGAGTTTGGCGTGTTCTAGCTGGCCTTCTGCCGACTTTCCATTCCTGGGGTGTGGCAGTCTTCGTCATGTTTTCCTGTTCTCATTGCTGTGATGGAGATTACTGGTTTGTTTCATGGTGTTGTAATGTGCCACTCACATTTTGACTAGAGACTATGATGAGTAACACTACCCTGTAGGTTCTTTTACACCCTTTTAGGTTCACACGGGACTTTGTTTCTTTGGGCAGATATCTGGGAGTGGCTTCTGGTCACAGGTGTTCTCAACTGAGGTGGATCCTGGCCAGTTGAATACTTTGAAAGCCAAGGATGCATCTCTACTGAGTTGAGTCTCTGTCACCTACCATCTTACCACAGCACCAGGGCTTGGTGCAATGTAGCCAGTTGCCAATGTCCCCAGTGGCAATTTCTTTCTTTTCAGGTTTCACATGCTACAGTGGCCAATTTCTGCCTCTGGGGAATGTCAGAATGCCTGTCTATTTTTAGGTAAAAAAGAGAGAGTAGCTGGTACCATCTGCCCACAGCCTAACTCAGTAGAGCAGATAAATATACTCATTCCACAGTAGCATTCTCCAAAACTATAAAGGTCTCCTGTTTGTCCTTTCAAACCTGGATTAACTCAGTCATCAGTCACACCTGCTTTCCTGCACAGAGAGCGAGCCGTAAAACATGAAAGTCTTGTTACTCTTTGCTGTCTTCTTCTGCTTTGTCCAAGGAAACTCAGGTAAATGTCTTCTGAGCAGCCCTGGAGAAGGCAGGACCCTTTTTCAGTTTGTAGACAGCACTGAGGTGTGTCCAGGTATAAGCGTCTGGCACACAGAGTTGGACCACTCTGAGGCTCAGGGCTGGACCACTTTCATAATGAAGAGGTTTTTTGTTTGTTTGTTTGTTTGTTTGGTGAGAGTTGTCAATTTTACAGCACAAGACATAGAGGCCTCTTTTCTCCAAGACAAATAGAAAGACCTGATTGCAATCTGAGAGTTTATTCAGGACAGAATTACAGCCACACATGTGTCAGAGCGGTAGCTGTGGACAAAGGGTAAGATTACTGCCACGCTGTGAGCAGAGAGGGTATTCACATCTAACGGCACTTCCCTAGTTTTTGCATATAGCCTATTATATCCACAAAACCCCAGATGTACCCTTTAAATGAATTTTCAGATGAGAGAAAATGGGTTACCTTAAGAAAGCTAGAGTCCAGATTCTGAAACCTTTGAATTATTGGCTCTTCGGTCAAGGTGGACTACCCCCACATCGCCATGTCCTCTCCAAACCATGGTAGACGTGATGAACACAGTATCATAAATCAGTCCCTGTCTGAAGTCTGGCTATTGCAGGAGACTATTTTTCTAAACATGTCAGGCATACATTATGTTGCTGTTGCTTTTAAACACAGAGTGTGTTTAAAAAGCCTCTTTGAGGAAGCTCCCCCACCCATCCACCCACTCCCAGCCTAGCCTACTGCCCTGGTATTACCCTCTACTGGGCCTTCTTAGAAGGGTGAAAGGCCTCTTTTTTTCACCGTCTCTTTCCTACAGTGCTTTCTTTCTGGAGACTCTAGTTGGTTATATTTTTACCTAGAAGGCAATACAAGAGACATTTTAATTTTTCTTCTTTTTAATTGTAGTAAGAGTGAAAAATCTGGCCACAAGCTGAGAGGCCTACCCAGTCCTGATTTTTTTACAACCTGAGACCTTCCTCCTGTTATTCTGTTTTCTTAAATGCCATGCTCCCATCCCCACAGTATACTTCTGTCTCCAGGCAGCTGAAGGACTCTGCTGGACCAGGGCCTACAGTGGGCCAGGTGATTCCACACACAGCCTGTCATGCCCTCCTGGAAACACCACGAGATATAAATGATTGCTATTGAAAGCTAAGGACTAAAAACTCAGTGGCACTGAGACCAAGCTTTGTTAAGAGTGGAGCAGATTCTTCACTGAGGCCTGGAGTCTCTGTTTATCTCCCTCTGTTGTATCCACAGGGGACATCCCACCCGGAATCAGAAACACCGTGTGCCTCATGCAACAGGGCCACTGCAGGCTCTTCATGTGCCGTTCTGGTGAGAGAAAAGGGGATATCTGCTCCGACCCCTGGAACAGATGCTGCGTCCCCTATTCTGTTAAAGACAGAAGATAGAAGACTGAGGTTGGGAGATCTGGAATGTGGGGCGCAAGCAACTGAAGGGTGGAGACTTGGAAATGCCCCAAAGGCTTTGAGTATGTGTGGCTGACGGTGCATACTCAATAAACATTTGCTAAATAAATCTATCACCGAGGCAAAGGTCCGGTGAAAGGATTTTATGGAAAAAGGTGTTAATTTGCTATTTATCTACTTTGTCTTTTCTCTGTCACAGGTAATGTCTCTTACATACTCAGGAATAGGGTAAGCAGAAACCAAGCTCGGCTGTAAACGCTGTTTGCAAAGCGACAGGAATGGCTGACTCACTGGCTGTGTGTCCTCTATGGCGTTCAGCACATCAAAGCGGACATTGGCTTCTCTCCTCTTGCTGAGGCCTCCAGGGCTCCTGCTCCATTTCCAGAGCCTTCTCACACTGTCACACCAAAACCTGAGTAGAACTTTGTAGCCTTTCAGCATGGTGACCTTGTTGTCTTATAGAGAATATAGTAAAGGTTCAAACATGGCCATTCTGGGGATTTGAGAAAAATGAAAACAAACAAACAAACAAACAAACAATCCAAAAAAACGCATGAGGCCAATCAAATTGCTCCAAGTCAGAAATCCATAAACAGGACTCTTGAAGTGCCTGTAAGAGTGTTCATTCTGTTACATTTGTCTTTAAATGTTGGCTTGTTAATTTGTGTGTGTGTTGTGTTTGTGTGTATACAGTTTGTTTATGGGTATTATATGTATGGTGTATTTGTGTGTATCCAGTATGTTTATGGGTGTATCTGTATGCTGTGTGTATGGGTGTATATGTATGGTGTATTTGTGTGTGTACAGTGTATTTGTGGATGTGTTTATGGTGTTTGTGTGTGTGTGTGGTGGGGGGGAGTGAGTGTGTACACCTGCTCATGCCATGTGCACATATGGAGGCAAGAAAATTTGGGGATGGGTTCTCTCCTTCCCTCATGGATGTTAGAGTAGACCCCAGGTCACCAGATCTCTGCAGCCAGTGGTTTCATCGGCTGACCCCACCTCCCAAACCCATTCTGCTATTTTAAAAGCATGTGTTCCTGAACACTTAAAGCTCTGCGGGACCCCTTGTGCGAAATTTCCTAACATTGGGGAGTTTGCTGTTCTTCTCTGCAGGCTGTTCCGCTGTGGGGGCAGGAACCTAAGAATTAATGAAAGGAACTAATGAAGGTGAGGGGTGCAGAGGCTCACTAAGGGAAACGCTGAATCAGAGACCACATGCCAAGCTTTCTCCTGATTAGCAGATAAAAATCCTTTCTTTCCGCGTTTCTGCATACTGATTGAATCTACTTTGCTTACGAAATAGCTGAGCCTCCTTCAGGGTTCCTGCCTGGATTCTCATCCCAAGTGACAAAGAACACTCGACATTCTGGCTTGGCCATTCTTCAGCCTCTTCTCAGTGTATTCTTTATTTATTTTTCTAAATATCATTCCTGGAACTGCACAAAAGGACGCCTCCGTCAGACACACCAGCATCTCTTGTTCCCACAGAGAGTAGAACACGTGTGCCCGTGTGAACGCCTGTCTTGGGAGGGCGCTGGCTCCAGGTTCAGCCTCTGCTCTGAGGTTGTGAAACTCCAGCCCACAACAGGAGAGTCACCTCTCCAAGCTCAACAGAACTGGTAACAATAAACCGGAAGTGGCAACGGGTGGCGAGATCAGAGCAGGATCCGGAGCCTGGTTCCTCCCTCGCAGAGGAGGCCAGTGACAGGCGTTCCTGGTCTTAATACTTCTCAAGTTAGAAGAAGCTGGGCTAGAAAGCTGAGGCCCCAGCACAAGACACTACCAGCTTTCCAGGTCAGAATGACCCTGCCTTTAGTGGCTCTGGGTGGGACTCTCCACAAGTAAAGCGATGAGGAAAAACTCCTCCTTCTCCCTCATTCCACCACACATTCTAAACAGGCAGAAAGAGCAGTTGAGAGCCAGGCCAGACGATTTCATAAATCCATATTATATACTCACACTGTAGAATATATTGCTCACTGCACGGCATGTTTTAAAGTGTGTTTGGTTGCTGATTATTTTATTTATGTGGACATTTTTTCATGTAGTTCAGGCTGGTCTTGGGCTCCTGATACTCCTGCGTCCACAAACCAAGAGCTGGGGTTTCAGGTGTGCACCACCACACTGGAGTTATTCGGTTCCTACAAGTGTTCTACTGTAAAAGGTGCCTCTGGACTCTGGAGGGATCAGTTTAGACTGCCTAATGAGTGCCAAGGACAGCATTCATTTCCCTTCTCCATACCATATGTTTTTCTCATATTATCAAATGGAAGCATTTTGGACCTAAACAGTCCTCCCGGCCCAGTATTACGCTAGGTGCTGGTGGGCCGCGCGTCAATACCAATAATAACCACAAGAGGGCGGGCCGTCACTGCTAATGACGGAAGAAGGGCTTTTTGGTTTTGGTTTTGGTTTTAATTTTTATTTTATTTATTTTCTCCACGGAAGCCGGTCGCATGCTTAAGGAAAAAGCCTCTGGATTTTTGTAAGATTCAGAAATAATTTCATTTCTAGCCTGGATTTCTTAATACTAACTGTAATGTACTTTATCTCTGGTCTTCACAGGTCAGCCATTTACTCTAGGTCACTCTAGGGAACGAGAAGGAATTCAGTTCAGACTGATCCATTGGGATATTTATCAAAGCATCTCCTCGAATATCCTGTTTGAAAGTGGAGTCCAGCCAAAGCTTTAGATAACAAACCAAGAGTCCATCTGTGTCCCGTGGCTGTGACCAGCAGGGTCCTTCATTTAATACTCAGCAACCAGGGGGCAGGTCCAAGGCAGCAGGTTCTGCGTAGGGTTTGTGGGTTCTTACAGCCTTGGCCAGCAGCAGAGATGTGCTGCACCGATCCCTCCCTGGAGGGATTATACCAGATCTTGAGAACTTCAAATTGTGCATGAAGTGGAGGTCAGCTGTGGCCTTGACTGTGCTGCCTTCAAGTCCCAACACGTTTTCAACTAAGATTTACCTGCCATGTGCTTGTGCTGGGACCCTGGAAGCAGCTGTAAGGGACGCTGGGAAATGTAAGAGATGTGCGTAGTCCTCTTGATGAGCCTGACAGGGCCCCCCTCTATTGACTCTGGAAACAGTCAAGGTGCCTTAGGGGTCTGGGGCCTTGGGATACCCTAGGGAGTAGAGGTATCAATCAGGCTTGATGCAAGAAAGCATTGCCAAATCCGCAGAGTCTGCTCGGCTGTTCAGGTAACCTGTAGGGGACTCTGGCTTCCTCTATAGCGATGGCACAGTCAGTCGTAGGGCCGGCTGTTCCCTCTCATGCATGCTCAAGGGTGGCGTTCGCAGTTACCCACTCCAGGTTCCCCTCCCAAGTCACTGCTGAGCATGGTCATGGTCGGTTACTCTGTCTCTTTGTTCCTTGTGCCTTCTAGGAACCCCTGTTATAGGACTCAGCCTTCTGCCCTCAAAATCTGTTTCCAGGAATGTTATTCTCACTAGATTTTGAATTTAAAGGCCCGGTGGATATATAAAGGGTCTGGCCGTTATAAACACTAGCATTTTACACTTTTACTAACTAAAGACAAATACACGTGAATTCTTGAAATAGTTAATCCAAGCCTGAACACAGGTCTCCTTCAAAGCTCAGCTCCTCTGATGGTTCACCTAGAGTCTGCTGTGTGTGAAGTCGCATCCTTGGCAGGGGTTCTCAGCCTTCCTAACACTGTGGCCCTTTAATACAGTTCTTTATGTTGTGGTGACCCCCAGCCATAAAAATGATCTTCATTGCTACTTCATAACTGTAATTTTGCTACTGTTAGAAATTGTAATATGATTTGTGACCTGCAGGTTGAGAATCACTGCCTTAGAGGATCACAAAGACATGAAGGGTGGTCCCCTAGTGTCCCCGGGGTGACTTGCTATTTCTTTCCACCCATTACCCTGCTATAGTGGGAGAGATTATAGTATTAGCCCCACCAGACACCTTTCCAAGCCAAACCCTACCTCCTGGGGCTGAAACAGTCATTCAATACAACTCTCTTGGAGCCAGATGAGACACACATTTATAAAAGAAATGGTCAACACATTCCCCCCTGGGATCCAGAAGATAACTTTATCAGCAGTATCACAACATGTCAAAACATTAAGTTTATTTATTTATTTGTTTATTTTTGGAACTGTCTTCAGAGTCCTTCCACATAACAGGCCAACACAAAGTCTTCTCCTGCCTAGACTCTGGTTTAGCAAGACCACACAAGTCCTCTTCCAAAGGAATCCAAGGCTCTAGAAGCTAGGAGGTCTACCACAGTCCTCTGCCATTTTCTCCCCTCCAAGGAAAAGCAGATCTTTGTCAGCCCACAGACACTGAATGGATCTCTAAGTTCCTGAGTCATCGGGGTGGCTGGAGGCCAGGTGAACCTGCCAGGTTCCCAAGCTTCCTGGGAGACGCCCAGTGTGCGTGAGCTCACAATAGACTAGAGGTTGCTCTGCTGGTGACTCCGTTGGAGGCTGTCATGTGTCCTGCCCACAAGGAAATGTGCTTCCTTCAGCTGAGTCTGAGAATTCACAGGGCACTCTTCCCATGAGCAGAGCAGCCAGGGCTGGTGGTTTCTGTATGACCCACGGGGAGCAAAGAGCATCAGTGTGGCCGGACCCAGCACAATGCAAAACTCAGATGAGGTCTTCCCAGTCAGGTGCAGATGAATTCTGGTAAGGAATGCCCCAAAGACCTGGTAGCATTCCAAAGTCCACCCAGCTTCCCCCCATATCTGCTGTTTGTCACTATGACAAAACACTGAGGGCAAGTAACTTCTGTCCATTTGTTATTATTTAGCATATGGAGTACTACTACGACATTTCAGACATAGTCTTTTAGAGAGTCTCTTCCCCTCTTCTCGCTCATCCCTGCTGCTCTGATTCCTCCATGTAACCTTCCTCCCATTGTCTTCTCCTCTGAGCACCTCATCCTTCCTCTTCTACTAGTTTTACTCTCTCTGGCCTCTTTTCTAGTTTTAACCACTAGAGGAGTAAGTCTAGGAGAATCAGCCTTTGAAGAGGGAGGGGTTATCTAGGCTCAGACATTTGGAGCTGAGGCTTTGATATTTTTGGTCCTACAGAGAGGTAAGACAGCAAGGAACATAGGAAGCAAAGGTAGGGGGAGAGGACAGGACAGGGATTAGAAAGAGGAGGAGGGTGAGGAAGAAGGTGAGGAGGAGGGAGGAATATGAAGAGGTAAGGGTGAGGAGAAGGAAGAGGAGGAATATGAAGAGGAGGAAGAGTATGAGGTGGAGGAGGAGGAAGGGGAGGAGGAGGGGAAAAGAAAAGTGATGAGAACAGCCAGTCTCCTCAGAGGCTTACCTTACCGTAAGATCCTCTCACAAGTCTCACTATCCCAAAGGGTTCACTATCTCCCAACAGTACCGTACTGGCCCTGATCCTTGATCACCTTCCAGCTCTGGGGATGGGAAGCATTAGTCACTCATGGCTTATCTAAGGCCTTTCTGCTCCAGTTTCTGTGCTAAGCACTTTCCACAATCGTCCTCAGCTCAGAGTGGCGTGAACATGTTTGCGATGCACACAGGATACCTAAGTTTCAGACATGTGAAGTCCCTTACCCACAGTTGCAGGGCTTCTCTGTGAGCAAGCTCAGTTCTGATCTGTCAAGGAGTCTGCAGAGACTTTTAGTGTGATTATATTAAAGCGTATGTTGAAACCAATTTAGCACACCTCACATTTTTAACAACCAGACTGCAACTCACTCGTTTTATATTGTCTATTGTCTTCATCTTACACTGACTGAGCCAGGTAGGTGCAACATGTGACAATGAAGTCTAAAACTTTTAGGTTTTTGCAGGAAAAAAAAAGCCATAACTTGAGATACATGACTCATTACTGGGCATGCTGGTTGTCAGTAGATATAGTTAAGTTGGTAGATGACCTAAGGTTTCTGTATGGTTAAGTGCAGAATCCCAGTTTGATTCTCACCACTACTGGAGAGAATGCATTTGTCTAAATCAACCCACAACACACACACACACACACACACACACACACACACACACACACCAACACACACACATGAAAAAAAGAAGGAAAGAAAAAAAGAATGAATGAAGGAAAGGAGAATGAAGGAAGAAGGGAAGGAAGAAAGGCATATAGCTATGACCCTTTGGAAGTCAATGGTGGGTTTAGATAAATGGCCCCTTATGGCATATTTTCTCATTTCATAAAACATATGGCTTGTGGTGTCTGTGTACTCTTTCTCTCCAGAGATTTCTTAATAGATGGTGACTGTGAGAATCACATGTGTTTTGGGGCACATTAGCAGAAGACTGTGAACTGTGAATTCTGTTTCATAGATGTGCCTGACTCTGAAGACAAATGAGTCAGCCACAGATCCCAGGGATGGGAAGATGGGTGCCTCAGTCAGGAAAGCAGTTCATGACAGGCAGGTAATGACGCTGTAAAACGAGACCAACCTGTCGTCCCCCTTTGGTGGGTGTCTGTGAACGGCCTTTGGTATTTCTGCCAGATTTTGGGTGTTTCTGGATTTGCAAGGCTGGAAATGAACCTGGAAAGCCACCTCAAACTGCTTTAGAGTAAGAGCCAAGGAACTCTTGCCCTATCTTGGAAGACAAGAAGGAAACAGACAGGACTCAAGGTGGCCCAGGAACACTGGAAATTTTCTTCTATTATTGCCTGGCAGCAGGAGTGGTTGGCAAGTGATTTTAACCCAAATTCCCCACACTCACAAAAGCAGCCATCTTACCCTGATATGTGAACTTCCAAAGAGGGCTTGAGCCAATTGAAAGTCTCTATTTAACAACACAGAGGAACTGAAGCACAGACCTTCTGGCATATGCCTGCTACAGGGGTGGAGCCAATGGGAAACAGGCAAGAAGGACACACTCCCTTGTCTCTCTCACATCTTGGGAATCTCTAAGAATCCATTTTGATAGTTATACCTAAGTTCCCCAACACGGTCTCTGAGACTCCTCATGTCAAATCCTAAATTCAGTTTTATTCAGTTCTTTAATCAGCACAACAATTTCAGATTTCTTAACCTTCTATACCATTTCTTTCCCAGATTTTGTGCTTTTGTTTCCCATGCCCAGTGTATGTTTGAACTTTACAATGTATTGGCCAGACACCCTCTTTAACCTCCTTTCTCAGTGGTAGAACATACCACAAGTAGCTATCTGCCACTTTGGACCAGCTGCCACATGTCCAGAAACCCAGAGTTGGACCATTCTTTCTTACATACTGAACTGGTATTTTACTTTTGGACAGAAGAAAGGGAAGGAGAGAAGGGCATGGAAGAAAGGAAGGAGGAGAGGGGAAGGGAGAGGAAGGGAGGGAAGGAAGGGAGGAAGAAAAGAAGAAACAATGGGAGTTATGCACACACACACACACACACACACACACACACACACACACACACACACACACCACAGACTGGCATCCAGATAGATAAGACCCTTCAAACTGTGGGAACAGTCACCAAGCACTGGTTGTTCTTCCTGTGTTCTTCTTGGCTCATTCCCCAGCAGTAGGATGAAGGAGTAATGAATGCCAGACCAGGTGGCAGGGCAGCCAGTGAGAGGGAGGGACAGTTAAGGAGGAAACACTCCTAGTCTCTGGATGGTGGACCAGGGTACAGGTTACTATGGAAGTTCTCGAAGGAAACATTTCTGAGTCATCGTGTTCCTCTATAGAAGAAGTGTCTCTCCTTCCCACTCCTTTCACACGTGTGCCACCCCTTATGGCAAGGAAGGCACTGTGGATGGTGCAGATAAGCACTGTCAGACAGTACAGATCTGGGCCTTTCCCAGTGGATGGAAGGCATTGATGAGTCAACCCAGGGCTTCCTGAATCCACATTTGTCAAACCAGTTGGAAGCTGTGAGAGTCACCATGAGTCCCTCAGTTGACTGCACTGTAATGCTTGAGGCTGGGTGTGACAAACGTCACAGGTGAGCATAAACATAGGAACCAGAAAGTGCCTCGTTTCACTGCCGCCCTCCCTGTGGTGTCACGGGGAGGAGGCTCGAAGGACGCAGGTTCTTCCTGCCACTTACAAGACAAGGCTTGTTTGTCCACTGCTCACATGTCCTCACCATTCAGGAATCAAATTCCTCTAATGCTATGATGCTCATCCCATCTTTGGAGCTCTGAAATTATTATTATACCCAGTTCCCTTTACTGGGATCTGACCTATGCAAGTGCTGTAGCTCACTTGACTATTTTATCAAGATTCTGGAAAGGCACCTCTTTTATATCTCGAGGTGACCGACACCACCTATGCTGTGGAATCCTAGTTCCTCCTTAGCAGCTCTTGAGTATCCCACTGCACTGCTGTTCTGTGGCTCACAGGAAGTTGATGGTGTCAACAGCTTCAGCAACAGCTCACTGTGGACAGTTGTAATCATCTCTCTTTGCCTCAGGTCCTCATACTCCCTAACACACCTGCCCTGGACATGTCGGATACGAACAGAAATATCGCCAGTCTTTGCTTAGAGATGGTAAAAAGCCGAAGCCAAGCATGTATACAACTTCTTTTGATTCTAAAATAAAATACTCCTGCCTGAGCCTTCTAAAAAGCTGGTTTTCCAAGTGCTGTATGATGTGTTCCAGGCTCAGTCTCTTGCCCAAAGCTATTCATTCTCCTGCTCCATCCATTTTCTTTCTCCCATTTACTCTCAGAAATTCCATTCCTGACTCTATTCAGGAACGACTATCTGAAGACTCTTTTAAATCACTAGACTGTGTCACTCATCATGAGGAGCAGCAGGACAGCTGTGGGTGTATAGTGATGTCTGCACCAGGGAGGATGAACGATGATGGAACTGGGATCTCAATGGCACTCTGTCTAGGATAGCATTGGTCCAATACCTTGGGCTCCCTCCTGTGTGATTTCTAGCATGAGTGTGGATAAGCTCATCTCTTTTTTATCACAATTCTGCTGGGCAGAGTGCATCGCTCTTTAGGATGGCCATCTGCCTTTCAGGATAGTATATCCATAAAAAGGATGACAAGGGGAATGATGTCCTCATTGCTAAACCATTCCTCCTTTCCCAGAGCATGGGAGATGCATTTGGTGTTTTCCGCATTCCACCTTATAATGTGTGGGGACATTTAAGACACGTGGTTTGTTCTCCCTTTGTATTGGAGGTGGTGATATTGATTCTTGCAGTTAGGAGCCAATGAAATGGTTGCATCTCCTTTAGGAAAGTGAACAAAGGAGGTTCAGACATTCAGAAAACAGGAAATAAAATGTAGGGCATAAGACAATCTAACACCTTACTTAATGTAACTAAATTGAAATAAAATATGTAGAGAGATAATGTATAGAAATAAAAACATGTGTAAAGAAAAAAGCTTCTCCCTTTGGGTAAAGCCTGTCTCTTGATGATAAGGAGAGCTCTGCAGCATCCCCGTGCTACTGCTGATGTGAAAAATTGGCAGAGCTTTAGAGGGATGCCAGATTATTGGTTGTCATCCCACAGCCTTCTCCTTAAAAGGCAGACCCCAGTACATTTTGGAGAAAAGCTAAAACATGGTTTTGGTTGCTGGCATGTCTGCTGGCATGCATAACCCATAATTCTGACATATAGAAGATATGTAGCACTGACATTGGTTGATTACAGGCATGTGCCACTCTCCCTAGCTTATATGTAGCTGCTGGGAATTGAACTCTTGGTCAGTGAAGTTCTAGTGAGGCCGGCCCCCGATTGAAGAAACAGGATACATAGCATGGATATCAGGCGGCAAGGATACTGAAACCATCATGGAAACTGTGTGCCAGACCCATTTTCTCCTGAATGTACACTGGAGTTCAGCAAGCTACAGCCTAGCAGTTAAATCTAGATGCTGCCTGTTTATGTAAATAGTGTTTTATTGGGATAGAGCCATAAGGATTTGCTTCTTGTTTCTGATACATTTTGCATTATACCTGTAAAGTCGAGTAGTTGCAATAGAAGTTGTGTGGCCAGGAAAACCTGAAAGCCTGTCTAACCTTGATTGAGAAGACTTGTTGATTCGTAATGGATGAAATTGCTCAACTGTGAAGAATACAGATGAGAGGCCATCTCATGGTTGAGACACCAGGAGTAGATTTCTCTTCAGTGCCACAGCCTGCACTTCCATAAGGGGTTAGCTGTAAATTCTGAAAACCAGAATTGCTCTGTGATCTATTGAATATGTGAGGCATGTCTTCAGGTCCTCAATCACTTTCATTCATATTCCACAACTCACAGTCACTGGTCTTTCCATTAAGAAAATGAACTTCTGGATGGGTGTAAAAACAGAAGGGGAGCTTAAGTAGTAAAGGTGGATTTTAGATTCATCTGTCTTGGCCTCCAAGTTTGAGCTCAAAACTTTAGTGTCATTCTTCTTACAATGCAGATTACAATACTATCTTCACATCATTTGGGCCATGCCTTTAAATTCAAATTAAAAAGAAAGTTTCAGCTACTACAGTGTTGGGTATATAGTTACAGCTCTGTTGGGTACCAGTTATCATAAACAGTCAATGTGTTGCCCTTGACCGTTGCACCATTAGCTAATAAGTTCATTTAAATAACCAGTTCTAATTACATGATTATGTCAGACACCCTATTAAAAAATAACCCCTGGGGATATGAATAGGAAAACAATAAGTTAAATTATCTCTATTTGCAGATGATATACCATATATTATACCTAGGAGATTCTAAAATTTTCATCAGAAAACTTATAGAAACAACCAACAATTTCAGCAAAATAGTAGGGTATAAAATCAACTTACAAAAATCAGTAGGCTTTGTATAGACCACTAACAAACACACTGAGAAAGAGATTATGGGCATACCCCCATTTATAGTAGCATCAAAGCTGAGCAACCAGTTAGCTTATGCTATCTATATAGTAGCATCAAAGACAATAAAATATCTGGGAATAAATCTAACCATATAGGTGAAAGACCTACATTAAAAACTTCAAATCTTTGAAAAAGAGATTGATAAAGACACTAGAAAGCAGAAGTTACCTCATAATCATGGATTAGTAGAATTTATATTGTGAAAATGACCATCCTGCCAAAGGAAAGTTACAGATTCACTGCAATGCCAATCAAAATACCCAAGAGCATCATCTTAAAATTCATGAAGAACCAGAAAATATTCTGGATAACCAAATAAACACTAAGCAAAACAAACAAACAAACAAACAAACAAAAACCAAAAACCCAAAAACCCAAAAACCAAACAAAACAAAAAACCCTGGAGAAAGTGCTATTCTAGACTTCAATATACATCATATAGTTATATTAATAAAAAAGAATATGGTATGGCATAAGACATTCATGTAGACTAATGGAATTAAATAGAATATCCAAACATGAGTACTTATAACTACAAACAAGAGACATTTGATGAAGAGGCAAAAACAAACAAACAAACAAAAACAAAAAACAAAAAACAAAAACAAAAACCCAAAACCAAAACCAAAAAAAAAAAAAAAAAACAAACAAACCCAAAAACCCAAACCAAACAAAACAAAAATCAAAACATATGCTAGAAAAAGATAGCATATTTAATTAATGGTGCCGGAGAAACTGGATGACTACATGCAGAAGAATAAAATTAGACCCATAACTACCTGAAGAAGTTAGATCCAATTACATCAAAGACCTCAATTTGAAACTTGAAACACAAAATTGTTAGAAGAAAACAAAGATAGTTCCCTATAAGATATAGATGTAGGAAAAGATTTTCTAAATAAGATTCCATTAACCAAGGAATTAGTCAATAGTTGACATCCCAGCCATCATAAACTAAAAGCTTCTGTACAGCTAAGGAAACAGTAAAGTGAAGAAGAAACTCAAAGAATGGGAAAGAATCCTTGCCAGCTATATAACCACTGGAGGATTTATATGTAGAATATACAAACAACAACAACAACAAAACAACAAAAGTCAAGGAAACAATGACCCAATTTTAAAAATTGAGCCATAGATCTAAACAGAGAGTTCTAAATAGAATAAATAAAATTTGCTAAAAATTACATTTAAAAAGTGTTCATCAGACATTCAGACACTTTCCCAGCCAGAGGATAGGTGTCTGCCTGGCCCGGGAGGGCTTTGCCTCAGCATCAGATGGAGCCAGCTTGGACCCAGGACTCCGCCAAAAGTAGTCTGCACAGGTGAGAGCATGGACCAAAGAAGCTAACAGCTTCTGTGACAGGCCAAAGCAACAATCTTCTGGGACAGGTCCTGTTTTATGCCTTCATCTTCGGGCAGGCGGGAGGTCCTTCCCTGTGAGAGGAGACCTTGCCTGTAGAGAGTGCTCTGACCACTGAAACTAAGGAGAGAGAGCTAGTCTCCCAGGTCTGCTGAAAGAGGCTAACAGAATCACGAGAGGAATAATCTCTAACCAGAGACAATTATAACAACTAACTCCAGAGATTACCAGATGGCAAAAGGTAAACATAAGAATCTTACTAACAGAAACGAAGACCACTCACCATCATCAGAACCCATCACTCCCACTTCGCCCAGTCCAGGGCACCTCAACACATCTGAAAAGCTAGACCTGGATTTAAAAGCATATCTCATGATGATGGTAGAGGACATCAAGAAGGACTTTAAGAACTCATTTAAAGAAATACAGGAGAACACTGCTAAACAGGTGGAAGACATTAAAGAGGAAGCACAAAAATCCCTTAAAGAATTGCAGGAAAACACAACCAAACAGGTGATGGAATTGAATAAAACCATCCATGACCTAAAAAGGGAAGTAGACACAATAAAGAAAATCCAAAGTGAGGCAACACTGGAGATAGAAACCCTAGGAAAGAAATCTGGAACCATAGATGTGAGCATCAGCAACAGAATATAAGAGATGGAAGAGAGAATCTCAGGTGCAGAAGATTCCATAGAGAACATCGGCACAACAATCAAAGAAAATGGAAAATGCAAAAAGATCCTAACTCAAAACATCCAGGAAATCCAGGACACAATGAGAAGACCAAACCTACAGATAATAGGAGTAGATGAGAATGAAGATTTTCAACTCAAAGTACCGGCAAATATCTTCAACAAAATTATAGAAGAAAACTTCTCAAATTTAAAGAAAGTGATGCCCATGAACATACAAAGAAGCCTACAGAACTCCAAATAGACTGGACCAGAAAAGAAATTCCTCCCAACACATAATGATCAGAACAACAAATGCACTAAATAAAGATAGAATATAAAAAGCAGTAAGGGAAAAAGGTCAAGTAACATATAAAGGCAAGCCAATCAGAATTACACCAGACTTTTCACCAGAGACTATGAAAACCAGAAAATCCCGGACAGATGTTATACAGACACCAAGAGAACACAAATGCCAGCCCAGGCTACTATACCCGGCCAAACTCTCAATTACCATAGATGGAGAAACCAAAGTATTCCAGAACAAAACCAAATTCACACATTATCTTTCCATGAATCCAGCCCTTCAAAGGATAATAGCAGAGAAAAAAAACAATACAAGGATGGAAACCACTTCCTAGAAAAAGCAAGAAAGTAATCCTTCAACAAGCCTAAAAGAAGACAGCCACAAGAACAGAATGCCAACTTTAACAACAAAAATAAAAGGAAGGAACAATTACTTTTCCTTAATATCTTTTAATATTAATGGACTCAATTCCCCAATAAAAAGACATAGACTAACAGACTGGCTACACAACCAGGACCCAACATTTTGCTGCTTAAAGGAAACCCATCTCAGGGAAAAAGACAGACACTACCTCAGAAAGAAAGGCTGGAAGACAATTTTCCAAGCAAATGGTCTGAAGAAACAACCTGGAGTAGATATTCTAATATCGAATAAAATCGACTTCCAACCCAAAGTTATCAAAAAAGATAAGGAGGGACACTTCATACTCATCAAAGGCAAAATCTTCCAAGAGGAACTCTCAATTCTGAATATCTATGCTTCCAAATGCAAGGACAGCCACATTCATTAAAGGAACTTTAGTAAAGCTCAAAGCACACATTGCAGCAGTTGGGTCCTGGTTGTGTAGCCATTTTGTTAGTCTATGTCATTGATATTAAGAACTATTAAGGAAAACTGCAGCTCACACAATAATTGTGGGAGACTTCAACACACCACTTTCACCAATGGACAGATAATGGAAACAGAAACTAAACAGGGACACAGTTAAACTAACAGAAGTTATATCTACATAACATTTTATCCTAAAAAAAAAGGATATACCTTCTTCTCAGCACCTCATGGTACCTTCTCCAAAATTGACCACATAATCGGTCACAAAACAAGCCTCAACATATACAAAAATATTGAAATTGTCCCATGCATCCTATCAGATCACCATGGACTAAGGCTGATCTTCAATAACAAAATAGATAATAGAAAGACAACATTGACTTGGAAACTCAATGATACCTTGGTCAAGGAAGGAATAAAGAAAGAAATTAAGGACACTTTGGAGTTTAATGAAAATGAAGCCACAACATACCCAAACTTATGGGACACAATGAAAGCATTTCTTTTTTTTTTTTTTTTTTTTTCATTTTTTTTTATTAGGTATTTAGCTCATTTACATTTCCAATGCTATACCAAAAGTCCCCCTTACCCACCCACCCCCACTCCCCTACCCACCCACTCCCCCCCTTTGGCCCAGGCGTTCCCCTGTACCGGGGCACACAAAGTCTGCGTGTCCAATGGGCCTCTCTTTCCAGTGATGGCCGACTAGGCCATCTTTTGATACATATGCAGCTAGAGTCAAGAGCTCAGGGGTACTGGTTAGTTCATAATGTTGTTCCACCTATAGGGTTGAAGATCCCTTTAGCTCCTTGGGTACTTTCTCTAGCTCCTCCATTGGGAGCCCTGTGATCCATCCATTAGCTGACTGTGAGCATCCACTTCTGTGTTTGCTAGGCCCCGGCATAGTCTCACAAGAGACAGCTACATCTGGGTCCTTTCAGTAAAATCTTGCTAGTGTATGCAATGGTGTCAGCATTTGGAAGCTGATTATGGGGTGGATCCCTGGATATGGCAGTCTCTACATGGTCCATCCTTTCATCTCAGCTCCATACTTTGTTTCTGTAACTCCTTCCATGGGTGTTTTGTTCCCACTTCTAAGGAGGGGCATAGTGTCCACACTTCAGTCTTCATTTTTCTTGAGTTTCATGTGTTTAGGAAATTGTATCTTATATCGTGGGTATCCTAGGTTTTGGGCTAGTATCCACTTATCAGTGAGTACATATTGTGTGAGTTCCTTTGTGATTGTGTTACCTCACTCAGGATGATGCTCTCCAGGTCCATCCATTTGGCTAGGAATTTCATAAATTCATTCTTTTTAATAGCTGAGTAGTACTCCATTGTGTAGATGTACCACATTTTCTGTATCCATTCCTCTGTTGAGGGGCATCTGGGTTCTTTCCAGTTTCTGGCTATTATAAATAAGGCTGCTATGAACATAGTGGAGCATGTGTCCTTCTTACCAGTTGGGGCTTCTTCTGGATATATGCCCAGGAGAGGTATTGCTGGATCCTCCGGTAGTACTATGTCCAATTTTCTGAGGAACCGCCAGACTGATTTCCAGAGTGGTTGTACAAGCCTGCAATCCCACCAACAATGGAGGAGTGTTCCTCTTTCTCCACATCCTCGCCAGCATCTGCTGTCACCTGAATTTTTGATCTTAGCCATTCTCACTGGTGTGAGGTGGAATCTCAGGGTTGATTTGATTTGCATTTCCCTGATGATTAAGGATGTTGAACATTTTTTCAGGTGCTTCTCTGCCATTCGGTATTCCTCAGGTGAGAATTCTTTGTTCATTTCTGAGCCCCATTTTTTAAGGGGGTTATTTGATTTTCTGAGGTCCACCTTCTTGAGTTCTTTATATATGTTGGATATTAGTCCCCTATCTGATTTAGGATAGGTAAAGATCCTTTCCCAGTCTGTTGGTGGTCTTTTTGTCTTATAGACAGTGTCTTTTGCCTTGCAGAAACTTTGGAGTTTCATTAGGTCCCATTTGTCAATTCTCGATCTTACAGCACAAGCCATTGCTGTTCTGTTCAGGAATTTTTCCCCTGTGCCCATATCTTCAAGGCTTTTCCCCACTTTCTCCTCTATAAGTTTCAGTGTCTCTGGTTTTATGTGAAGTTCCTTGATCCACTTAGATTTGACCTTAGTACAAGGAGATAAGTATGGATCGATTCGCATTCTTCTACATGATAACAACCAGTTGTGCCAGCACCAATTGTTGAAAATGCTGTCTTTCTTCCACTGGATGGTTTTGGCTCCCTTGTCGAAGATCAAGTGACCATAGGTGTGTGGGTTCATTTCTGGGTCTTCAATTCTATTCCATTGGTCCACTTGTCTGTCTCTATACCAGTACCATGCAGTTTTTATCACAATTGCTCTGTAGTAAAGCTTTAGGTCAGGCATGGTGATTCCACCAGAGGTTCTTTTATCCTTGAGAAGAGTTTTTGCTATCCTCGGTTTTTTGTTATTCCAGATGAATTTGCAAATTGCTCCTTCTAATTCGTTGAAGAATTGAGTTGGAATTTTAATGGGGATTGCATTGAATCTGTAGATTGCTTTTGGCAAGATAGCCATTTTTACAATGTTGGTCCTGCCAATCCATGAGCATGGGAGATCTTTCCATCTTCTGAGATCTTCTTTAATTTCTTTCTTCAGGGACTTGAAGTTTTTATCATACAGATCTTTCACTTCCTTCGTTAGAGTCACGCCGAGATATTTTATATTATTTGTGGCTATTGAGAAGGGTGTTGTTTCCCTAATTTCTTTCTCAGCCTGTTTATTCTTTGTGTAGAGAAAGGCCATTGACTTGTTTGAGTTAATTTTATATCCAGCTACTTCACCGAAGCTGTTTATCAGGTTTAGGAGTTCTCTGTTGGAATTTTTAGGGTCACTTATATATACTATCATATCATCTGCAAAAAGTGATATTTTGACTTCCTCTTTTCCAATTTGTATCCCCTTGATCTCCTTTTGTTGTCGAATTGCTCTGGCTAATACTTCAAGTACTATGTTGAAAAGGTAGGGAGAAAGTGGGCAGCCTTGTCTAGTCCCTGATTTTAGTGGGATTGCTTCCAGCTTCTCTCCATTTACTTTGATGTTGGCTACTGGTTTGCTGTAGATTGCTTTTATCATGTTTAGGTATTGGCCTTGAATTCCTGATCTTTCCAGAACTTTTATCATGAATGGGTGTTGGATCTTGTCAAATGCTTTTTCTGCATCTAACGAGATGATCATGTGGTTTTTGTCTTTGAGTTTGTTTATATAATGGATTACATTGATGGATTTTCGTATATTAAACCATCCCTGCATCCCTGGAATAAAACCTACTTGGTCAGGATGGATGATTGCTTTAATGTGTTCTTGGATTCGGTTAGCGAGAATTTTATTAAGAATTTTTGCATCGATGCTCATAAGAGAAATTGGTCTGAAGTTCTCTATCTTTGTTGGATCTTTCTGTGGTTTAGGTATCAGAGTAATAGTGGCTTCATAAAATGAGTTGGGTAGAATACCTTCTACTTCTATCTTGTGAAAATGTTTGTGCAGAACTGGAGTTAGATCTTCTTTGAAGGTCTGATAGAACTCTGCACTAAACCCGTCTGGTCCTGGGCTTTTTTTGGCTGGGAGACTATTAATAACTGCTTCTATTTCTTTAGGGGATATGGGACTGTTTAGAAGGTCAACTTGATCCTGATTCAACTTTGGTACCTGGTATCTGTCCAGAAATTTGTCCATTTCGTCCAGGTTTTCCAGTTTTGTTGAGTATAGCCTTTTGTAGAAGGATCTGATTGTGTTTTGGATTTCTTCAGGATCTGTTGTTATGTCTCCCTTTTCATTTCTGATTTTGTTAATTAGGATTTTGTCCCTGTGCCCTTTAGTGAGTCTAGCTAAGGGTTTATCTATCTTGTTGATTTTCTCAAAGAACCAACTCCTCGTTTGGTTAATTCTTTGAATAGTTCTTCTTGTTTCCACTTGGTTGATTTCACCCCTGAGTTTGATTATTTCCTGCCGTCTACTCCTCTTGGGTGAATTTGCTTCCTTTTTTTCTAGAGCTTTTAGATGTGTTGTCAAGCTGCTAGTATGTGCTCTCTCCCGTTTTTTCTTGAAGGCACTCATAGCTATGAGTTTCCCTCTTAGAAATGCTTTCATTGTGTCCCAAAGGTTTGGGTACGTTGTGGCTTCATTTTCATTAAACTCTAAAAAGTCTTTAATTTCTTTCTTTATTCCTTCCTTGACCAAGGTATCATTGAGAAGAGTGTTGTTCAGTTTCCATGTGAATGTTGGCTTTCTGTTATTTATTTTGTTATTGAAGATCAGCCTTAGTGCATGGTGATCTGATAGGATACATGGGACAATTTCAATATTTTTGAATCTGTTGAGGCCTGATTTGTGACCTATTATGTGGTCAATTTTGGAGAAGGTACCATGAGGTGCTGAGAAGAAGGTATATCCTTTTGTTTTAGGATAAAATGTTCTGTAGATATCTGTCAGATCCATTTGTTTCATCACTTCTGTTAGTTTCAGTGTGTCCCTGTTTAGTTTCTGTTTCCATGATCTGTCCATTGGTGAAAGTGGTGTGTTGAAGTCTCCCACTATTATTGTGTGAGGCGCAATGTGTGCTTTGAGCTTTACTAAAGTTTCTTTAGTGAATGTGGCTGCTCTTGTATTTGGAGCATAGATATTCAGAATTGAGAGTTCCTCTTGGAGGATTTTACCTGTGATGAGAATGAAGTGTCCCTCCTTGTCTTTTTTGATGACTTTGGGTTGGAAGTCAATCTTATCAGATATTAGGATGGCTACTCCTGCTTGTTTCTTCATACCATTTGCTTGGAAAATTGTTTTCCAGCCTTTCATTCTGAGGTAGTGTCTATCTTTTTCTCTGAGATGAGTTTCCTGTAAGCAGCAAAATGTTGGGTCTTGTTTGTGTAGCCAGTTTGTTAGTCTATGTCTTTTTATTGGCGAGTTGAGACCATTGATGTTAAGAGATATTAAGGAAAAGTAATTGTTGCTTCCTGTTATTTTAGTTGTTAAAGGTGGCATTCTGTTCTTGTGGCTGTCTTCTTTTAGGTTTGTTGAGGGATTACCTTCTTGTTTTTTCTAGGGCGTTGTTCCCGTTCTTGTATTGGTTTTTTTCTGTTATTATCCTTTGAAGGGCTGGATTCGTGGAGAGATAATGCGTGAATTTGGTTTTGTCGTGGAATACTTTGGTTTCTCCCTCTATGATAATTGAGAGTTTGGCTGGGTATAGTAGCCTGGGCTGCAGTTTGTGTTCTCTTAGTGTCTGTATAACATCTGTCCAGGCTCTTCTGGCTTTCATAGTCTCTGGTGAAAAATCTGGTGTAATTCTGATAGGCTTGCCTGTATATGTTACTTGACCTTTTTCCCTTACTGCTTTTAGTATTCTATCTTTATTTAGTGCATTTGATGTTCTGATTATTATGTGTCGGGAGGAATTTCTTTTCTGGTCCAGTCTATTTGGAGTTCTGTAGGCTTCTTGTATGTTCATATGCATCTCATTCTTTAGATTTGGGAAGTTTTCTTCAATAATTTTGTTGAAGATGTTTGCTGGACCTTTGAGTTGAAAATCTTCATTCTCATCCACTCCTATTATCCGTACGTTTGGTCTTCTTATTGTGTCCTGGATTTCTTGGATATTTTGAGTTAGGATCTTTTTGCATTTTCCATTTTCTTTGATTGTTGTGCCGATGTTCTCTATGGAATCTTCTGCACCTGAGATTCTCTCTTCCATCTCTTGTATTCTGTTGCTGATGCTCAAATCTATGGTTCCAGATTTCTTTCCTAGGGTTTCTATCTCTAGTGTTGCCTCGCTCTGAGTTTTCTTTATTGTGTCTACTTCCCTTTTTAGGTCTAGTATGGTTTTGTTCATTTCCATCACCTGTTTGTATGTTTTTTCCTCTTTTTCTGTAAGGACTTCTACCTGTTTGATTGTGTTTTCCTGTTTTTCTTTAAGGACTTGTAACTCTTTAGCAGTGTTCTCCTGTATTTCTTTAAGTGATTTATTAAAGTCCTTCTTGATGTCCTCTACCATCATCATGAGATATGCTTTTAAATCTAGGTCTAGGTTCTCAGGTGTGTTGGGGTTCCCTGGACTGGGCGAAGTGGGTGTGCTGGGTTCTGGTGATGGTGAGTGGTCTTGGTTCCTGTTAGTAAGATTCCTCCGTTTACCTTTCGCCATCTGGTAATCTCTGGAGTTAGTAGTTATAGTTGACACTGTTTAGAGATTGTTCTTCTGGTGATTCTGTTACCGTCTATCAGCAGACCTGGGAGACAGATTCTCTCCTCTGAGTTTCAGTGCTCAGAGCACTCTCTGCTGGCAAGCTCTCTTACAGGGAAGGTGCGCAGATATCTTGTATTTGGACCTCCTCCTGGCCGAAGAAGAAGGCCCAAAACAGGACCTTTCTCAGACAGTGTGTTGCTTTGGCAGTTCCCAGGTGGTACAGACTCTCACCTAAGCAGACTAAATTCCTAAGTTCCTTGGAGTCCCGGGACCAAGATGGCGACCGCTGCTGCTGTGGCTTAGGCCGCCTCCCCAGCCGGGTGGGCACCTGTCCTCCGGTCCGGAAGGTGGCCGGCTGTCTCCGGCCCACACAGGGTGCTGCCTCAGCGCCTCTGTGCTTCTGCCTGTTCCAGAAGCTGTCAGGTTCTCTGGCGCACCCTCTCACCTGTTCAGACTAATTTCCTAAGTTCGGCGGGTCTCGGACCAAGATGGCGACCGCTGCTGCTGTGGCTTAGGCCGCCTCCCCAGCCGGGCGGGCACCTGTCCTCCGGTCCGGAAGGTGGCCGGCTGTCCCCGGCCCACACAGGGTGCTGCCTCAGCGCCTCTGTGCTTCTGTCTGTTCCAGAAGCTGTCAGGTTCTCTGGCGCACCCTCTCACCTGTTCAGACTAATTTCCTAAGTTTGGCGGGTCCCAGACCAAGATGGCGACCGCTGCTGCTGTGGCTTAGGCCGCCTCCCCAGCTGGGTGGGCACCTGTCCTCCGGTCCGGAAGGTGGCCGGCTGTCCCCGGCCCACACAGGGTGCTGCCTCAGCGCCTCTGTGCTTCTGCCTGTTCCAGAAGCTGTCAGGTTCTCTGGCGCACCCTCTCACCTGTTCAGACTAATTTCCTAAGTTCGGCGGGTCCCAGACCAAGATGGCGACCGCTGCTGCTGTGGCTTAGGCCGCCTCCCCAGCTGGGTGGGCACCTGTCCTCCGGTCCGGAAGGTGGCCGGCTGTCCCCGGCCCACACAGGGTGCTGCCTCAGCGCCTCTGTGCTTCTGTCTGTTCCAGAAGCTGTCAGGTTCTCTGGCGCACCCTCTCACCTATTCAGACTAATTTCCTAAGTTCGGCGGGTCTCGGACCAAGATGGCGACCACTGCTGCTGTGGCTTAGGCCGCCTCCCCAGCCGGGCGGGCACCTGTCCTCCGGTCCGGACGGTGGCTGGCTGTCCCCGGCCCACAAAGGGTGCTGCCTCAGCGCCTCTGTGCTTCCGCCTGTTCCAGAAGCTGTCAGGTTCTCTGGCGCACCCTCTCACCTGTTCAGACTAATTTCCTAAGTTCGGCGGGTCCCAGATCAAGATCGAAAGCATTTCTAAGAGGAAAACTCATAGCTCTGAGTGCCTCCAAAAAGAAACTAGAGAGAGCACACATTAGCAGCTTGACAACACATCTAAAAGCTCTAGAACAAAAGGAAGCAAATTCACCCAGGAGGAGTATATGCCAGGAAACAATCAAACTCAGTGTCGAAATCAACCAAGTGGAAACAAGAATAACTATTCAAGAAGAATTAACCAAATGAGGAGCTGGTTCTTTGAGAAAATCAACAAGATAGATAAACCCTTACCCAGACTCACTAGAGGGCACAGGGAAAGCATCCTAATTAACAAAATCGGAAATGAAAAGTGAGACACAACAACAGATCCTGAAGAAATCCAAAACACCATCAGATCCTTCTACAAAAGGCTATACTCAACAAAACTGGAGAACTTGGATGAAATGGACAAGTTTTTAGACAGATACCAGGTACCAAAGTTAAATCAAGATCAGGTTAATGATCTAAACAGTCCTATATCCCCTAAAGAAATAGAAGCAGTCATTGATAGTCTCCCAGGCAAAAAAAAAAAAAAAAAAAAGCCCAGGACCAGTCGGGTTTAGTGCAGAGTTCTATCAGACCTTCAGAGAAGATCTAATCCCAGTTCTTCACAAACTATTCCACAAAATAGAAACAGAAGGTACTCTACCCAGCTCATTCTATGAAGCCACAATTACTCTGATACCTAAACCACCAAAGGACCCAACAAAGAAAGAGAACTTCAGACCAATTTCCCTTATGAATATCGATGCAAAAATCCTCAGTAAAGTTCTTGCTAACTGAATCCAAGAACACAACAAAACAATCATCCATCCTGACCATGTAGGTTTCATCCTCGGGATGCAGGGATGGTTCAATATACGGAAATCCATCAATGTAATCCAGTATATAAACAAACTCAAAGACAAAAACCACATGATCATCTCCTTACAGGCAGAGAAAGCATTTGACAAAATCCAACACCCCTTCGTGAGAAAAGTCTTGGAAAGATCAGGAATTCAAGGCCCATACCTAAACATGATAAAAGCAATCTACAGCAAACCAGTAGCCAACATCAATGTAAATGGTGAGAAGCTGGAAGCAATCCCACTAAAATCAGGGACTAGACAAGGCTGCCCACTCTCTCCTTACCTATTCAACATTGTACTTGAAGTCCTAGCCAGAGCAATTCAACAACAAAAAGAGATCAACAGGATACAAATTGGAAAAGAGGAAATCAAAATATCACTTTTTGCAGATGATATGATAGTATATATAAGTGACCCTAAAAATCCCACCAGAGAACTCCTAAGCCTGATAAACAGCTTCAATGAAGTAGTTGGATATAAAATTAACTCAAACAAGTCAATGGCCTTTCTGTACAAAAAAGGATAAACAGGCTGAGAAAGAAATTAGGGAAACAACACCACCCTTCTCAATAGTCACATAATATAAATACCTTGGCGTGACTCTAAGTAAGGAAGTGAAAGATCTGTATGATAAAATCTTCAAGTCTCTGAAGAAAGAAATTAAAGTAGATGTCAGAAGATGGAAAAATCTCCCATGCTCATGGATTGGCAGGTTCAATATAGTAAAAATGGCTATCTTGACAAAACAATCTACAGATTCAATGCAATCCCCATCAAAATTCCAACTCAATTCTTCAACGAATTAGAAAGGACAATCGGCAGATTCATCTGGAATAACAAAAAACCTAGGATAGTAAAAACTCTTTTCAAGGATAAAAGAACCTCTGGTGGAATCACCATGCCTGACCTAAAGCTGTACTACAGAATAATTGTGATAAAAACTGCATGGTACTGCTATAGCGACAGACAAGTAGACCAATGGAATAGAATTGAAGACCCAGAAATGAACCCACATACCTATGGTCACTTGATCTTTGACAAGGGTGCTAAAACCATCCAGTGGAAAAAAGACAGCACTTTCAACAAATGGTGCTGACACAACTGGCGGTTATCATGTAGAAGAATGAGAATTGATCCATTCCTATCTCCTTGTACTAAGGTCAAATCTAAGTGGGTTAAGGAACTCCACATAAAACCAGAGACACTGAAACTCATAGAGAAGAAAGTAGGGAAAAGCCTCGAAGATATGGGTACAGGGGAAAAATTCCTGGATAGAACAGCAATGGCTTGTGCTGTAAGATTGAGAATTGACAAATGGGACCTTATAAAGTTGCAAAGCTTCTGCAAGGCAAAAGACACCCTTAATAAGACAAAAAGACCACCACAGATTGGGAAAGGATCTTTACCCATCCTAAATCAGATAGGGGACTAATACCCAATATATATATATAAAGAACTCAAGAAGGTGGACTCCAGAAAATCAAAGAACCCCATTAAAAATGGGGATCAGAGCTAAACAAAGAATTCTCACCTGAGGAATACCGAATGGCAGAGAAGCACCTGAAAAAATGTTCAACATCCTTAATCATCAGGGAAATGCAAATCAAAACAACCCTGAGATTCCACTTCACACCATTCAGAATGGCTAAGATCAAAAATTCTGGTGACAGCAGATGCTGGCGAGGATGTTGAGAAAGAGGAACACTCCTCCATTGTTGGTGGGATTGCAAGCTTGTACAACCACTCTGGAAATCAGTCTGGCGGTTCCTCAGAAATTTGGACATAGTACTACCGGAAGATCCTGCAATACCTCTCCTGGGCATATATCCAGAAGATGTTCCAATCGATAAGCAGGATACATGCTCTACTATTTTCATAGCAGCCTTATTTATAATAGCCAGAAGCTGGAAAAAATCCAGATGCCCCTCAACAGAGGAATGGATACAGAAAATGTGGTACATTTACAAAATGAAGTACTACTCAGCTATTAAAAAGAATGAATTTATGAAATTCCTAGGCAAATGGGTGGACCTGGAGGGCATCATCCTGAGTGAGGTAACCAAATCACAAAGGAACTCATACAATATGTACTCACTGATAAGTGGATATTAGCCCAGAAATGTAGGATACCCAAGATATAAGATACAATTTGCTAAAGGCATGAAACACAAGAACAACAATATGAACTAACCAGTAACCCCCGGAGCTCGTGTCTCTAGCTGCATAAGAATCAGAAGATGGCCTAGTAGGCCATCAGTGGAAAGAGAGACCCATTGGTCGTGTAAACTTTATATGCCTCAGTACAGGGGAACAACAGGGCCAAGAACTTGGAGTAGGTGGGTGGGGGAGTGGGTGGGGGACTTTTAGGATAACATTGGAAATGTAAATGAAATAAATACCCAATAAAAAAAGAACATAAGTAAAGTGTTCATCATCCTTAGTATGATAGTTTGAATAAGATGTTAGCCTGTTCATAGACTCATTATTTGTAAATAATTGGTTCCTAGTTGGTGGAAGTATTTGGGAATAATTAGAAGATATGGCCTTGTTGGAGGAGGTTTGCAATTGGGGGTAGGCTTTGGAGTTTCATATCCCATCCATCCTCAGACAGCTATCCCTTCTTCCCCAACCACACCTCATGTTAGCGGGTCACACGTGTGAGCTCACAGCTACTGCTCCAGTGGCATGCCAGCTTGGCTGTTGACATGTGGCTCCTCATGATGATCATGATGATCATTCTCTGAAACTGCAAGCCCAATAAACTTTTTCTTCTAAAAGTTACTTAGTAACTAGGAAAATTCAAAACAAAATAACTTTTTAAGAATCCAGTCATAATGGCCAAGGTCAACCAACAATGAATGCTGGGGCATATGGGAAAAGGAGATCCCTCCTTGACTATTGGTGGGAATGAACATTGGCGTAGCCACTTTGGAAACCAGTGTAGAGAATCCTCAAATAACTAAAACTAAATCAACCGTATGACCCAGGTATACTAACCCTTGACATATGCCAAAATGGTGTGAAATCCTACTCCACAAATATTTTCTCAGGCATATTTGTTGCTGCTCTATTCTCAATAGCTAGGAAATGGAAACAGATGAATGGATAATGAAAATATGCACGATTCAGCTGCAAAGGAAAATAAAATTATAAATTTTGCAGGTAAATAGATGGACCAGAAAAAATTGACATTGAAAAACTCAGTTAGAAAGACAAATACCATGTTTCCTCTCATCGGTAGTTTCTAACTCTAAATTCTTGGATGTAAATGTCTTTGCTAGGCTTTCTATTACTGTAGTGAAGCACCATGACCAAAGAACAACTTAGGGGAGGAAAGGGTTTATTCAGATTATACTTCTATATCACAGTTCATCATCAAAGGAAGTCAGGACAGGAATTTAAGCAGGGCAGGAACCTGGAGCCAGGAGCAGATGCAGAGGCTATGGAGGAGTGTTACTTACTGACTTGTTCCTCATGGTTTGTTCAGTCTGTTTTCTTATAGAATCTAGAGTCATCAGCCAGGATGTCCCCACCCATAATGGGATGGGAGCCTTTTTATAATTTACTAATTAAGAGAATGCTCTACAAGCTCAACTAGAGCCTACTATTGTGGAGTTATTTTTCTCAATTGAGGGTCTCTCTTCTCATGAGTCTAGCTTGTGTCAAGTTTATAGAATACTAGCCAGTACAGTGCATATACAACATGGAGTAACCATAGAAACTAGAAAAGTATAAAGCTACTTTAGGGGGAGAGGATTTGGGAGAGGGATAGCAGAATATGTTTTAGGTTGATAATATGGAAAATGGGATAACATGAATAGGACTCCATTCTGGGGAGGCAGAAAGGAGACAAATATATAAGAAGAAGGAAACATGAATGACTAACATACACTGGATTATTTGATAAATCCACAAGGAGTTGCATCATTTAATATTTACCTAAAATCATACTATATATAAGCCACTTACTTGGGCTGACAATGTTCCCTGTAAAGCTATAAACTATAAACTATAAACCCCAGGCATGAGAAACCTACTTTCAAATGGTTGGTGGGGGAAGTCCAAGTGATTCCCAAAACAGCTTGGTTGAAGGCCTATTGCTGAAAACACTACATGCACTTAGGCCACAGGAGGAGCTGGAATGATTCATGCTGGCTCTGAGCCATAGGTCTCTCTTTTATGGTCGATCTTCTATGGTTCCAGAAAATACTATGCAAACTGCCAAGAGAGAGAAGCAATTATCCAGTTGCAACATCTATGAACCATGAAAATTACCAGTATGACAAGATAATAAGTGCACTCACATGGAATCAACAACCAACAGGTGTCTGCTGGATTTTAAGGTCTGCTTACTAGCAAGGGATCATGCCTGGTCCTGGAAACCTAGCAAGCTTTGCAGGTCTAATGGGGGTCACAGACCTTAGAAAAGAACATACCACTGTCACTTGCTAGACCAGCAAATTTCCATACTACAATCTAAATCTCATTCTCATGCCCATAGATTAGTGCAGCAACCACCCCAACCAATGAAGCCTCTCTTTCAAGCAAATGGAGAGTATCACAGAAGAGATGTCTGTATGATTGTAAGACTCAGAATACCGGGAAGTCTGCTATGAAATAGCCTTTCTTAGAAATGGCTGCATAAACTAGACCAGACCAATGGCAATATCAATAGACATTTTAACACAGAAGGGAGAAATTCTCTTGGGGTCCTTCCACTAGACAAAACTACAGGCAACTAATGATTGTTAGGAGAGAAGAATTAACCTCTCTGAGAGATGTACCCTTTATGAGTTAATGAAAAAGCAGAACAGTCAACCTTGAAACTATATACACACCACCAACAAAAACAGATTCAGAGAATTGCATTTATGTATATTTGTGAACACACATACAGAAACACACATATATGTATAATACATAAGAATAGCAACAATCAAATAAAAAGAGGCTGTCAACCTGAAAGTGGAATTCAAGGGAAGGTAGCTTGGAGAAGCTAGAGGTAGGAAAGTCAAGTGGAAAGTTATATAATTCTATTCCCATTAAAACATATTAAAAATAAATAATTTAAATAAAAATAATCTCAGGGCTCCAACCTTTTGGATACATGATTTTCTAGATCTCAGACCTCAGCCTATTAATGAGTTGAATTCAAGATCATTTCATAAGAAACATTTATGCCTTTAAATCTCCTGACTTCTTGAGAATTCACACAGACACAGACACAGACACACACACACACACACACACACACACACAGACACACAAATCTCCTGCCTTCTTTTGGTGGATGTGTAGGCTGTTGGTAAAAATTGCTTCATGGTGAGGTCTCTTTGGGGCTGTGTTGTGAAATGCAGCTGGATGACCTGATGAGAGAGAGCAAACCAAAAAGTACCACTGTGTATTCGTCCCCCCTGGGCCTGATCCGATCCCTGGTAGATGTATAGAAGAACGTCCTAGGGTCAACCTTATATAGAATTTGGTGTTTTATCCCTCACTTAATTTCAGTCTTAAGAGTCAGAAGTCAATCCCTGTGGAGTTGGATGTGATTTTGTAAACTATGACATATCTATATCACTGCTACGTTCAAATTCTTAAACTAGTTTGAACATGTTAAAAGTGGCTGTGACTGCATACAGAAAGACTGTGCAAGATCATTCAGACAAAAATCTCAGCACACGTGAGTGAGGCAGTCACTAAGGTCCACCTCAAGCGGACTTGCTATTGGCAGTTGATGGTTACCGGAAGAGGCATGTCAGTTATCTTCGGAGTTGGAGCACCTTAGAGCAAGTCCGTGCTCCAGTAGGTGGCCGTTTACCCATGCACATATTGGCAACATTGAGTGGATTCTGTGGTTTTTGAGAAAAAAAAAAGAACATATGAATTATAGTGGAGGGATGAGGATGGAGTTGATCAAAATACATTCTATGGGAGTGTCAAGTTATCAAACAACAAATAAGAAGGGTGTCTTCATTCTCTCTCTCTCTCTCTCTCTCTCTCTCTCTCTCTCTCTCTCTCTCTCTCTCTCATGTCACCCCAATTCTCCTCTGCAAGGGTACCCTCATCTCTTACAGCATCGCTGCAGGTATCATGGCCAGCAGGGAAACAAAACTCGAAGAGATGAGAATGAAAACTTGGTCGGGCTCTCATAACAAAGCTTTAGGCATAGCGACCTAGAAACTTCCTACCAAAGTAGCAAAGTACCTGTGACCTTTACAATAAGAATGAATTCTATTGGCTGATAAAGAGAGAGCAGGGCGAGGGTCACGGGAGGAAGGATTTGTAAGGAGCATAAGGATAGACTGTTGGTTGAGGATGCAAATTACATGAGGCCTCTCTTGAGGGTTTCTAGTCACTGAGAGACAAAAGCTCGGGATCAGGGCCTGAACGATGCTCAGGATATTGGAAGATTCAGGAAGGCGGGCTCCATAGACTAGCAAAGAGATCACCGGGTTGTCAGACCACATTCACTCCAGCTGAACCGGTGATTAGGAGCCATTCATCTCCTTCCAGTGCGTGATTGACTTCTTGGTTTCTCCAGTGCTTACTCGAAGCAGTACCTCCTACACTCGTCTTCCCTGTGTTGTGAATAGAAGCCAGGCAGTCTTCCTAGCCTGCTTCCTTTCATGACTTCAACTCAAGCTGCTTTCTTCTACATGACTCTAACTCTCACGTTCATGTGTTTGCTGCATTGGCATTGGAATATGACAACTTCTCGATTTTCTTGGTCTCCTGGTCTTCATTTCCACAACCATCTAGCCTGCCTTCTACATCAGTTTACCTGTAAACTTATTTCTACATGATGAACTGCTGTAAATTTTCTGTGTGATTTTCATTATCTGAATAAGATCCTTTCATTTACCCTCCTCCTGCCCCCAACCCTCCCTAGAAATTAGTTGTTCTTAATAACATTTGCCTTGGAGTGTCTGAGGTTTCAAAATGTTCCTGAATTTCAAAGAGTAAGGGAAAAAATAGGAAGTAATTTTCTCATGAATCTAAGGAAACAAACAAAAAGACCACATCTATACAGATTATCAGAAATGGTTACAAGTAACATAATATACCCACTGTGAAATTGGCAAAAAGTTCAATTTCCATACAAGCTGTGCTCTGAGTCAGCACACAGTACTGAGGGGGGCCTTTTTATCTTGATGACGGAGCCATTAAGACTTGATATTTCAGACAGGCTCTGAAGATTGTGCAAACCATCATGCAGAAACAGTTGTATGGATTCAGTAAGTGATTGCATTTGAAAAATTAGAAAAATAAGAAGGATTTTAAAAAGGGCTTGAAGTTCCAGATTCCATAAACTGGGAAGTGCAAGTGTCATTCAAAAACAAACAAACATACAAACAAACAAAAAGAACAAAGGGTTTACCACTAGCTAAAGTAAGAGAGGCACCAGATACCAAGCTGCCGATTATCAAGCAGGTGTGGAAGCCAGTCAGAAAAGTTGGGAAACAGTCTTTATCATATGCCAATATGTGTGTGGTAATAAGAGGGGATCATAGAAAACCTCATCTCTAATTGAGAGATAGAGGTATTTTATCATCTTCTCTAAGCCTCCATTTAATTATCTGTAAAATACATTTAACTCTACCAACCTACCAAATGATTCCAGTGGAATCAAGGCATTTATACTGCTTAGCGTTGTGTATGGCATGAACTTGATAATGACTGACAAGGATGACAAAACCAGGAAGAAGAAAAGGATTTAAATTCTTAAAGATGTTAACATTGATCAAGATTGGAGATAGGAGAAAGAGTACATGGCCCATGAAGAATTAAAATCAGCAACCAGGATCAGAGAAAATGGAAAGTGTATTTCCTTACCACTTCAATCTCTGTGGGTTTTCTATCATCTAACTTGAAAGTAGTGATGGACACAGATCCCAAATACTGAATAACATTTATTTTTGATCCTTGTACAGTCTCAGTCCCTAAGGTCCCAAGAGAGGGTATGTTACATGTTTTCTGGGTATTGAGTTGAAGTAGAGGGGTACCCCATAGGCCATATGATGTAAAGAGACCAAGTAAGGTGCTTAGGCAAAAAAGCCATTGGATTGAACATGTAAAAATGCCGGTGAAGTTTAAAAAGAAAACTTGGATGGTTTATTGAGACTGATGTCAGGAAATAGTAGGTTTGTGGGTAATTGGGTGAGTACAAGATAGGTATATACATATACTTATGGGTAAAGGGCTCTATAGATGGAGAGAGAGAGAAAGAGAAAGGGAGAGGGAGAGGGGAAGGGAGAGGGAGAGAGATTGAGATTTGAACAAAGGAGTAATAGAGCAGTGGTTCAGAGTTGGGTTCCTGTGGTACGGAAACACATCTGCAATAGGAAATTATTCTCTGAGACAAACAGAATTAAGAATGGGTAAAAAAAATTTTTTTTGAGCAAGAGCCTATATGGAGATTTACTGGGCAACAGTGGTGTGTTTCAGCCCTGTTAAGCTAAATCGCATAGAAAGAAAGTGTGCTAGGAAATGCATTCTAACCGTGGATGCATTCAGGATTAGTTGCGTATACCAAGACTGGGAAATCATGAGTTCCTGGGTAGGGCTTCCCTGAATCTGTTCTTTGTGCATGCATCAGGGGCCTCTGACATTCACCAAGGCTTCTGTATTCCAGAATCTATCAGTAGGACCCAGTCCCTTCTATTGTTACAAGAAACACAGTGCTTAAGCAGATGCAGCAGAGTGAATCTGGGGTTTGGTACCACTTCATCTCCCAGTATTTTGAATCAAGCATGCCTTATCCCTTTTCTATGCGGCAAACCTCTGCTGTTTCATTTTGATCACAAGTCCTGCCAGTGAACAAAAAGAAGGAACCAATTTTTAGAAGCCTGCACAGGCCCTTTTCATCTTTTCTCAAAATTGTGCCCTATGAATTAACTGTTTCCTCACTACGTTAATTCAGGGGACACTAATTTCTTTTTTTCTGATAGAAACAATCTTGAGTGTGCATATAAACCATAATATGCCCTTGCCCAGATTTCCCAGGGAATCTTGGACCTTCTCTACAGTGATCTGGTCTCTCATCTCTGTACATAGTATTCACTGGCTTAAGTCTTGACCTCTGGACAACACAGTTTTCAGATTCTACTTTTTCTAATCCCTAGAGGCCACATCTCTCCATGCAGTTTTGGTTTTCCCTGTTCTTCCTGTAGTGACTTGATCAGGCATTATAAGCTAAGCATGATGCTTTCTGGAAAGGCAGCCATGAGGGCAATTTGAGGGTTTGGGCAGGTGATCTGGCAACTTGTGGAGTTGGTGACCAGTGTGAATGTAAGTTAGTTTTGTTAATCTCATCTCTCATTTGAAAGCCAAGCAGCATATGTGTCTGCTAGACATCACAGTAGGATATTGTGGGTGCATGGAAACTTGAAAAAGAGAAGCTATCAGTGAAGTCTCAACAATATAGATATCCAAACAAAATTTGAATAAAGGCAACACCAACACAGATGCTAACATGCAAGGGAAAAATTTCATGGGGATCCAACCCTAGACCAAGAATTACTGACAACTAAGGAATTCTAAGAGTAGAAGAAAATAGTCTTCCTTGAATAAAAAGTCCTCCAGTTGGTTATACAATCCCAAGTGATCTGCCCTGAAAATGCCAGCTCTTCAGATTAAGTACATTCACTCTTATAAGAAGAGGATCAGAAGTGGTAATAGAAGAAAACTATAGTATTCTACGAAGCCTGAGCCTCGTTGACTCTCTGTGAGACTGCTACATCACATGAATGGGCTTGACCAGAACCTTAACAAGAGCTAGAGGGCCTGCACTGCCTGTATAGGGCTGTTATTCCTAACAGAAGTTCTTAAGCTGTGAGACCCTGCTCTAGACCATCCTTTTGCTGTGAGGACTAGCAGGCAGAATGTTTCAGACCCAGTGAATGTTTCTAGGTTGAGTAGAACATCCCACAGTAGTCGAGCTTCAACAGTCATTGGATAGCAATATTTACAGGGAGATTAGGTAAACACAAGTCTTTTTTTAATTTTTAATTTTTAAGATTCATTGACTAAGTTGTGTGCACTGGTCATCTTTTCTGTCTCCATGTAAGGCATTATTGGTTAGATCAGAATTCTAGGTAACTTGAATCTTAGCTTTAGTCCCACCATACTAAGCTTTGTTAACGAAATCAAATGCAGACTTGTCCCAAATCTTGGCCACTATTCACTGTTTCCCCAAATGCTTCTGTACTTCCTGCCTCTGTGATCTTGCTTCTGAGGACAAATCATACCCGTGTGACTGCCTGCACTATTGACTCTACCATAAAGTGAGTCCCATGACTCAGGATGAGCCAGGGATCCTTTGTGGTAAAATTTTATCCCTGCTTTGGACACTACACCCTCACCTTCTCTCTCTGCTTCTTTCACACTGACATAGTGGATGAAGAACAATATCAGTGTTCAAAATCCAGTGGTGTTTAAGCCATTGAGCCATCAGCGGGTGAGTAGCCCTACATACAAGATATAAAACCTCTTTAGTCTGATGATGGCACAAGCTGTTGGTTCATATAGCCTGGTGTTGTCACACAATTCAGTTACCCAGTGCGAAACAAAACCCATGCTCTCCCTAATCTGCCTCTGCTATTGTGAATTAGCTTTCCAACTGTGTCTTAAAGGGAAGATAGTATCTTCTAAAGCTTCAAGCACAGCCAAGATATCATTGAGAGATATGAGACCACAGGAAAACACAAAGCAGAACAAACAGAACTTGTACAGGGGTTAACAAGGAAAAGTGACTTCTATTTCTAATGAACCTCTTCTGAAACAATGGTGGTACCTTAGAAAGGCCTCTCAGACTTCAATGTTCAATGGCCCATGCCATAGCCTAAGGTTCATCTGTGGAATCTGTTTTCCACATGGAAAAGTGAGGCACCTCCACTTTTTATGGAGTGATGGGAAGGCCCAGTGACACGTGGTTGAGATATGGTCATTCTCTGACACCCAAGGCAGTGCCTGTGTCTTTTGTAATATATAAGACATAGTATGCTGCCATGCCAACACCCAACCCACTCCACACTCATCTACTTCCTCCATTTCAAAACATTTCCTACAGCCGGTGTCATCATCAGACCAAAAGCTTTTCAGAGGTTTTGTATCTTTGTATGTAGGAATACACACTGAAGGCTCTATGCCTTAATCACTACTGAATTTTGAGCACTGATAATGTTCTCCATCCACTATATCAGGCAGAGAGAGAATATGAGGATGAAGTGTCTACCATGTAAGAGGAAAACTAGATTTTAAAAAGACAGTGTCTATAGGTCCTAAGTATTCCTAAATCTATAGATCTGAATCTACTTTTCAGCACGAGCCACTAGTTTCTACATTTGTACAGTCCTGTCTTGAGTATGTGCTATTCTTTCTTGTTAGCACCTGTGCTATAGTTGAACACCTGCTCATAGGCTTGAGCCCCCTTTAAGATCCCTGAGAGAAGAAATCAAGCTTTGTCCCTCTTCCCATCCTAGGTATACCAGTATTTTGAACCCATTCTTCCTAGAATTAACACACCCAGGACCTAGGATTCACTATAGTTGCATTGACACATTGCAACAGCTGGGAACTCTTGGTGACATGATCATCTGACTGAATAGATTATCAATACACATACAACAGTAATAGGATTCCTCAACATTTAAGTGTATTAGTCAAGAATCTATTAACTCTTCAGCTACTGAATTGATATCTAGTAGAATTAACTGAGCACTGGCCTTCTTTAAAAGCTCATGGGTAAAGAATGCCTAGAAGTCCTCCATGTTTTTTGTAAGCCTCTCTGCTACAAAGAAAAGATGAATATGTACCATTATGATTCTCTCTCTCTCTCTCTCTCTCTCTCTCTCTCTCTCTCTCTCTCTCTCTCATAAAATGAATGTAAAATGAAACACCCCAGCTCATGAATCTAGGTAGTTTTTGGACAATGATGAAGTACAAGACAGGTTTTATTTAGACTAGAGAACACCTATTAACAAAGGCTTTTCTATATAGTCCAAGTTTCCTCTTGTCTTTACTACCTGAATTCTAGTTCTGTCTCTTAATTCTGAATACATTCAAAGCTTAACTGATTTGGTTCTCAGAAGACTCTCAAGTATCTTTTGGGATTTTAGATAGCTACAGAAAGTATAGGATTGTATTCAAAGGCAATTCAGTCCCAAGTTACATGTCCTGGGGCTATACCCCTAAAAAGAAATATCTTGACTATCTTTTCCATATCAGTTCTATCTCTACACACAGCCAGAAATTGATCTGGAAACATGCCCAGGACCTGGATGACCTCAAGAGAGTCGCAACAAGTTTGACTACACCCCTCAGGCTTGCAAATGCCTGAGTGAGTATGTGTGTTCTTTGCGGTGAGAGACACTGGAAAGACACGTCAGGAAATATGTCATCCGTCATCATGGTGACATTACAAGAATTGTACTCATGGCTTACCTTGTTATATAGGTGGATAAGCACACATTTTGTCCCAGTCTCAGCTTGTTGGGAAGCAGTCAACTATGAGGCTTCATTATCTGCTATTTGTATTCCTCATCTTGTTCTTGGTGCCTGCTCCAGGTAAGAGGGGTTGGGAAATAAGGGGCGTAAAGGGTTCATAACATGTAATTTAGTCTGATCTTCTATGTTCTTCTGGGTGAGCATGAAATCAGGTGGATTTGCTGAATGAAAAGCAAACATCACCAATGGTTTCTTTCAACAACAATCAGTAAGAGCCTGAAAGCAGGTTTGTGTCTGTCCTGTAACACTCTTAAAAGACTAAATACTGCCACAGATGCCAAATCTCCACCCGCCTCATCACTGGAATACTATTAATGAGACCATAGAAAACTGATGTGAGATTTTAATTCTGACAGAAATGAACAGTTTAGTCTGGTACCCAAAACCACTATGTATTCCAATGGGTTTAGTGTTTGGAGGTAGAGAAAGACACGTTGAGCTGCTCTACAAAGGTACTAGAGACAATGGTAACCTCAATCCCCAGTTCTTATGGGAGGTTTAGAGACCAGGCCATTGTGTGTTCACAGCTGAGATGTAGCCCGTAGAGACATTTGTTTGTTTCCTCCTTAGGTCTCCTTTAACGTTATTTGTGATTTTATAGGAAAAGAGAGACAAATGGAAAATGAAACTGATTCAGTGGTACACAGTTTGCTAGATCCAGTGCCTTTCTAACACTCTTTTCCTAAAATATTCTTTTCTTTTCCTCTTGCAGGGGACGCATTCCTACCAAAAACCCTCCGAAAATTTTTCTGCAGAATAAGAGGTGGCCGGTGTGCTGTACTTAACTGCCTTGGAAAGGAAGAACAAATAGGTCGATGTTCTAATAGCGGTCGAAAATGCTGCCGAAAGAAGAAGTAGAAGACCCTGACTCAAACTTAGAATATGCAGGGTGAGGGTGGGGGAGGTCCTTCTGGGAATGTATAAAAGGAAAATCAAGTTATTATATATATATATTTTAAAAAACTAGTAGCTTAATCTCTTTGAACATCCTGGTCATTGTTAACAAATAGGCAACTAAGAATGACACTAGACTTAGTCTGATTTGAATGAAGTAGCATCTCTGCAGCAGTCTACAAGATACCTAAGCTCATATCCCAAGGGAAAGGATGTCAATAGGATGTGTGTGCATGTATGTGTATGCATGTGTGTGTGAAGAGTGCTTGCATGAGTGTAAATGCATATGTGTGTGTAACAAGTATATAAATATTGTAGATATATGGAAGGTACATATAGAATGTACAATCTATAATTTTATACTCCATTGAAAGTGGAGTTATTATCTCTTTAAACACACCCTTCGAATCTTAGCTATAGATGTTTACAACTTTCTGGCCTTCTCCCCAGGTGCATTTTCCTGAAACTAAAATGTTAGTTCACCCCAGGTCAACCTTAACTCCTTCTGAAACTTTTGTTCAGAGAAACAGGAATTTCTGCTGCTCTGGCATTTACTCTGGTACTTCCTGCCTGGTATACACTCTACCCACACATTTCTTAACTATAGTGTACCCCCCCTCCCCCCGGCCGGGAACTGTCTTGTAGTCTCTTCTTCCTCAAAACAGCAAGCTTCCCAATTAGGAACAGTCTTTCCCTAGATGTGCCTGCTGCGAAGTCTTGCTTGTTTTTATTTTTTCAAGATGATGATTTTATTGATTATTTGGGAATTTCACATTCTGTACCCCAATCATACTCACTTCCCAGTCCTCCCAGGTTTGCCCGAATCCTTGTTATCCCCAAACAAGATGATGATGAAGAAGGAGGAGGAGGAAAATGAGATATACAAGTCCAATTTGGGCTGCCTGTATTCTCACTTAAGCATGGTCAAACTTCTAGTATCCAGACCCTTAAAGAAAACTGAGTCCTCTGCCACTCACATCCCCACTGAAAGCCTTCAGTTGTTTTTGATCTGTGGACATTCATATATCGCTACCTTCCACATTTTGTTGTATGGTTCTTAATTCTTAACAGCACAGACTTGATTTCTATTTCTAGACATTTAGTACCTTGACCGTGCAACTGGTTAACAAGCATGCTTTGAGTCAAAGGACATTCATACAGCTTAGAGCTGCTTTCACTTTATTTGCTGTTCTCTAGATGTTGATACAAAGTGATTCAGATATACCCAGTCAGTAGTCATCCCTGACAGCACCATGCAGTTAGAGACAATAGCTAGGCTCTTGATGGGAGCACCCTGTTAGAGGGGCGCACAGACAGGATAGCCAAGCTTTCAGCAGGGGCAGAAGAACCATCCTACCTCACAAAGTTTATAGAACCCATCTTCTGACAAGCTTTGTCAGTTACCATTGTACCCACTGCATGAAGCTCAAAGGAAATTAAAACTCATTTAGGTTTGCACATGTCCTCATTCCAAAAGCTGCATAATCTTAGCTCTAGGTTTTGGTGAGGGGTCTTTTTTTTATGATGGTTGTGTGGTCTTCCAGAATGACCACTGGTCATTCTGCCTTAGGGGGGAAAATCCATTCTGGCGATTTCGTTCACATGGACTTAGTAGGATGAATACAGCCATAAGAAGTCACCTTAGCTAATGGAATGAGAGAAACATGAGCTGCAGCCACAAGAGTTCTTGAAGAGACATTCAGCCTACCGTCCCCAATAGCTAGACTGCTGTCACCATCTCTTTGATGTACTTGTCCTCAAAAGGAGAGGGGAAAGGACACTGCCTACTCCCTCCCTATCCCTCCCCTCACCCCAAGTATTTCAGATTATCTTTGCTTCGGCCTACCTCATTCAATGAGTTCAAACCAGTATAGACAGCATCCAGGAAAGTGCTACTGGCTGTTCCCTGGGATTGCAACAGGACTTTATGGGAAAAAAATCACACTCGTTTGGGTGGATCTTTAAATGACAGAGCATTGTTTTAATAGTAATTGGAGGCAGTTGAGTCATCCAGAAAAGGATGAGTTAGAATTAATGCTAAGCATGCTCATTTAGGAACCACTACCTTCTTGCAACCTCTAAGCCCAATAAAGCCTCTCCTCTACATTATGGGAGTTCCTTAAGATTGCTTGTTCAAAAGTAAAATGAAATCTATGAATAAATAGTCACACTAACCTAATTCGAAGTGTGTGTTTAGATTTAAAATGACGCAGGGGGGAGAAAAATCAAAGGCTGCTGAGACCCTATTTGTAAAAATGGAGGTATACAAATGCTGGCCAGACACTTTTTCACGTATATAAACAGGTCTGTGCTGTACGAGGTAATTTTCCCTAAGGAAACATAGGATGGCACAATTAGGGAACGGTTTGTTGAAGTTCTGTGATTCAGGATTAAAAAAAAAAATCACCAGGTGGTGGTGCACACCTTTAATTCCAGGACTCAGAAGGCAAACAGGTAGATCTCTGAGTTGGAGACCAGCCTGGTCTACAGAGTAAGTTCCATGACAGCCTGGACTGCACAGAGAAACTCTGTCTCAAAAAAAAAATGTTTTCCCCATGATACTAGGGAGTAACCCATGAGCCTAGTGTGTGATAGGCAAGTGCTATGTAACAGAAGACCTCTTCTAGAATGCCTTGACCCCATACCAGTTTGAGATATGGTTTCACAAGGTTGCTCAGGGTGTCTACAAAAGCAATTGTGTAGTTCAAATGGCCCTCCTGCCTAGGCCTTCTGAGTAGGTGAGATTACAGGATATTCACTGCTATACTTGGCTTGGTTGAGATCCTATATTCTCATCACCTGGGGGCTAGAAACAGGTACTCACAAGTTTCTTCTAGGTGGGCATAGGGTCCTATGTTCAGGTAAGATGGTACCAATGCATTGCTTTCTCTGAGACAGGAAACAGCACACCTATCTGACTCCATGTCCATCACATTGGGTGGATGGTGAGTTGCTTGAGATTTTTTAGTAGCAAATGAACTTCAACATTGAGCAGTAACTAGGAGAAATCTGAGACTAGACCCATGTACTACCCTCAAAAAGCTTGGGGAACCTTGACTTGGCTCACATTCTGTTGTATCCAGCAGCTGAATGTGCTCAAGACTAGAGAGATCTAGGTAAAATTAGTGCCTACTGAGTCCTAAGCCTGTTGCCAGACTTTGAGATGGTCAAGTCAAATGTCTGAGATATAGGCAAGTAATCTCCAATTGTAACCAGTAAGTCTGTCCCAGGACAGCATGGGTCTCTCCCACCTAAGAAGTAGAGCAGAAAGCTGCTCTTGGTGAGCAGTGCAGGAGGAAATCATCACACTGAATGTGCTCTCAAAGGGCCACTCCTTGACAAGAGACAGGTGCTCTGTGTTTCACAATAGTAATTACTGGGGTTCTAGTCAGTGTGGATTCCAATGCAGGGGGCAGCACCTGGCACTATATAAGGCACTGAGCTCAAGTCCCTCTGCATCTCTGCATCTCACCAGGCTTCAGTCATGAGGATCCATTACCTTCTCTTCACATTTCTCCTGGTGCTGCTGTCTCCACTTGCAGGTGAGTCAGGGGAATAGGATGGTCCCACACTGATATGAGAGACAGCACCCTACCCGGTGTGTGTGTGTGTGTGTGTGTGTGTGTGTGTGTGTGTGTGTGTGTGTAGCTTTATGTGTCTCTGTGTATGCCTCTTCGTCTTTCTTTCTTTCTTTCTTTCTTTCTTTCTTTCTTTCTTTCTTTCTTTCTTTCTTTCTTTCTTTCTTTCTTTCTCTCTCTCTCTCTCTCTCTCTCTCTCTCTCTCTCTCTCTCTCTCTCTCTTCCTTCCTTCCTTCCTTCCTTCCTTCCCCCCTCTCTTTCTTTCAAGATTTATTTATTTATTTTATGTATGTGAGTACATTCTTCAGACACACCAGAGGCACTAGATCTCATTACAGATGGTTGTAAGTCACCATGTGGTTGCTGGGAATTGAACTCAGGACCTCTGGAAGAGCAGTCAAGTGCTCTTAACCACTGAGCCATCTCTCCAGTCTCCTCTTTGTCTCTTTCTCTCTCTCTCTCTCTCTCTCTCTCTCTCTCTCTCTCTCTCTCTCTCTCTCTCTGTGTGTGTGTGTGTCTGTCTGTCTTTGTCTCTGTCTGTCTCTCTCTAATCCACTTATTGCCCTCCTTTTTTTCATTCTTTCTTCTAAGCACATTTTAACAGTGTGTATTGTGTGATTGCTGAAACAAACCAAAAACTCTTTCTTTTTAACTTGAAGAAGCCTAATGTAGACTCACTCTGAGCTGATCTGCAGTGCCTGACTTCCATTTTCTAATTCCTGGTGCTAAGCTTAAGATTATGAAATGAGTGTCTTATAGGTAGCTTAAAATTTATAACATGAAGAATGTTTGATTCTTATCTGAAAAAGTTATTCATTTAGAAATCTTTATATTTAATGAGTATAGAGTCTCTGCTTGCTCTAGAGAATCCTCCAGAATAACCAGCCCAGCCTCTATTTGAGAACTTCCTTTCCTCCTACCTCTATGGAATACCCTTAAGCATACACATTCCACAGGGGTAATGGGGCTCATAGCTCAGAGGGGTTATAAATCACAGCTTCATAAACTCTGCCTACATTTTATTTAGTGGAAAATGTTTATATCCTTTTAAATTATGTACACATATATGGATATGTGCCAAGCAGCACAGTACCCACAGAGGTCATAAAAGGACATCTAATCTCTCAGAGATAGGGTTATATACACATATGGGCTGTCTGATATGGTACTAGGAATTTACCCCAGGTCTTCTGCAGGAGCGGTATGTACTCCTAACTGCTGAGGCATCTTTCTAGGCTTCAGATTGTATTTCATCCTTGACAAACAAAACAAAGGGATTCACAACTCAAGAGAGGGAGCTAAACAAGTAAGAGAGAACATGAAATGAATGAATGAATGAATGAAGCAAGGACCTCAAACTGCATCAGACAGAAATGATATAGAGAGGAACATAATTTCACTAATTTTGTTGAAGGGTTCTGGTTTGGAAAGGAGCATCTGTGTTCCATGAGATACACAGACACTTACTCTGCCTGACATTTAGATGAATGCAAAGAACAAAGGAGGGAGAAGAGGGAAGGATGAGATTAAGACTGGATTTTAGACATTTGAAACTATCAAAAATAAGATTTTTTACTTTTGATTTCTATTGTAAATTACTAAGGAATCAAGTTATCATTAAGCAAGTCTTATACATGGAGATTTGGGGCCAATACTTCATTTAAAATAGGTACCTGGAAGTTAAAATACCTTAATTAAAAATAGGAAGATGGCTCAGTGATAAAAAGTGCATGTTGTGCAAGTATGAAGATCAGAATTTGGATCCCAGTGTCCATGAAGAAGCATAGAGGGCTTCTGGTGTACATCTGTAATTCTAGCACAAAGAAGGATCCCACAGGCACATTGGCCAGCCAGCCAGCCAGACCTCTCAATGAATTCCAGTTCACTGAGACACTCTAGATCAAAAATTGAGGCAGAGAACAATTGATGAACATATCTTATGACAACCTCTGGCCTCTATATGTGCCTGAAAACCTGTTTGTACACATTCATACTCAACAGCTGTTTCTGATACAAAAAGAAGGATTTTTTTATGTGGAAAAGGAGAGGCAGGGCTGCTGTGAAGAGGCCAAAGACTCACACAGAATCCCTACTGAGGTCTAGCCTGATGAACCTGAAAATTCCCATCAGTCAGGGGTAGAGCAGACCCTTCAACATTTGGGTGTTAGGAAAACGAGCACTCCTTTATACAGCACCAGTGGCCAGAACTGGATTCAGTTCTGCTAAAACAGACAACCCAGTTTTGGGGGCATGGGGATCCTGCTTGGAATGTACTCAAGGTAATAGCACACTGGACTGTATTTCTGACCTGAGGCTCAACTCTAACATGTGTTTTTCTTACTTATTCCAGCCTTTACCCAAATTATCAACAATCCAATAACATGCATGACCAATGGAGCCATATGCTGGGGTCCGTGCCCTACCGCTTTTCGACAGATTGGCAATTGTGGCCATTTTAAAGTCAGATGCTGTAAGATAAGATAGATAAAAAGACGAAGAACCAGCAAGATGAATAAATTGCCAGAATTTGCTCCTCCATGAAGATTCACAAATCAAACCCAATTAAAGTTCTTTGATTACCTTCTCTAACTCCAGTTCTAGGGGATGCACACCTTCTTTTGACCTTTATAACAACCATTTGCAGAGTACATACAGAAAAAATACCATACAAATAAAATTATAATAATAGTAATAATTATAATTTTAAAAATAAAGTCACTGAAAAAAATACTTTGCCTTCAGACTTCGCATACATATATACATGCATTCACCTGACCAAGCAAGCTCACTCAACAGGTTCTCCAGGGCAGGAAAGAAGATTAAAAACAAAAAAGACAGTTATACAACACTGTAGCATGACCCTAGCCAGTTATTAGGCTAAGTGGTTTTATTTTTTTCCAGTCTGCTTTTAAACCATTTTAAGAACATGCAAAATGATAAGATCAGTGCTGGGTAAAAGAACAAACAAGGTAATAAACAAAATCCCATAAACACCTTTCTAGGGGCTAGTTAGGATGACCGAGACAAAAGGAATGACACACACGCCTCAGATGAGCCTGCTCTGAGCTTTGCATTAACTCAAATGTAAATGTTCTTAATCTGGGCCTATTTCCTGAGTTGTGGTCCAAAGTCAGATTCCCAACTTGAACTTACTTCCTTTGTTCTGGTCTGATGTCAAATTCCTGCCAAATGTCTAGAAGTGTCCACAAAAAGCTCTCCACATCGCCCCTCTTTCATATTCTGTAAACAAGAGTGCACCTGTGTTAGGTCATTCTGACAAGAATGCCTTCCTTACCTGTCATGGAATACACATTATCAAAATATTCTTAAATATTATTAAAAATATTCTTAGGTTGGTAAGGCTCTGTACAGAATCTTACCTGTCCTTGGCTGCCAGCCTGTTAAATTAATAACTCTGTATTGGGATCCATTTTTTTAGTTTCAAGCCATGTATTTTAGCTGCCAACATATTGATGTTGTTAAAGGCAAGATTTATCACAATGGGCAGGAATAAAAGTATTCCCAGGATATGAAGATCTAGCATGATCAAGCTATATATATGCCATCCTTGAAGGTTGGCCAAGATTGAAATACTGACTTCATGCCATGAATCAATTTATCAGTAATATCTACAGCATCAAAGCTCAACAGAGAAATATCCTTTAAATTCATAATCTTGGTATGCAAAGTTAAAACATCCAGACAGGTGTTAGAATTGTACCAAATACCCTGCAAGTATCTTTGAACTTTTTCTTGATTATATTGACTATCATTGTAAAGTTTAGAAGTAACACAAATTCGTTGGTATTTAGCATAACACTTGAGATGGTGTCTTACTCTTAAACTCTGAACCTCCTCACAAATAATTGAATAGTGTCATAAAGAGCATCAATCTGTTGTTCCAAAAGTCTATCTAAATTCTCTGGAATACTCAGAATATTAGTAACATTTTTTTGCTAAATGATTACCAAAAGTAGCTATCGTAACTTCTTGTGTCAAAGCCATTGCAGAAGCAGTGATGCTAGGTATTAATGCAAATAAAGCTGCTTAACCAGCAATAATCAATAAGCAATAAACAAGCCCACTTTTGTTTAAAGCCTGACTCACTTCTTCCAGTACTTGGAAGCTTTTTTCAGAATACTAAGATCCTGTAATATTCACAATAGTACAAAAGCTGATTGATAAACAACCATTACTGACACGCCATATTTCAATACTCTAACAAAATGATAAAGTGTGCAATCAATACAACTTACATCAAATACTGTAGAAGAAACAAAAGTAATTTTAACAAGGCAAATTAATAAACGATTAGGAGTCTTAACATAAGAAATAGCACTTGTTCAAAATCCTGATCCTGTCCCAATATTTTCTATAGCCAATGCAACTTCAGCTACAGCTAACTTCTTGATATGCTGTATAGACTTCCCTGCTTCTGATTGCCAAAGGCCTATGGACATCTCTTTTTGCTCAATGTTTGATTCATTCCCTGCCCAATCAATGATTCACATTTACTGGAAATATTAAACCACATTGGGGGTTTATTATAACATTCTTTCTATCTAATAACTTTGATAAATGCAAGTTCCATATTCTCTGTGGGTTCAGACCCACAAGGTAGTATCTCATGAGGATCAGGGGCAGATACTTCATAATGTTTAGGCATGTCTATCTCTAGGCTTTAAGTTACAGTTTGTGAAATGCTTTTTTTCCAAATTAGAGGAAACAGTGAAATACACCAATTGTTATTTCAACCAGTGGCACAAGTTTCTTGTAGTCTGGGCTGATATCCTAATCAGGCCTTGGACACAAACTCCATAGCCAGTCCCAAAACACCCAGATGAAGCTCTACTCCCAGGTGCTCTAACATGTCCAGAATCACAGCATCATTTGATGCCAGGAGCTTGGTCAAACCAGGATCTCAGGGTCCCAGAGGCACCTTGACTCCCAGCAACTCTGACACACCCAGGATCTCAGAATCACAGGATCCCAGAATCACAGCATCACAGAGACAGCTTGATTCTGAGGAGTTTGGACACAACCAGGATCACAGGGAGGACAGGCTCCAGTCAGCTATAGCGAAGGCAGGTAGCACTAGAGATAACCAGATGGCTGGAGGCAAGTGTAAGAATATAAGCCTCAGAAACCATGGTTACTTGGCATCATCAGAACCCAATTCTCCTACCAGAGCAAGTTGAGGAGACACCATCTCACTGGAAAAGCAAGATTCAGATTTAAAATCACTCCTCATGATGATGATATAGGGCTCTAAGAAGGACATAAATGGGCCATCATGGGCACGAACTCTGTCACCAGTTCCCAGAGGACTCTCCATGCTGCACGTACCCTAGCACACCCAGGATCTTAGGATCACTGAGGAGAGTTGGCCTCCAGAGAGTGCTCTGACCCTGGGACTCAGGTGAGAGTGCCATCTTGTATCCTGGGTCTCTCAGAGACCAGTCTCCGTAGGAGAGCACACGGGCCACAGAAGCAACAGAGCTTTTGGGACAGGGTCCCTTCGGGCCTTCATCTTCAGCCAGGAGGTGGATCAGAACTCCAGACCTCTGTGCACCTTTTCTACAAGAGGAGAGCTTGCCTGCAGAGAGTGCTCTGACCACTGGCACTCAGGAGAGTTGAATTTCTAGGACTGCTGACAGAGGCTAACAGAATCACAGGAGGAACAAGCTCCAGCCAGAGATAGCTAGAACATCTAACATCAGAGATTACCAGATGGCAAAAAGGCAAACATAAGAATCTTACTAACAGAAACCAAGACAACTCAGCATCATCAGAACCCAGTACTCCCATCACAGCGAGACCTGGATACCCCAACACACCCAAAAAGCAAGATTCTGATTTAAAATCATATCTAATGATGCTGGTAGAGGATTTTAAGAAGGGCATTAATAACTCACTTAAAGAAATACAGGGGAACACTGCTAAACATGGTAGAAGTTCTTAAAGAGGAAGCACAAAAATTTCTTAAAGAATTACAGGAAAACACAACCAAATAGGTGATAGAATTGAACAAAACCATCCAAGATCTAAAAATGGAAGGAGAAACAATAAAGAAAACCCAAAGGGAGATAACTCTGGAGATAGAAAACCTAGGAAAGAAATAAGGAAATAATAATAATAATAAGAAAATTAGGAAAACCATAGATGCAAGCATTAGCAATATAATACAAGAGATGGAAGAGAGAATCTCAGGTGCAAAAGATTCCATAGAAAAAATGAACACATTTTTTTTTCCATAGAAAAAATGGACACAACAATCAAAGAAAATGCAAAATGCAAAAAGATCCTAACTCAAAACATCCAGGAAACCCAGGACACAATGAGAAGACAAACCTAAGGCTAATAGGTATAGATGAAAATGAAGATTTTCAACTAAAAGGGACAGTAAATATCTTCAACAATATTATAGAAGAAAACTTCTGTAACCTACAGAAAGAGATGCCCATGAACATAGAAGAAGCTTACAGAACTCAACATAGACTGGACCAGAAAAGAAATTCCTCAGGACACATAATAATCAAAACAAGAAATGCACTAAATAAAGATAGACTATTAAAAGCAGTAAGGGAAAAAGGTCAAGTAACATATAAAGGCAGACCTATTAGAATTACACCAGACTTCTCACCAGAGACTATGAAAGCGAGAAGATCCTGGACAGATGTTATACAGACCCCAAGAGAACACAAATGCCAGTCCAGGCTACTATACCCAACAAAACTCTCAATTACCATAGATGGAGAAACCAAAGTATTATATGATAAAACCAAATTCACACATTATCTTTCCACAAATCCAGCCCTTCAAAGGATAATAAAGGGAAAATTCCAACACCAGGAGGGAAATTAATGCCTCAGAAAAAGCAAGAAGGCAATCCTTCAACAAACCTAAAAGAAGACAGCCACAGGAACAGAATCCCAACTCTAACAACAAAATAACAGGAAGCAACAATTAATTTTCCTTAATATCTCTTAATATGAATGGACTAAATTACCCAATAAAAAGACATAGACTAACAGACTGGCTACATAAACAGGACCCAACATTTTGCTGCATACAGGAAACCCACCTCAGGGACAAAGACAGACATTACCTCAGAGTAAAATGCTAGAAAACAATTTTTCCAAGCAAACTGTCTGAAGAAACAAGCTGGAGTAGCCATTCTAATATTGAATAAAATCAACTTCCAACCCAAAGTTATGAAGAAAGACAAGGAGGGGCACTTCATACACATCAAAGATAAAATCTTCCAAGATGAACTCTCAATTCTGAATATCTATGCTCCAAATACAAGGGCATCCACATTCATTAAGGAAACTTTAGTAAAGCTCAAAGCACACATTGTACCCCACACGATAATAGTGGGAGACTTCGACACTCCACTATCATCAATGGACAGATCCTGGAATCAGAAAGTAAACAGAGACACATTGAAACTAACAGATATTGTGAAGCAAATGGATTTAACAGGTATCTACAGAACATTTTATCCTAAAACAAAAGGACATACCTTCTTCTCAGCACCTCATGATACCTTCTCCAAACTGACCATATAATTGGTCACAAAATAGGCCTCAAAAGATACAAAAATATTGAAATTATCCCAGGCATTCTATCAGATCAACACTGACTAAGGCTGGTCTTAAATACCAACAAAAACAACAGAAAACACACATACACAAGGAAGCTTAACTCTACTCAATGATAATTTGATAAAGGAAGAAATAAAGAAAGAACGTAAAGGCTTTTTAGAATATAATGAAAATGACAACACACCATACCAAAACTTTTTTTAAATATTTTTTATTAGGTATTTTCCTCATTTACATTTCCTATGCTATCCCAAAAGTCCCCCATACCCTCCCCCCCACACCCCTACCCACCCATTCCCACTTTTTGGCCCTGGCGTTCCCCTGTACTGGGGCATATAAATTTTGCAAGTCCAATGGGCCTCTCTTTCCTTGATGGCCAACTAGGCCATCTTTTGATACATATGCAGCTAGAGTCAAGAGCTTCCGGGTACTGGTTAGTTCATAATTTTGTTCCACCTATAGGGTTGCAGATCCCTTTAGCTCCTTGGGTACTTTCTCTAGCTCCTCCATTGGGGGCTCTGTGATCTATCCAATAGCTGACTGTGAGCATCCACTTCTGTGTTCCTGAGGCCCCGGCATAGTCTCACAAGAGACAGCTATATCTGGGTCCTTTCAGCAAAATCAAAATCAAAATTTGTGCAGCAAATGAAAGCATTTCTAAGAGGGAAACTCATAGCTCTGAGTGCCTCTAAAAAGAAACTAGACAGAGCACACATTAGCAGCTTGACAACTCACCTAAAAGCTCTAGAATAAAAGGAAGCAAATTCACCCAAGAGGAGTGAACGGCAGGAAATAATCAAACCCAGGGGCGAAATCAACCAAGTGGAAACAAGAAGAACTATTCAAAGAATCAACCAAACGAGGAGCTGATTCTTTGAGAAAATCAACAAGATAGATAAACCCTTACCCAGATGCTCTAGAGTGCACAGGAACAGCATTCTAATTAAAAAAAAAAATCAGAAATGAAAAGGGAGACATAACAACAGATCATGAAGAAATCCAAAACACCATCAGATCCTTCTACAAAAGGCTATACTCAACAAAACTGGAGAACCTGGATGAAATGGACAAGTTTCTAGACAGATACCAGGTACCAAAGTTAAATCAAGATCAGGTTAATGAACTAAACAGTCCTATATCCCCTAAAGAAATAGAAGCAGTCATTGATAGTCTCCCAGCCAAAAAAAAAAAAAAAAAGCCCAGGACCAGATGGGTTTAGTGCAGAGTTCTATCAGACCTTCAAAGATCTAATCCCAGTTCTTCACAAACTATTCCACAAAATAGAAACAGAAGGTGCTCTACCCAACTCATTCTATGAAGCCACAATTACTGTGATACCTAAACCATAGATAGACCCAAAAGAGATAGAGAACTTCAGACCAATTTCCCTTATGAATATCGATGCAAAAATACTCAATAAAATTCTTGCTATCCAAATCCAAGAACACATCAAAACAATCATCCATCCTGACCAAATGTGAGAAGAGTCTTGTTCAGTTTTTAAGTGAATGTTGGCTTTCTATTATTTATGTTGTTATTGAAGAATAGCCTTAGTCCATGGTGATCTGATAGAATGCATGGGATAATTTCAATATTTTGTATATGTCGAGGCCTGTTTTGTGACCAGTTATTTGGTCAATTTTGGAGAAGGTAACATGAGGTGCTGAGAAGAAGGTATATCCTTTTGTTTTAGGATAAAATGTTCTGTAGATATCTGTTAAATCCATTTGTTTCATAACTTCTATTAGTTTTACTGTGTTCCTGTTTAGTTTCTTTTTCCACTATCTGTCCATTGATGAAAGTGGTGTGTTGAAGTCTCCCACTATTATTGTGTGAGGTGCAATGTGTGCTTTGAGCTTTACTAAAGTGTCTTTAATGAATGTGGCTGCCCATGCATTTGGAGCATAGATATTCAGAATTGAGAGTTCATCTTGGAAAATTTTACCTTTGATGAGTATGAAGTGCCCCTCCTTGTCTTTTTTGATGACTTTGGGTTGGAAGTCGATTTTATTTGATATTAGAGTAGCTACTCCAGCTTGTTTCTTCAGACCATTTGCTTGGAAAATTGTTTTCCAGCCTTTCATTCTGAGGTAGTGTCTGTCTTTTTCCCTGAGATGGGTTTCCTGTAAACAGCAAAATGTTGGGTCCTGTTTGTGGAGCCAGTCTGTTAGTCTATGTCTTTTTATTGGGGAATTGAGTCCTTTGATATTAAGAGCTATTAAGGAAAAGTAATTGTTGCTTCCTATTATTTTTGTTGTTAGGGTTGGCATTCTGTTCTTGTGGCTCTCTTCGTTTAGGTTTGCTAAAGGATTAATTTCTTGCTTTTTCTAGGACGTGGATTCCATCCTTGCATTTTTTTTTTATGTTATATTCCTTTGAAGGGCTGGATTCATGGAAAGATAATGTGTGAATTTGGTTTTGTTGTGGAATACTTTGGCTTCTCCATCTAAGGTAATTGAATGTTTGGCTGGGTATAGTAGCTTGGGCTGGCTTTTGTGTTCTCTTAGTGTCTGTATAACATCTGTCCAGGATCTTCTCATCTTCATAGTCTCTGGTGACAAGTCTGGTGTAATTCTGATAGGCCTGCCTTTATATGTTACTTGACCTTTTTCCCTTACTGCTTTAAATATTCTATCTTTATTTAGTGCATTTGTTGTTCTGATTATTATGTCTCGGGAGTAATTTGTTTTCTGGTCCAGTGTATTGGGAGTTCTGTAGCCCTTTTGTATGTTCATGGGCATCTCTTTCTTTAGATTCAGGAAGTTTTCTTCTATAATTTTGTTGAAGATATTTTCTGGCTCTTGAAGTTGAAAATCTTCATTCTTATCTGCTCCTACTATCTATAGGTTTGGCCTTCTCATTGTGTCCTCCATTTCTTGGATGTTTTGAGTTAGTATCTTTTTGCATTTTCCATTTTCTTTGATTGTCGTGCCGATGTTCTCTATGGAATCCTCTGCCCCTGAGATTCTCTCTTTCATCTCTTGTATTCTGTTGCAGATGCTCGCATCTATGGTTTCATGTTTCTTTCCTAGGGTTTGTATCTCTAGCATTGCCTAGCTTTGGTTTTTTTTTTTTTTTGTTTGTTTGTTTTTGTTTGTTTTTTTGTTTTGTGTGTGTGTGTGTGTGTGTGTGTGTGTGTGTGTGTGTGTGTGTATCTACTTTCCTTTTTAGGTCTAGTATGGTTTTGTAAATTTCCATCACCTGTTTGTTTGTGTTTTCCTTTTTTTTTTTTTTTTTTTTTTTGGACTTGTAACCCTTTACCAGTGTTCTCCTGTATTTCTTTTAAATCCGGCTCTAGCTTTTGGGGTGCCCAGGACTGGCTGAGGTGGGAGTGCTGGTTTCTGATGATGGTGAGTGGTCTTGGTTACTGTTAGTAAGATTTTTACGTTTGCCTTTCACCATCTGGTGATCTCTGGAGTTAGTTGTTATAGTTGTCTCTGGTTAGAGCTTGTTCTTATCATGATTCTGTTAGCCTCTATCAGCAGACCTGGGAGACTAGCTCTCTCCTGAGTTTCAATTGTTAGAGCACTCTCTTCAGGAAAGCTCTCCTCTTGAAGGGAAGGTGCAGAGATATCTGACATTTGGATCTACCTCCTGGCAGAAGATGAAGGCCTGAAACAGGACCTGTCCCAGAAGCTGTTAGCTTCTGTAGTCCACACTCTCTCCTGCACAGACTAGTCTCAGTGGGATCTGGAAACCAAGATGGCTCCCCCAGGTGCTCCAGCAAAGTCCTCTAGGGCAGGGCAGACACCTGTCCTCTGGCAGGGAAGGTGCCCGGATATCTGAAGCCTGAAATAGGGTCTGCCTCAGAAACTCTGTGGCTTCTGCCTGTCCCAGAAGCTGTTAGCTTCTGTAGTGCAAACTCTTACCTGCACAGACTAGTCTCAGCGTGCTCATTCTGTGTTTCATAATTGTAATTCCATGGATTCAAGTCAGTGTAGAATCCTATACAGGAAGCAGCACCTGGCACTATATAAGGCATTGAGCTGAAGTCCCTCTGCATCTCTGAATCTCACCAGGCTTCAGTCATGAGGATCCATTACCTTCTCTTTGCATTTCTCCTGGTATTGCTATCTCCATATGCAGGTGAGTCAGGGGAACAGGGTGATCCCCCAGTGAAATAAGAGACAGCTCCCTACATCTTTGTGTGTGAGTCTGTGCTTGTGTGTATGTATGGGTAGGTATGTGTGTGTATATGTGTTTGTGTGTGTGTATCATTGTGTTTGTATCTCCCTCTCTCTCTATGAACCTTTATCTGTTTCTCTGTGTTTGCATCTCTCTCTCTCTCTCTCTTTCTCTCTCTCTCTCTTTGTGTGTATGTGTGTGTGTGTGTGTGTGTGTGTGTGAATGCATGTCTCTCTGTATATATGGCCATCTCTATGTCTTTGTGTTTTTCTCTGTGCGTCATTGTCTTTTCCTTTCCTATTCTTCTTACATTCTCTATTTTCTTTTTCTTCTAAGCATATTTTAGAAAATGTATATATTATGACTTCAAACACAAACCAAAGATCCTTTTTACCTTGAAGGAGCCTAAGGTGGACTCATTCTCAGCTGATCTGTATCATATGACTTCCATTTCCTAACTCCTGGTGCTAAGCTCAAGATTATGAAATGAGTTTCTTATCGGTAGCTTAAACATAATAACATGAAGAATATTTGATTATTATCTGAAAAAAGTATACATTTAGAAGTCTTTATATCTGAAGAGTAGAGTCTCTACTTACTCTAGAGATTCCTTCAGAATAACTGGCCCAGGCTCTCTTTGAGAACTTCCTCTCCCACTACCCCTATAGAGGACCCTGAAGCACACACTGTCTACAGGGGTAATGAGGCTCAGAATGCAGGGAGGCTTTAGATCATAGCACTGCAAACTGTACCTAAATTTTATTTTGTGGAAAAGAGTTATATCCTTTTAAATTATGTGTACCTATATGGATCTGTGTATGTGAATGTGCCAATCAGTATAGTACCCAAGAAGCAATAAGAGCACATCTTATCTCTCAGAGATAGCATTATAGGCACATACAGGCTGCCTGACAGGGTACTAGAAACTTATCTCAGGTCTTCAGGATGAGTAAGCAATCCTAATTGCTAAGCCAAGTGTTCAGGCTCTGTGTTGTATGTCACCCCTGACATTAGACAACCAGAACAAAAGGTATTCACAACTCAAGAGAGGGAGCTAGACAAGTAAGAGAGAATGTGAAAAAAATGTTTGAAACTGCATCAGAAAGAAGTTAAGAAAATGAAAACATAATTTCACTAATTCTGTTGGTGGGTTCAGGTTTACAGAGGAGCATCTGTGATCCACGGGATACCCAAACACTTACTCTGTCTGACATTTAGATAAATGTAAAGAAGGAAGGAGGGGGAAAGAGGGAAGGATGAAATTAAGACCTGATTTTAGATATTGGAAACTACCAATAGTTCACTTTTACTTTTGATTTCCACTGTAGGTTACGTAGGTATCAAGTTATAATTAAGCAAGTCCTATACAGTGAGTTTGGGTCAAATACTTCATTTAAAATAGGTACCTGGAAGTTCAAAGACCTTAGTTAAAAATAGGACGATGGCTCAGTGATCAAAGGTGCTTGTTGTGCAAGTATGAAGATCTGACTTTGGATCTCAGTGTTCATGAAGAAGCAGAGAGAACTTCTGGTGCACATTTGTAATGGTAGCACTAAGAAGGCTCCCAGAGGCACACTGGCCAGCCAGTCAGAGAAACCAATTCAGTGTGTTCCAGGTTCAGTGAGAAGCTCTGTCTCAAAAAGTGAGGCAGATAACAATTCACCATCATGTGTTATGCCAACCTCTGCCTCTGTATGTGTCTGCACACACGTGCGTACACATTTACACCCACTGGCTATTTCTGATAGTAGCACAAGGGACTTGTGTGTGGAGAAGTAGAGGCAGGGCTGCTGTGAATCAGCTGAGGACTCACAGAGAATCCTTACTGAAATCTAGCCTGATGGACCTGAAAATTCCCATCAGTCAGGTGTGGAGCAGACCCTTCAACATTTGGGTCCTAGGGAAACCAGAACCCCTTTCCACAGCAATAGTGGCCAGAAGTGAATTCAGTTCTGCTAAAACAGATATCACAGTTTTGGGGGCTTGGGTGGGGAAGGCTGCTGGGATTTACTCAAGACTGTATTTCTGACCTGAGGCTTTCAACTCTAACACGTTTTTCTTACTTATCTTCCAGCTTTTACTGTATTAATCAACAATCTATTAACATGCATAGCCAATCGTGGCTTTTGCTGGCATTCATGCATTCAAGGTTTTCAACTAGCAGGCCATTGTGGCCATCCTAAAGTCAGATTGCTGCATTAAAAGATAGAGAAAAGGACCAAGAACCAGCAACGTGAATAAATGCCAGAATTTGCTTCTCCATGAATATGCACAAACAAACCCAATTAAAGTTCTTTGATTACATTTTGTAACTCCTGTTTCAGGGGATATTGCACTGTCTTTTGACTTTTATGGGAACATATATACAATACATAAAGGAAAAGCACCACACACGTAAAATTAACAATAGCAGTAATAATTATAATTTTAAAAATAGTCATTGAAGAAAACACTTTGCCTTCAGCCTTCCCACTCATGTATACATGGGTTCACCTGACCAAGCCAGCTCAGTCAGTCTACATGTTCTCTAGGGCCGGAACAAGGATTAAAAAGAAAAAAAGACATTTAGGTAACACTATAGTATGACCCCAGCCAGTTCTGAGGCTGAAGTCCTTTTGTTCCAGTCTGATTTTATACTACTTTTAGTACCTACAAAATGATAATATCAGTTCTGGTTCAAGGAACAAGCAAGGCAATGAACACAATCCCATAAACACCATTCTAGGGGCTAGTCAGGTTGACCATGACAAAAGGAATGCCACACATACCTCAGCTGAGCCTGCTCTGAGCTTTGCATTAGCTCACATGTAAATGTTCTTAATCTGGACTTATTTCCTGATTCCTAGACCAAAGCCAAGTTCCTGCCTTGAGCTTACTTGTTTTGTCTTGGTCTGATGTCAAATTCCCTCCAAGTGTCTAGAAGTAACCTCAAAAAAATCTCCACATTCACTCATATAATCCAATGATATATAAGACACATACACAAATATTAAAGTCATTTAAATATCCAGAAATAATGAGTATTTGACTATTAACCCAAGCATAGCATTTGACCTTTTGATTGCACTATGAAACCCATACACTTCATTTTGATGCTGGGCTCTTCAGACATTGCCCTCAAAGAATTATTTTTAATAATCTATATTTTTATGTATTATAAACTTGTTTTTTCACTTTTGTACAAGATCACTGGTGAATGTTGCAGGAATGACATGAAATTTAGCAAGATAAACATTATTTTGGGTCTTCTAGAGTGTGGCAGGACTGTTTAGGGTTTTCTATTAATTATCCTCATCTGTGAAAAGACTTTAATGGCTATTTTGATTTTTGAAAGCAAGACCCTTAAAGTTAAAATGGAAAAAAAATCAAGAAAATGCTAAATGGCTTTGCACTTCTAAAAATGACTAAGCCCTTTGTTTTTCTGATAGTACCACGGTTGTGGGTGCACACAGGGCTGCACACTACTACAAAAAGGGAACAGACACATAGCAGAGCATCACTGGAGCTGGGCAGTGTTCACATCAGAAATTGTTTACAGACAACCTCTGAATCTGGTAAATGGAAGGACGCCCCTTACGCCAAGCTTTTACCTATCTTCACTCCAAACCCTCTCTCTGCCCTTCATGTCTCCCAACTGAACTTCTTCATGCTATGAAACCTCTACCAGATGACACTACAGTCCTCAATCCAGCTGAAAAATCACCCACTTACAGCTGCACACTTGTCTCTACAGCTTCTTCTAAAATCCCAGCCTCCTCAGATTCCTCTTCTCACCAGATTTCCACATAGTCTCGTTGCTCAACTTCTTTAGAATCCTCCTCTCTTCCTGTGCCAGCTGTAAGCTGCTCCAATCATCCTGTACTGGTACCTAATTTCAGACCTCCTAACACTTATTCTAAGTCTACAACTAAACCACATACTTCTCCCTGATGCCCATCCTAACACAGCATCAATCCTTCCTTTAAGAGAAGTTGCTGGGTTAGATGGTCTAATCAGAGTCTAATCCTTTCTCACTAAGTGAACTTTCTCAAATAGAAAACAGACTGGGATCTGTCAGAGACCATACCTTGAGAAAGTGAGCCCTTCACAATCTCCCACCCTGATAGGCCAAAAGGCCTCATGCTAGGAGCCAGTTGTCACTCCCTCCTCCCTGTTCCCTTCCTGGCACCTGAGGCTATAAAAGCTGAATTATAGTCCCCTCTTCCTTATCTCTTCCTGAATTCCCGTGACTTCCAAGGACATGAGTTAAGTCTGAGTCCGGCCTGACACCTCAAGGCTGTTAAGGAGGATCTATGTTCCGGAGATAAGACGCAGAGTGCCCACCGCCTGGAGCCTGACTTCGGCCCTCATGTCAGCAGATGCCCACCTCTTTGTTCTTTGTTAATTCCCCCTCGACCCCTCCCTATTCCTGCGATGTATGCTTTAAAACCAGGCGTCTCAGCCTAATAGACGGAAACCTTGATAGGTGCACTCTACTTGGTTTCCGGCTTTTCTTCCCCTTCCAATCCCATTTTCTTCCAGGTTTGCAGTCTCCCTCGCACCCACGAATAACTGAGTCCCGTGGGATGGGATAGGGATCCTATACCTGTAATCCTTCTGCCTTTATAAAAGAATTTCAGTATATTACTCAATCTTACAGCTTCATTTGTATGATGTACATATGATTCTCACTAATAATTTACTTCCTGACAATGAAGGCAATTTTGGGAATAGGTGAGAATACATGCAGACAAGACTTATTAAACAGATCTAGCATATACAATTTGCTGAGATCTGAGATGGCATCTGACCAAGATCCTCAATGGTATTATAAGTCCCCAGGTAGTATTTTTATCCAGAAATAGATTTATAGCCTGGCCAGTCACCCAAGAGCAGCCCTAAACCCAGTACATTTTGAAAAACTCCAAGAGGTTAAACAAAATAAACAAGAAAACCCATCTCAGTTTTTGGAGTACCTTACAAAAGCAATATTACAATATACTAATTTAGCACCTGAAAACACAGAAGGTAAGCAACTTCTGATTACCTACTTCTTTTCCAGAGCTACCCTGACATGAAAGCCAAACTTAGACATTAGGAGAGGGAACTTCCAACTCCACAGGCAGAAGTCTTGGTGCTGGCCTTCAAAGTGTACCATCAGAGAGATGCCTGCAGACAAAAATACCATATGCTGGCAAAGGCTGTGTGACAAGTCCCAGCCATTGCCCCAGCTTCCTGGTCTTCAAAGTTTCAGCCAGTTAGCACCAAGTTCCTGATACACATGTGGCCAAAACAAGGTCATTGGGAAAGGGGTTGCCTCAACTTCCTCATGGCAAAAGGCCATCAGGAGGATATAATAGCCTAAAGCCACTCAGGAAAGAGAACACTGCTCCCAGGTAACACTCCAGCTGACCTCTTAGGCTTGACTGTTAATAACAGAAGAGGTCTAAGCTCCCTTGATCTGACTACTTCCATTACCAGTATGGAGACCTGGGTATTCATCATGGTATCTGGAAGGCCCATCTACTTCCTCTTGGACATTTAGGCCACTTACTTGGTTCTTACATAGTTTTTGGACACACCTCTCCTTCTTGTTCCCCTATTATGAGGATAAGAGGACAAGCTTACCTTGCTCACCAAGACCTACCACTTAGAAGCACTCTTAGGGGTCTTTGTCTCACCCATTCCTTTTTGATAGTTCCAATGTTTCCTGTCCCCTTTTTGGGAAGGTATATTCTAGCTAAGATGGGGGTCCTATTTCTTTTGACCCCCATTAGGCTAAAGCCAGGCTTACCTGCAGCACCTCTCTTCCTCCTCCTAGCCATTTAACCCTCTAATACTAACAAGTTTCCCTTGCCAGCTTCTCAGGTATACTCCCAAATCTGGGGCATCAAGAACCCCTCAGCTGCTAAATATTATTCTCCTCTTTTCATCCAATGATTTGACTCTTCCAGGTACATCACCCAAGCTCAATACCTTCTTTCTCTCCAAAGCCTCAGGGGGATCCATGATCTCTTAAGGAAAACGTCCTCCATTCTACCTCTTCCACCTTTAACATCCCCATACTAGCAGATAAGAAACCTAATGGAACCTATCTCCTGGTTCAAGATCTCAGGGGCATTAATTCTACAGTGGTTTCTGTCAATCCTCTCGTAGCTAATCTTTATACACTCCAATTCCCTATCCCCTCAGGGACTTCTCATTTCTCTTTCCTAGATACCAAGGATGCATTCTTCTTAATACTAGATTCCAGTCACAGAACATCTTTGTCTTTACCTGGACTGACTCTGACACCCATTTTCTACTCAAATCATCTTGACTGTTCTACTCAGGGATTCAGGTACAGGCCACACCCATTTGGCCAGGCCCTGGCTTCTGACTTACTTTCTCTGTCTCTCCGTAAATCTAAGATTGTCTATTATGTAGACAACATTCTTTTCTGCAGAGACTCTTAAAAATTAGCCAAACTGACACCTCTGCTCTTCTAAATTTCCTGTCAAGTGAAGGCTACATGGCCTCACCTTCTACAGTCCAACTTTCCACTCCTCAGGCCACTTATTTGGGACTAATAATTTCCTCATCCCAGAAGGCTATTACATTTGATAGAGAGAATCTAGTAGAGTCTCTAATAGTTCCTTCTACAAAGGAAGAGATTATAGGGCAATAGTGGTAAAAACTGTGTGGTTTTGGTACAGAGACAGGTAGGTAGACCAATGGAATAGAATTGAAGACCCAGAAATGAACCCACACACCTATGGTTACTTGGTATTTGACAAAGGAACTAAAACTATCTTGTAAAAAAAAAAAAGAAAGCATTTACAACAAATGGTGCTGATTCAACTGTCAGTCATCATGTAGAAAAATTCAAATTGATTCATTCTTAATTCCTGTACAAAACTCAAGCCCAAGTGGATCAACAACCTTCACATAAAACCAGATACACTGAGTGTAATAGAAAAAAAAAGTGGGGAAAAGCCTCAAACCCATAGGCACAGGGGAAAATTGCCTGAACTGAAAGCCAATGGCTTATGCTGTAGTATCAAAAATCAAAAAATGGACATCATAACATTGCAAAGCTTCTGTAAGGCATAGTCCACTGTCAATAGGACAAAATTGTAATGAACAGATGGTAAAAAGGTCTGCACCCCCTACCTTTGATAGAGGACTAATATCCAATACATACAAAGAACTCAAGAACTCAGACTCCAGAGAAACAAATAACTCTACTAAAAAATGGGGAACCATGATACATCGAAAATTCTCAACTGAGGAAACTTGAATGGCCAAGAAGCATCTAAAGACATGTTCAACATCCTTAGTCATCAGGAAATGCAAATCAAAATGTCCCTGAGATTCCATCTCACACCAATCAGAATGGCTGAGATCAAAAACTTGAGTGACAGCACATGCCAGCAAGGATGTTGAGAAAGAGGAACATTCCTCCATGTTGGAGAGATTGCAGGCTGGTATGACCACTCTGGAAATCAGTCTCGGAGTTCCTCAGAAAGTTGGACATACTACTACCTGACGACCCAGCAATACCACTCCTAAGCATTGCTCCAAATTGTAATAAGGACACATGCTCCTCTATGTTCATATCAGCCATATTTATATTAGCCAGAATCTACAAAGAACCCAGATGTCCCTCAACAGAGGAATGGATACAGAAAATGTGGTATATTTACACACTGGAATACTAGTGTGCTATTGAAAACAATGACTTTATGAAATTCCCAGGCCAATGGATGGAGCTTGAAAATATCATCCTGAGTAAGGTAACTCAGTCACAAAAAACATACCCGGTATGCACTCACTGATAAGTGGATATTAGCCATCCCATATATAGTCACCAAATCTTGTGGCTATTGTGGATGCTGAGAAGTGTTTGATGATGAGAGCCTGATATGACTGTCTCCTGAGAGGCTCTCCCAGAGCCTGACAAATATAGAGGGGGATGCTTGCAGCCAATCATTGGACTGAGTGCAGGGTCCCCAGTGGAGGAGTTGGAGAAGGGAATGAAGGAGTTGAAGGGTTTGCAGCTCCATGGAGGGAGTAACAGTATCAACCAGCCAGACCTCTGGACCTCCCGGGGACTGGACCACAAATCAAAGAGTACATATGGCTCCAGCTGCTTATGTGGCAGAGGAAGTCCTTGTTGGTGTCAGTGGGGGGATAGGCTCTTAGCCTGAGGGTGTTTGATACCTCAGTTAGGGGAATGCCAAGTCAGGAAGATGGGAGTAAGTGGGTGAGTGGGGAGCACCCTCTTAGAGGTAGGGGTAGGGGGAATGGGATAGGGGTTTTTTGAAAGGGAGACATGGAAAAGGGATAACATTTGAAATGTAAATAAAGAAAGTATCCAATAAAAAAAGTGACCAGATGAATATGGGCTGCACTTCTTGGTCTTGCCAGATACATTTGTTAGGATAATGGACCACCGACATCTTCTACCAATACCACAACATCCTCTTCTTCTATCTACAAGATGCATGGAATCCCAGCAGGGAAACAGGAGTAAAAACCAATGTGGATCCCCTGTGAGTACTATTCTCATACAGAGAAAATATGTCTCAATTGCTCAACTTCTACATATCAGAAAAATAGAAGTAATCAAACATTCCTCCAACGTCCTTACTCCCTTGACATCCCCACTCATAAATGGCACTAACCTGTCATCTCCTTAATATCACTTGACCTGTGTGCTTTAAAGATTGATGGCTAGGTGTGCTTCCTGGAACTAATTCACAATTGTCATTTACAGTCTCTCAAGAAATATTGCCAAGTAACCTCAACTCACCATTTATCAGCTGCTCTGACTTTGATATTGCCATGACCCCATACCTTTTCTCTATCTCTTTTTAGTGTGACATACTGTTTTAAGACATTCAGGACATGTTCTGTAGGAATGCTAAGCTTCCTAGACTGCAGTAGAACCACACCCTTGATAACTCATTTCTGCCACAGTGCTCTGCAGTCCAAAACAGGTCAATTCTCTGTGGCACTCAGGTATATCATGGCCTGCCTCCTGTCAGCTGGTTAGGAGTTTGCACATTGATTTTTCTTTTCTCTGAAGTAGGAGTAATCCACAGAAAAGAGCCTCTAGCAATCCCAGTTGTAAACACAATACCTGCCCAACATGACATGAGGGCAGATCAGGTCATGCCACTCCTGGTCATTGTGGGAATAACTACAGGTGCCTGTGCTGGAACAGCAGGGCTGACTACTTCTCAAACCCTCCACAACAAAGTTCTCTTCTCAGCTTGAAAATGGTTTTCAAGAAATTTCTGAAACCATGCTCACCATCCAGAACCAGATGGATTCTTTGGCAGGAGTGCTCTCTCAGAACTGAATGAGACAAAGTGTCCTTACAGCTAAAGAAGGTGGTCTTTGCCTTTTTTCCAAGAAGTATGCTGTTTCTATGTCAATGAACCTGGGATAGTAAGAAATAAAATCCAGCACTACTATCAGACATCAAGAAATACAGGGAACAAAGTGAGGTCTCCTATTCCTGGGTTTTCAAAAACCCTATAAGGAAATGGATACTGCCCTTTCTAAAATCTCCTCATTTTTCGGCTTTACTATTTACTCCAGGTCTTATTAATCTTGTCTCTACATTCAAAAAAAAATCTAACCAAACAAATAATCAGTTCCTTTTACAGGATTACCAGCCACTGTCCACAGAATATACTGATTGATACAAAGGACTATTAATTGGGCCCTGATGGTCAAAGTCAGCTACAACCCAAGACTGACAAAGCCCCTAGACAAAAGGAAACTCTTTAAGAGATCTGACACCACTGTGCCCCTTTCATGGTTGGCTTCCTCTCACCTATTTTCTCCCTCTTTAGTCAAAGAAAAAAGGAGTAATGTTAGCATCAGAAGCCTTTCTGCAGCCAGCCTCTGAATCCAGCTATGATGCCATCCCTAGGTGACAGGACCCTCCTGTGTCTGTTGCAGTGTGCAACCTTCGCACACCCCTTGTGCTATCTGCATCACCTTTGAGTCATCGCCTGCATTACTTAAATCATGGCCAGGATAAAAGACACGAACCCAAATCCATCATTCTCTTCTCTCTTTCAATAAAGACCTCCCAAAGCCAGGCAGTGGTGGTACACACCTTTAATCCAAGCACTTGGGAGGCAGATGTAGGTGGATTTCTGAGTTGGAGGGCAGCCTGGTCTACAGAGTTAGTTCCAGGACAGTCAGGTCTACACACAGAAACTCTTTCTCAGAAAAAAAAAAAAAAACAAAACAAACAAACAAACCCAAAAAACAAAAATTTCTTCCAAAGTGTGAAGTGTTCTGCCTTAGCATGGTCTGCACAGGAATAAACCATTTTCAACTTACAGGGGATGCACACATAGCAGCACACCATGGGAGCTAGGGAGCACACACACACACACACACACACACACACACACACACACACACTACCCCTGGATCTGGGGGTGCACATACATGCAGTTAACTACTTGGTTTGGGGCTGGACACACACCTAGCAGTGGACCACTAGAGCTATTCAGTGCCTTACTTGACTTGGCTGAGATCCTAAATATCCACAAGAAGATAAATGTTAAAGTTTTGGTTAGCCTTAGACTCAACTGGAAGATGGTGGGACATTCTGCAAGTGGGTCTAGTAGAAATGAGCTAGGTTTGGACACAGAGCACAGCAATGGGTATTGGCAGACCAGACCCCTCCCTTCTGCTTCCTGGTTACCAGCAGGTGAATGATTTTACCTCACCACAAGCTCTTTGTCATTTATTCCCTGTCTTGTGACAGATTACAAAACAGTGGTACCCACACACCATGGATTGAATCTTTAAGGCTTGAGCCAAAGTAACGTTTCTTCCATCAAAGTTGATTCCTCAAAAGTATTTGGCTATGTCCATAGACAATTTATTCATTTGCTTTTTTTTTCTGTAGAAGGTGAGAAAATTATGCAAACGGGGAGGAATGGTGTATTAATTCAGGCTGAGCATTTACAGACAATTATTCCACATTAAGTTTTTGTCTGATCTTCCTCTGCCTGGAAAAAATATCTTAGTGTTGGGGATGAGTAGCATGCTTTTTCAATAGACACCTGCATCACACAGGGAAGCAAAGTCCCAAAGAGGGGTGAGACAGCATGTGGAAATCCTCCAATCCCAGACAGAACTTGTTTATAACATGCAACTTTACCCTAACCCAGCCCTGTCATTCCCTAATCCAGTAGAAACTTTCATCTAATCATCATTACAGATTACTCACTAGCTACTTTTAAGGACTGCAGAGTAGGCTAATAATGACCAGAGAAAGGCAAGAGTAAGGAGAATTGGGAAAAATTAATGATAATAAAAAGATAGGAGAATTATTTCTAGTCGATCTATTGCATGCTTATACCACTGAAGATAATGAAAAGCTGCTATTAGTATAGTAAATTTATTCAATTTGAAGGGATGGATATACTAATTATTCTGTATTGATCCTTGCCTACCATATTTATATACTTTGATAGTACACAATAGTACACAAATATGTATATTTACTGTGTCTTATTTTATTTTAAAATCTCTTCTGTATACCAGGTTAAAAATATGTCTACCAAGCTCAATACTGTGAGATTTTCCAACACAGCAGTGGGAGTGAGGCATTCTAATGTGGGTGCAAACTCTTCATTCTCCAGCCTCAAATCTCTGTGCTTCGGATTCTATAGAACACCTTTTGTCAAAACTGTTTATACATTGTAGATTTCTTCTTATGAGGTTGTTTTTTTAATCTTCCTGTAGGGAGGAATAAATCCTGGTTAATGTAACTTTTTTTCACTTACAAAATCCTAGTCTCTCAGCTCTTGCCATGAGGTATGCATTGATAGTCATCAATGGTTTTCTAGGATAAAAATAAACAGCTGGGTTATGGAATTCACAAGAGACCTCACTCAGAGTCAAGCCACGTGGCCTCCCTCAGAACAGGTTTGAGCAGGAGAAACAGGGAGATGGTGGAAAGGACTAGAGTCCCACTGTTATGGATTCTCATAAAAGATTCTAAAAAGCATCTTGACTCCTCCCCTCTGATACTCACATTATTTCAGAGAGTGCAGAACCACATATCCAAATGCTATCAAGTCCCACATTTGTCCATCCCCTTGCGGCTAGAAGTAGCTATTTACTAGTTTTTTTTTCCTAAGGGAGAATAGTGCCCCATGTTCAGGTAACATGTTACTAACACATTGCTTTCTCTGAGACTGAAAACAACACACTCATCTGACTCCAGGTCCATCACACTGAGTTCCTGGAGGTGTTTAGTAGTAAATGAACTTCAACATTGAGCAGGAGCTTAGAGAAATCTATAAAACTAGGTCCATATACTGCCCTAAAGAGCTGGGAGAACCATGACTTGGCTCCCATTCTTCTGCATTCACCAGCTGACTGTGCCCAAGACCTTATGGATCTATGAGAAATTAGTCCCCACTGAGGCCTAAGCCTATTGACAGACTAAGATGACCAAGTCTAATGTGTGAGGTCCAGGCAAGTAAGGTCCAATTGTAACCAGTGAGTCTGTCCCAAGACAGCACGGTTCCCTCCAAACTAAGAAGAAGGGTAGCATGTCAGGAGCCATAATGGGACAAGCTAATAACTAGCAGGTGATCATCCTGAAGTGGCTTGCTTCAGATTATTTTATAACCTGTGACAGATGAGCCCTTATTAAGCAAGGCTGTAAGGGACTCATTTTAGGAAATATTTCTGCTATTAATATGCTTTTCCTCTTATTAAACATATATCACTAAGTAGTAGCACACTCCTTTGGAGCAAATCTCTGCAGATCCATGAAGATGTACAATCTTGTAGTGATGCTATATAGACAAATAGATAACTTAAGTCTTAATGATGATCCTATAAGAATTCCTAAAATTATATCTGTCATTACTAAGCTCTTTTATAGTGGGACTTTTTTTCTTTTAATTTTTTTATTAGGTATTTTCCTCATTTACATTTCTAATGCTATCCCAAAAGTCCTCCATACCCTCCCCCAACTCTCCTACCCACCCACTCCCACTTCTTGACCCTGGCATTCCCCTGTACTGAGGCATATAAAGTTTGCAAGACCAATGGGCCTCTATTTTCACTGATGGCTGACTATGCCATCTTCTGATACATATGCAGCTAGAGACACAAGCTCCCGGGGGGGGGGGGGGTACTAGTTAGTTCATATTGTTGTTGTTCCACTTATAGGGTTGCAGATCCCTTTAGCTCCTTGGGTACTTTCTCTAGCTCCTCCATTGGGGGTCCTGTGATCCATCCAATAGCTGACTGTGAGCATCCACTTCTGTGTTTGCTAGGCCCCGGCATATAGTCAAACCTGCAATGAGAACTCTGCCAGTCTCCCTCGTGTCACCAGTTAATTGCTCTTAGATGGTAACCAGACTTTCTCCTACACAGAGCATATTCCAAGAGTTATATAACAATTAACCAAAGGTCATTAAAAGGGAACTAATGATTTCTTATAGGTGCTAGGACAGAAGATAAAATATTGACTGTGTTTATCTATATAAAACTTCACTTATAACTTAGTTATGGTTTCAAACCTTTGGTCAACCCGTGGAGCTGAGACAGATGATGGATGCTTAGCTAGATAATTACTCGTAATGAATTTGCATGTAAACATTCTCTGTTGTAAGCTTCTATTTCAATTTATGATTTGATTTTCTATGTGAAATCTTGATGAACTTTTCAACATGTGATCATGTATTCTGAATGATGTTTAAGAGTGGAGGACAAAGAGAAGAGTCAGAACTGAGGGACTGAGGTGAGAGGAATGGAAGTGAGAACTGAGCTGAGAGAGGAACTGAGCTGAGGAGTTTTTAGACAGAACACTTTAGATTAGAAAGAGAATGCAGAGTGGAGTATCTTAGAAATTATAGGTAACATAAAATACTAAGAGAGCAATGTGCAGAATGCAGAAGGAAAGGGGAAAAAAGATGTTGCAGAGAGCAGAGGGAGCAGGCAGGCTTTTCCTGACCATGTTTTAGTCTTATTAAAAGAAACAAAGCTTTTTCCCTACAAACATGGGTTTAATTCATTCAGCATTAAAAAGGTAGAAATCTTTTCTTTTTCTTTGTAATAAAGATTAGAGTGCAGTTTTCATCCAGAATAAGTGAGTTCGTTCTGTACTGTGCTTGGTCTTTTTCTCCATATGCATATGTTAGTATGGATGTGTGTGTAGCTGGGCCCAGTTGGGTTTGAATGGAAATGTATAAATGAATAAATGAGCATGTATGAATCTGTATATGAACTTATGTGTGATTATGCATATTTGCTTATGTCAAAGTTTTTCCTTCTGCGAATGTTATGAGTGTTATTCTCTTCTCCTGGTTCAATAGAAGTTTATTGCTCCAAAGTCCCCCCTAGTCTGACAAGCAAGAGGCATCTGGACAATAGGGAAAAGTCTCTAGCAATTAATCCTCTACTTATTCTCCTGCTGTTTTAGGGTGAGGTGCTAAGTGCAGTAAGTGCAGTTTCTGCCCTCAGAAGATCACAGAAGGCAGGTCAGCTACAATAGCATAGTAACTTACATAAGTAAACTTTTAATTATACAGCAACCCTAAATTTCTATTAAGACAAAGTCTTACCACAGAATCTCCCAAGACAAAGTCTTACTCTCTGCCTACACTCTTCCACCTCATCTGCCTGAAGAAGAATGGATAAGAAAGAAGAAACATCCCCTTTGGGGCTGGCCTTCAGCGTCAGGTAGCTCTTCTTGCTAAACAATACAGGAAGAAATCTTCTGGGGATCCCCACATTTGCATAAAAGACACTGAGTGTGCTCTCAAAGGGCCACCCCCTCACTAGAGAGATAAGGTGCTCTGTGTTTCATAATTGTTATTCCTGAGATTTTAATCAGTGTAGACTCCTACACAGGAGAAAGTACCTGGCACTATATAAGGCACTGAGCTCAAGTCCCTCTGCATCTCTGCACCTCACCAGGCATCAGTCATGAAGATCCATTACCTGCTCTTTGCCTTTATCCTGGTGATGCTGTCTCCACTTGCAGGTGAGTCAGGGGAGTATGGTGGTCTCATACTAAAATGAAAGACAGCTCCCTACATCTGTGTGTGTGTGTCTGTGTTTGTGCATGTGTGTTTAGGTGTGTGTAGGTGTCTGTGTGTGTATATGTGTTTGTGTGTGTGTATCATTGTGTTTGTATCTTATGTCACCCTCTCTCTATATGAACCTTTATCTGTTTCTCTGTGTTTACATCTCTCTCTCTCTTTTTTTGTGTGCATGTGTGTGTGGATGCATGTCTCTCTGTATATATGGCCATCTCTATGTCTTTGTGTCTTTCTCTGTGTGTCTTTGTCTTTTACTTTCCTATCCTTCTTATTTCCCCCTTTTTCTTTTTCTTCTAAGCATATTTTAGAAAAAGTATATTTTGTGACTTCAAACACAAACCAAATATGCTTTTTACCTTGAAGGAGCCTAAGGTAGACTCATTCACAGCTAATCTGCATCACATGACTTCCATTTCCTAATTCCTGGTGCTAAGCTTAAGATTATGAAATGAGTTTCTTATAGGTAGCTTAAACATAATAACATGAAGAATATTTGATTATTATCTGAAAAAAGTATTCATTAAGAAGTCTTTATATCTAAAGAGTAGAGTCTCTACTTACTCTAGAGATTCCTTCAGAATAAGTGGCCCAGGCTCTCTTTGAGAACTTCCTCTCCCACTACCCCTGTGGAGGACCCTGAAGCACACACTGTCTACAGGGGTAATGAGGCTCAGAGTGCAGGGAGGCTTTAGATCATAGCTCCCCAAACTGTCCCTAAACTTTATTTTGTGGAAAAGATTTATATCCTTTTAAATTATGTGTACCTATATGGATCTGTGTATGGGAATGTGCCAATCAGTATAGTACCCATAGAGGCCATAAGAGGACATCTAATCTCTCAGAGATGGTGTTACAGTCACATACTGCCAAGGAGCTAAAGAGATCTGCAACCCTATAGGTGGAACAACAATATAAACTAACCAGTACCCCGGAGCTCTTGACTCTAGCTGCATATGTATCAAAAGATGGCCTAGTCGGCCATCACTGGAAAGAGAGGCCCACTGGACAGGCAAACTTTATATGCCCCAGTACAGGGGAACGCCAGGGCAAAAAAATGGGAATGGGTGGGTAGGGGAGTGTGGGGGGAGGGTGTGGGAGACTTTTGGGATAGCATTGGAAATGTAATTGAGTAAAATACGTAAAAAAAAAAAAGTAAAATAAAATAAAATATACTTAAAAAAAAAAAAAGAAACTTATCTCAGGTCTTCTGCAGGATCAGTAAGCAATCCTAACTGCTAAGCCAAGTTTCCAGGCCCAAGATTGTATTTTATCCTTGACATTAGGCAACCAGAACAAAAGGTATTCACAACTCAAGAGAGGGAGCTAAACAAGTAAGAGAGAATGTGAAAAAATGTTTGAAAGTGCATCAGACAGAAGTTAAAAAATGAAAACATAATTTCACTAATTCTGTTGGTGGGTTCAGGTTTACAGAGGAGCATCTGTGATCCACGGGATACCCAAACACTTACTCTGTCTGACATTTAGATAAATGTAAAGAAGGAAGGAGGAGGAAAGAGGGAAGGATGAAATTAAGGCCTGATTTTAGATATTAGAAACTACCAATAGCTCACTTTTACTTTTGATTTCCACTGTAAGTTACTTAGGTATCAAGTTATAATTAAACAAGTCCTATACAGTGAGTTTGGGTCAAATACTTCATTTAAAATAGGTACCTGGAAGTTCAAATACCTTAGTGAAAAATAGGACGATGGCTCAGTGACCAAAGGTGCTTGTTGTGCAAGTATGAAGATCTGACTTTGGATCCCAGTGTCCATGAAGAAGCAGAGAGAGCTTATGGTGCACATCTGTGATGCTAGCACTAAGAAGGCTCCCAGAGGCACACTGGCCAACCAGCCAGACAAACCTACTCAGTATGTTCCAGGTACAGTGAGAGACTCTGTCTCAAAAAGTGAGGCAGAGAACAATTCACCAGCACATATTATGCCAGCCTCTAGCCTCTATATGTGTCTGCACACAAGGTCATACACATTCACACCCACTGGCTGTTTCTGATAGTAGCACAAGGGACTTGTGTGTGGAGAAATAGAGGCAGGTTTGCATGAATCAGCTGAGGATTCAAAGAATCTTTCCTGAGCCTGATGGACCTGAAAATTCCAATCAGTCAGGTGTGGAGCAGACCCTTCAACATTTGGGTCCTAGGGAAACCAGAACCCCTTTCCACAGCATCAGCGGTCAGAACTGTATTCAGTCCTGCTAAAACAGATATCACAGTTTTGGGGTGGGATGAAGGGGGAGGCTGCTGGGATGTACTCAAGATTATAGCACACTGGACTGTATTTCTGACCTGAGGCTTTCAACTCTAACATGCGTGTTTCTTACTTATCCTCCAGCCTTTTCCCAATTAATCAACAGTCCAGTAACATGCATGAGCTATGGAGGCTCATGCCAGCGTTCATGCAATGGAGGTTTTCGACTGGGTGGCCATTGTGGCCATCCTAAAATCAGATGCTGCCGCAGAAAATAGATAAAAGGACCAAGAACCAGCAATGTGAATAAGTGCCAGAATTTGCTTCTTCGTGAATATGCACAAAACAAACCCAATTAAAGTTCTTTGATTATCTTCTGTAACTCCCATTTCAAGGATTACGACTATCTTTTGACTTTTATGGGAACATATACACAGTACATATAGGATAATCACCACACACATACAATTAATAATAGCAGTAGTAATTATAATTTTAAAAATAGAGTCATTGAAGAAAACACTTTGCCTTCAGCCTTCCCACTCATGTATACATGTGTTCACCTGACCAAGCCAGCTCAGTCAGTCTACATGTTCTCTAGGGCAGGAACAAGGATTAAAAAGAAAAAAAGACAATTAGGCAATAGTGTAGCATGACCCCAGCCAGTTCTGAGGCTGAAGCCCTTTTGTTTCAAGTCTAATTTTAGCCCACTTTTAGTACCTGCAAAATGATATCAGTTCTGGCTCAAGGAACAAGCAAGGTAATAAGCAAAAATCCCATAAACACCATTCTAGGGTCTAGTCAGGTTGAGCCTGCTCTGAGCTTTGCATTAGCTCAAAGATTGTTCTTAATCTGGACCTATTTCCTGATTCCTAGACCAAAGCCAAGTTCCTGCCTTGAGCTTACTTGTTTTGTCTTGGTCTGATGTCAAATTCCCACCAAATGTCTAGAAGTAACCTCAAAAAGATCTCCATACTCACCCATATAATCCAATGATATATAAGACACATACACAAATATTAAAGTGATTTAAATATCCAGAAATAATGAGTATTTGACTATTACCCAAGCATAGCATTTGACCTTTTGATTGCACTATGAAACCCATACACTTCATTTTGATGCTGGGCTCCTCAGACACTGCCCTCAAAGAATTATTTTTAATAATCTGTATTTTTATGTATTATAAACTTGTTTTTTCGCTTTTGTGCAAGATCACTGGTGAATGTTGCAGGAATGACATGAAGTTTAGTCCAGCAAGAGAAGCATCATTCTGGGTCTTCTAGGGGGTGGTAGGACTTGCTAGGATTTTGTAGCAATTTTCCTTATCTGTGAAAAGACTTTAATGGCTATTTTGTTTTTTGAAGGCAAGACCCTTAAAGTTAAAGTGGATAAAAGCAAGAAAATGCTAAATGGCTTTGCACTTCTCAGAATGAAAGGTCCCTTTGGCTTTCTGATAGAACCAGAGCTGCGGGTGTGCACACTGGGCAGTACATCAATGGAGATGGGGAGTGGACACATAGCTGAGCAGCACTAGAGCTGGACGGTATTAGTTAGCATCAGAAACTGTTCACAGACAGCCTCTGAATCTATCAATGATGTCATCCCTAAGGGACAGGACCCTCCTGTGTCTGTTGCCGTGGCAACAGTCACACACCCTCTTGCTTTACCTGTGTCTCTTGCAAGTCATCACCTGCATTACCTATGTCACGGCTTGAATAAAAGACAGGAACCCGATCCATCTCTCTCTCCCTTCATTACTTCTTTCCCTCTTTCAATAAAGATCTTTGAAAGTGTGAAAGATTGATCTGTCAAGAAATATGCCGTTTTCAACCAACATTGGTGCTGAAACCTAGGACTGACTAGGGACCACCCAGGCAGGTGCATGGTTCCACAGTGTGCACCACAGCTGCCTCTGTGGGACACTGGGAACTCTACTGTGGTGGATGGCCACTGCCACATGGGTTAAGCCCCGCAGGCTGGACTTCATCCCATCAGGTCCTCCAGCTTTACAATCTCACTATTCATGCTAGTGGATCGCCAAAACCATCGCACAAGCATTGGTGGACTGGTAACTTTTCGTTCTGGTTGGTGGGTAGGGTCCCTTCTCCCAAGGAGGTTTGGCAACCCTGTATGGGCTTAGGGGATGGACAGTCTAAGTTCCCTATGACCATCCTCCTAGCTGACGCCCCAGTTTAGTACTTTAATCCTTGGGTGACCTCTCTCTCTGTCTTAGGCTGTTTTCATGACAGCTCCCTCTCAGGCTATCCAGGAATGCACCTATCTTGTCTGATATTGCAAACTATTTTCTCTTGTTGCCTTACAAAAATCCTAAGCTTATGTAAAACTCTTTTTTTTTTCCTGTGAGTCCAGGACTCACTAGCCACTAGTGTCCACGTGATGCCCAGGTACATCTAGATCTAGCTGTTATTCATTAGTTATTGCATTTTTCCCTTGGGATGCCTGTACAAATAGTTCAATAACATTCATACCACCTAATGGGCATCTATCTCAATGTCTTCAGCCATATCTCCAGGTAGCTTTTTGATATGTACCTGGAAAATCTAAATCTCTAGAACTAACACCCGATTTGAGGGTATACAAACTTATACACCTCTGTAGTAAGGTCTGGATTCACTACCCATTAGATAATGGCTCCAAGTGGCTACTTAAGTGCACATTTGATCCTACCATCTTAAGTGATTTTGTATATAATACAAATGATCTGGTAAATGGAAGGAGGTCCCTTATGCCCAAGCTTTTACCTATTTTACTCCAAACCCTCTCTCTGCCCTTCATGTCTCCTAACTGACCTTCTTCAAGCTATGAAACCTCTACCAGATGACACTACAGTCCTTGATCCAACTAAAGAACCATCCACTTAGAGCTGCACACTTGTCTCTACAACTTCTAAAACCCCGGCCTCCTCAGATTCCTCTTCTCACCAGACTTCCACAGAGCCTCTTTGCTCAACCTCTCCAGACTCCTCCCCTCCTCCTGGGCCAGCTTCAGGCCACTCCAATAATCCTATACTGGCACCTGCTTTCAGCCCTCCCACCACTCATTCAGGGGCATTAATTCTGCATTGGTTTCTCTCTATCCTTTTGTAGCTATTCCTTATACACTTCATTTCCTTATCCCCTCAGCTACTTCTCATTTCTCTTTCCTAGATCTCAAGGATGCATTCTTCTTCATCCCTCTAGAGACCCAGTCACAGAACCTGGACTGACTCTGACACCAGTTTTCTACTCAACTCACCTAGACTGTTCTACCTCAGGGATTCCAGGCCAGACCACACCTATTTTGCCAGGCCCTGGCTTCTGACTTACTTCCTCTGTCTCTCCCTAAATCTAAAATTGTCCATTATGTAGATGACATTCTTCTCTGCAGTTCCTCTCTAAAAATTAGCCAAGCGGACACCTCTGTTCTTCTAAATTTCCTGTCCTGTCAAGGCTACAGGTTCTCAACTTCTAAAGTCCAATTGCCCACTCCTCAGGCCACCTATTTCAGACAAACAAGTACCCCCAACCCACAAGGCTATTACCTTAGATAGAAAGAATCTGATTCCATCTCTAACTATTCCTTCTACAAAGGGAGAGATTTTATCATTCCTAGGAACAGCCAGTTTTTTACATTCCTGGGTTCCTTCCTTTTCCCTTCTTTCCACCCCTTATATGAAGCAGCATTAGTCTCCTCCCATGAACTTCTTCTCAAACCTGTTACAAAGGCTTCAACAGGCTTTCCTTAAGGCCCCAGCCTTATACTTCTCTGAACTGACTTGTCCTTTTTCCTCCACATAAATGAAAAAGATGGTTTTTCCCTTGGAGTCCTAGGCCATCAACGGGGATCCTGTTTTGTACCTGTAGCCTACTTGTCAAAAAAACTAGATATAACCATCCAGAGATGGGCATCTTGTATTCATACCTTAGCAGCCACGGGACTCCTTATTTGAGAGTCTACAAAACTAACCTTTGTGTGATCTATAACTGTCTTCTCTTCTTATACCCTGTCACAGCTCCTAACTTACAGAGGTGTACAGACTCTCCCTCCATCCAGGGTTCTTTCTCTTCAGGGAGCAGTAATAGAAGACTCCACACTCACCTTCCAATCATTCTCATCTCTTAATATTTCCAATATTCTTCCTGGACAGAATACTAACCACTTCTTATCTCACTCTTGCCCTGAAATCTTAGATGAACTATTACCTAACCTTCACACATATAGGAAGTCATGCCCTCTATAACTGGTATACATATGGCAGCTCCTTTTTATATGAAGGGGCCAGAAGATCTGGCTATGCTATAGTGTCAGACTCAAAGGTGGTTGAGTCATAGGACCTCCCTGTTCATACCACAAATAACAGTCTAAACGAATATCCCATACCTGTACCTTTCAACTGGCACAGGGATAATTCCTCAACATCTACACAGACTCCAAGTATACTTTGCATATACTCCAGTCCCACACTGCTATCTGGAAGGAGCACAGGTTACTAATGACAAAAGGAGGATCAGTAACTAATGCAATCCAAGTTATGGCCATGCTAAATGCCTCCCATCTCCCCACAGCTATTGGAATTTTCCACTACACATCATACCAGAAGCATGAATCCATTGTATCTAAGGGATACAACTGAGCTGATGAGGTTGCTAGATTTGTGGCCCCTAGGGGTATAGACTCGTCTCATGCTCCCCAGAACATTCTTACACTACAACTTACATCTTCAGTCTCACTCCCTGACACTCATCAAACTCTGTCCTATCTTTACCAACTCTTTCCTCCTAATAGCCTCGTGTTGTTTTAGTTTGTTAAAATGCACCTACAGTCTACTCCTGAGGACTTACATTTATTAAAATCTATCACTGACTCTTGTGAAATCTTTCAGATGTCAGACTCCAACTCCAGATACTATAGCACATCTTTTCCTTCCCATCAGGCTAGAGGTTCCCTTCCTGGAACTGACTGGCAACATGACTTTACCCACATGCCCACTGTCAAACCTGTCTTGGTGGACAACTTCCTGGGGTGGGTGGAGGCATTCCCCACTGTCAAAAAAAGTGCTCAGACAGTTTCTAATCTTCTTCTCCAAGAGATCCTTCCCTGATTTGGTGTCCTAGCCTCCCTCTAGTCATACATTGGTCCTGACTTCATTCCCTGAATTTTAAAAACTCTACCTAAAGCCCTGGACATCCCCTGGCATTTTCATATTCCCTAGGACCCACAGTCTTCAGGAGAGTTAGAAAGAACTAATCACTCCCTAAAAACCACTTTTGTCAAACTGTCACAGAAACTTCAATTCGATTGGGTAAATCTCTGACCTTTGTCTCTTTTTAGACTACAAGGTCTCCTCAAGGGATCTTTTCTCATCTCACCTTTTAAACTCATATATGGATGTCCAGTCCTAACTCCTGGTATTTCACCTAAATGCTCTCCTCTCCCTGATGACCTACTTAACCCATTACTTTGCCACTTCTGCTTTCTCCAATGGAACTTTGCTGACCACCATCTACCAAGGCCACACACTGTCCCCTGCCCACTGCCTGTCAATATTGGAGACCAACTTCTTCTCTCCTCTCCAGATAATAGGCGCTCGCCTCTCTCTCCTAAATGTCAGGACCCTTTCAAGGTGATTCTTATAACTCCCACAGCTGCTAAATTTGAGGGACTTTATTGGGTCCACCTGTCTCACCTCAAACCTTTCACACCTCCACCTCAAAATGATTCTTGGTCCTATATATCTACCAGAATAGGACCCTGCTCTCTTAAGCTCCATTGCTGCAGATGGACCTCAGTGGGGTCCTCGATCCACAGGAAAACTCAGGTTCCAGTTATAGGTGAGCAAGGAGTTGGCACGGTTGACAAACAGACACAGAGAGAGTGTGTATCTGAATGTAATTTCTCAAAGCGAGCACCAGTCTTATAATACAGAAGAAAAACAAGAAAGCTAGGCGAATACATCTGACAAGGTACATTTACACAAAACAGTGAAAATGCATACATAAAAATCTAGGGGCAGCCAGGCCATGTTTACAACTGAGAATAGGAACAACCCTTAATTAAGATCAGCTAAACACAGGAGCCTGGTGAGTGGTCTGAAGCAATGCTAGTCTATTGTTAAACCCACCACCAGGGGTCCTTTAGTAAATACCTGATAATGCTATTCCTCTGGGCCTAGTGAAAAACATGCACCAGGGAAATTCCATTCTACTAACCTTTTCATGAAAAATACTACAGTTCCTCCTAATTCCACAACTCACCTTTTCCCTAGGCCATTGTATATTTCTGTGTATGGGAGTGAGTCGGCTATTGTTCTAAGTAATTACTATGTAGAGTAGCCCTGAGATTTCTAGCTCTGTTCAAGTAAATTGTAATGCCTGATTACTTTCACTGTCTCTACTAGAGGCAAATTTGAATGTTACTGAATAGGTAACATTCTTACTGAATTCCAAGCTCAGGGTCGGCTCAACGACCACCCAGGATATTGGAACACTGGTGGAGGCTAATCCAACTCAGCTATATGTCAAAATCAATCCTTAGAGGTACTTATAATAAAACAATATTGAAGGAGAGCACACAGACCCATACACCAGACTAACTCAGGGACAGGTTTGGAGCATACGTGCTATGGGAATGCCAAGGTTCCTGGAGACAGAGTTTCTATGAAACTCTGCCTCGGGACTGCTTCCAGGCCTGTCACTTGAGTCACTATTGGAGTGGATGTAGTACTCCATAGAATGTTGAGACCATCCACTTGGTTCCCAATCCCAGAAAAATGAGACTCTATTCTGTCAGCTGTGTTCAACCCTACTGGACTAGATATGGGCTTCTCATCCTCCCTCTTGCTGTTCATTTCCATCCAGGGTAGTTTCTATATCTGGAGGCTTGGGGGTTCAAGAACCCCCCACTGATGACAAAGAGTCGTTCCATATAGAGTCAGGAAACTGCTCTATAGCTGGATGCCAGGAGCCAATCCAAATTGTTATCATCCCTATATCCACCATTTCATCTAAACATTATAACCTCTTTCTTTGCTCCTCTTTGACCAGATGAAAGATAATTGTTAAAAAGTGGCCCGATGAATATGGGACTCTACATATTGGTCTTGCAAGATACATATGCTGGGATCAAGGACCAATCACTGCTTTTATCAACAACACCCTCGTTTTCTATCTTCAAGACCTATGGGATCCCAGGTAGGAAACAGGAGTTACTGGTAAGCTCTATCATAAAAACCAAGCTGGACCCCAGTGACTACTATGCATATCCAGAGAAAATACGTCTCAATTGTTCAACCTGTGGATATCACAAAAATAAGAGAAGTAATCAAACATTCCTCCAAGGCTCTTACTTCTTTGACATCTCCCTTCATAAATGGTACTTACTGCCATTTCACCTTTTGCTTCAGACCCTGACCTTGGCCTACCATCTCCTTAGTCTCACGGGACCTGGTTGCTTTAAGATTGCTAGCTATGTATAACTCTTTGAACTAACTCACAATTGCCATTTATATCCTCTCCAGTGATACTGCCAAGTAACCTCGCCTCACCTTTTATCATCTGTCCTGACTCTGATGTTGCCATCACCCCATACCTTTTCTCTATCTCTCTTTTTGGTGTGACAGACTGTTTTAAGACATCCCAGACACATTCTGTAGAAATGCTAAGCTCTTAAGACTGCAATAGAACCCCTCCTGATATGTCATCTCTTCCAAAGTGCTCTGCAGTCCAAAGAGGTCAATTCTCAGTGGCACTCAGGTATATCACGGCCTGCCTGGCAGCTGGTCAGGAGTTTTCATGTTGATGTTCCTTTTCCCTGAAGTAGGAGTAATCCACAGAAAAGAGCATTTACCAATCCCGGTTGTAGATACAATACCTGCCCCACATGACAAGACTGCAGATCAGGCCACTCCTGGTTATTGTAGGAATAACTATAGGTGTTGGTGCTGGAACAGTGGGGCTGACTACTTCTCAATCCCTATACAAAAGTTCTTTTCTCAGCTTGAAAACAGCTTTCAAGAAATTACTGGAACCATGCTCACCAGAAAAACCAGATGGATTCTTTGGCAGCAATGGTCCTTCAGAACTGAGGGGAACTAGATGTTCTTACAGCTAAAGAAGGTGGTCTTTGCTGTTTCTCCAAGAAGGCTGTTTCTATGGCAATGAATCTAGGAGAGTAAGAAATAAAATCTAGCCCTACAGTCAGACATCCAGAAACACAGGGAATGATGTAAGGCTCCGATTCCTGGGCTCTCAAAAACCATGTATGGAAATGGATAGTTCCCTTCCTAAAACCTCCTCATTTTTCTGGCTTAACTATTCACTCCCTACCTTATTTACCTTGTTTCTGCATCCCTTCAATGACAAATTGAAGAAAATTTCTAGCCAAACAATCAGTTCCTTTTACAGGATTACCAGCCACTGTCCACAGAGGAGCCTGATGAAAATAACTATCAATTGGTCACTGATGTTGAAATTCAGCTACACTCCCAAGTTGAAGACACCTCTAGACAGCAGCAATCTGTTTAAGAGATCTGTTTACCCTTTCACCATTGGCTTCCCCCTCCTCCTTTCCTTCCCCTCCTTAGGGAAAGTAAAAAGGAGGTTTGTTAGCATCAGAAGCTGTTTACAGCCAGCCTCTGAATCCAGATATGATGTCATCCCTAGGCAAGAGAATCCTTCTGCATCCTTTGCTATGGCAACCTTCACATACCCCTTGTGATAACTGCATCCCCCATGAGTCATCACCTGTGTTACCTACTTCATGGACCAGATGAAAGACACAAACCCCGACCCATCTCTCTTTTCCTTCCTTCCTCCCTCTTTCAATAAAGATCTCCAAAAGTGTGAACTGTGTGGGCTTGGCATGATCTATCCAGGAATAAATCATTTTTAAGTTACAGGGGATTCCCACATAGTAGCATACCATGGCAGCTGGGGGTACATGTGTACACACACACACAGAGCAGGGCACCACTGGAGCTGGAGGATTGCAGTGAGGACCCCCCACAGCACCACTGAGGCTGGGGGAGCACATACACACACAGCTAACTACTTGGGCTGGAGGATGGACACACAATTAGCAGCGAACCACTAGAGCTATTCCTGGCCTTATTTGACTTGGCTAAGATCCTAAATATCCACAAGAAAACAAATATTAATGTTTTAGGTAGCCTGAGACTCCTCTGAAAGATGTTGGGACATTCTGCCAGTGAGCCTATTTGAAGTGAGCTAGGTTTGGACACACAGCACAGCAATGGATATTGACATACCAACACCCTCCCTACTGATTGATTCCTGGTTACCAGCAGGCGAGTGACTTTACCTCACCACATGCTCCTTGCCATTTATGACCTGGCTTGTGACAAACTACAAAACAGTGGTGCCCACACACCATGGATTGAATCTCTAAGCCTTGAGCCAAAATAACTTTTCTTCCATCAAAGTTGATTTGATAGAAGTATTTTGCCACACTGACAGAAAATGAATCCATTTACTTTTTACTCTGGAAAGTGAGGAAATTATGCAAATGGAGAGGGATGGTGCATTAATTCAGGCTGAGCATTTACAGACAACTATCTTTCTATATTAAGTTTTTGTCTGTGCTTCCTTGGCCTGGAAGAAATGTCTTAGCTTTAGGAGTGAGTAAGCATGCCTTTTCTTTTTTCTTTTAAATTAAGGGATTATATATTTAAAAAAAAAAACCTTATTTATTATTGTATCTAACTACACTGTAGCTGTCTTCAGAAGCACCAGAAGAGGGATTCAGATCTCATTATAGATGGTTGTGAGCCACCATGTGGTTGCTGGGATTTGAACTCAGGACCTTTAGAAGAGCAGTTAGTATTCTTAACTGCTGAGCCATCTTTCCAGCCCAAGCATGCTTTTTCAATACACACCTGTATCACACATGGAAACAAAGTCCCAGAGAGGGGTGAGACTGCATGTGGCAATCCTCCAACACCAGACATAACTTGTTTATAACATGCAAATTTACCCTAACCCAGCCCTGCCATTCCCTAATCCAACAGAAACTTCCTCTTTGGATCAAACTATATTACAGATCAATCAACAGCTATTTTTAAGAACCCCTCAAATTGCAGAGTAGGCTAATGATGACCAGAGAAAGTGGGGTTAGGAAAATAGAAGGAAGTTAGTGTAAACCACCTGCGGCCACACTAACTGGGTTCCTGAGTGGGAGGCCAGAGATGTATGGAAGGAAACAGCGAGAGAAATAATGGAGGCCAAGACATGTTTCTGTTCAAGGCCCCCAAGTTTACTAAGAGTCTGTGCTTATAAAGAGGGGAGTCCCCCCCCCTCTGGCCCCCTTGCCAGTCTACTACTTCTTGTTGCCTGTTGCCAGCCTGTAGGTGGATCTGCCAGATGCTGTCTCTGGAATATCTCAAAGGCCTCTCAGCAGGTAGCAGTGTCTTGGAGAAGAGCAGCAGGCAGGTGACAGAACAATAGAGCCATCTAAGTTGGAAGGTTCCACCCCAGGTGGTCTCATACTCAGTGGCAGCAAGGTCAAAGCCAGCCTACTCAAGGCTCGTGAAGGCTACAAGTTAGTGTTAAAAAAAAAAAAAGATAGTAGAATTATGCCTGGCTTCTACTGCATCTATTGTATATTAGTATCACTGAAGACAATGAGAGGAGATTGGAGACACTGTTAGTATAGTAAAATTACTCAATTTGAAGTGATGGATAAACTAATTATCCTGATTTGATCATTGCCTAGGGTATATATCTACTGAGACAGTACACAATAGTCCACACATATGTATACTTACTGTATCTGCTTTTATTTTAAAATCTCTTGTGTATGCCAGTTTAAAAATATGCCTACCAAGTCCAATGCCTTGGGTTTTCACAGCACAGCAGTGGGAGTGAGGCATTCTAGTGTGGGTCCAAACTCTTCATTCTCCAGCCTCAAATCTCTTTGCTGGGAACTCCATACAAGAGCCTTTGTCAAAACTGTTCATACATTATAGATTTTTGCTTCTCTGGCTGTTTGTTTAATCTTCCTGTAGGTAGGAAGAAATCTTGATTTATGTAACATATTTTCCCTTACAAAATCCTCGTCTCTCAGTTCTTGCCTTGGGGAATGTATAATCATCAGTGGTTTTCTAGGATAAAAATAAATAGCTGGGTTATGGAATTTACAAGAGACCTCTCTCAGAATCAAGCCACATGGTCTTCCTCAGAACAGATTTGAGCAAGAACAACAAGGAGATGGTGGGAAGGACTGGAGTCCCACTGTCATGGATTCTCATAAAAGATCCCAAAAAGTATCTTGATCCCTCCCATTTGATACTCACATTATTTCAGAGAGTACAGAACCACAGACCCAAAGGCTAGCAAGTCCCACAGTTGTCCTTCACCTTGTGGCTAGAAGTCGCTATTCAATGGTTTCTTCTAGGTAAATATGGGTTCCCATGTTCAGGTAAAATGTTATCAACTTTTTGCTTTCTGAGACAGGACATAGCACACCTATCTGACTCCATGCCTATCACATTGGGTGGATGGTAAGTTGCTGGAAGTTTTTAATAGTAAATGAATTTCATCACTGCAATAACTTGGAGTAATCTATGAGATTAGGCTCATGTACTGCCCTCAAAAAGCTTGGGGGAACCTTGACTTGGCTCACATTCTTCTGCATCCAGCAGCTGACTGTGCCCAAACAGAAGGATCTTGGTGAAATGAGTTCCCATTGAGACCTAAGCCTATTGCCAGACTCTGAGATGACCAAATTAAATGTCTGAGGTATAGGCAAGTAAGGTATCATTGTAACCAGTAAGTCTGTTCCAGGAAAACATGTCTTCCCCTCATCTAAGATGTAGGGCAGGAAGCTGTTCTTGGTGAGCAGTGCAGGAGGAAATCATCTAGGGTTACACATTTGCATAAGGGATACCGTGTGTGCTTTCAGAGGGCCACTCCATGAGAAGAGAAGTAAGGTGCTCTGTGTTTCATAAGTGTAATTGATGGGCTTCTAATCAGTGTGGAAATCTATCCAGGGGTTAGTGTGAGCACCTGGTCCTATCTAAGGCACTGAGCTCAAGTCCCTCTGCATCTCTGCACCTCACCAGGCTTCAGTCATGAGGATCCATTACCTTCTCTTTGCATTTCTCCTGGTGCTGCTCTCTCCATGTGCAGGTAAGGCAGGGGAGTAGGACGGTCCCAAAGTAAAATGAGAAACATTTTCCTATAGTGATTGCGTGCGTGCGTGCGTGCGTGCGTGCGTGCGTGCGTGCGTGCGTGCGTGTGTGTGTGTGTGTGTGTGTGTGTGTGTGTGGTGTCTCCTCTCTCTATGTTTCTCTCTCTGTTACTCTGTATTTGGGTCTTTCTGTGTGTCTATCTCTCTGTGCATGCCTGTCTCTATGTATATGTGTCCATCTCTCTGTCTCTGTCTCTGTGTGCCTTTCTTTTTCCCTCCTGCCCTTCTTACTTTCCCTTTTATCTTTTTCTTCTAAGCATATTTTTGAAAATGTGTATTGTGTGACTGTTGAAAGAAACCAAGGATTCTTTATTTTTCCCTTGAAGGAGCCTAAGGTAGACTCATTCTCATCTGATCTGCATCACATGACTTCCATTTCCTAACTCCTGGTGCTAAGCTTAAGATTATGAAATGAGTTTCTTATAGGTAGCTTAAAAATGATAATATGAAGAATGTTTGATTCTTATCTGAAAAAAGGTATTCATTTCGAAATCATTTACATTTAAGGAATATAGTCTCTGCTTACCCTAGAGAATTCTTTGCAATGAGCAGCCCAGCCTCTTTTTGAGAACTTCCTCTCCCTATATCCCCATGGAAGACCCTTAAGCACACATTGTCTACAGTTGCTCAGGGGAGGCTATGGATCACAGTTACTCAAACTCTGCTGAAATTGTATTTTGTGAAAAATGTTTATATTCTTTTAAATTATGTGCACATGTATGGATCTGTCATGTGCATGTGCCAAGCACTACAGTACCCACAGAGGCCATGAAAGGACATACAATCTCTCAGAGATGGGGTTATAGGCACATATGGGTTGCCTGATGTGGTACTAGGAATTTATCCCAGGGCTTCTGCAGGAGCAGTATGCACTCCTAATTGCTGAGCCATCTTTCCAGGATCCAGGTTGTATTTCATCCTTGACATTAAGTAAACAGAAGGAAAGGGATGTACCACTCAAGACAGAGAACTGAAACAAGAGAGAACATGAAATGAATGAAGCAAAGGCCTCAAACTGCATCAGACAGAAAATATAGAGATAAAAACATAATTTCACTCATTTTGTTGCTGGGTTCTGGTTTACAGAGGAGAATCTCTGTTCCATGAGATATACAGACATTAACTCTGTCTGACATTTAGAGGAATGCAAAGAAGGAGGGGGAGGGAGTGAAGGATAAGTTTAAGACTTAAATTTAGACATTGGAAGCTATCAAAAAAGTTCATTTTTCTTTAGGTTTTCATTGTAAGTTACTTAGGAATCAAGCTATCCTTAAGCAAGTCCTATTCCCTGAGATTTAGCTTCAATACTTAGTTTAAAATAGGTACCTGGAAATTAAAATACCTTAGTTAAAAATAGGAAGATGACTCAGTGAGTAAATGCACTTGTGCAAGTATCTGGTATCCATGTAGAAGCAGAGAGAGCCTCTGGTGCACAACTGTAATACTAATAGTATGAATCACAGAGGCACACTGCGGAGCCAGCCAGCCAGTCCCACTGATTTAGTTCCAGGTTCAGTGAGATACTCTGTCTCAAACAATGAGGTAGAGAGGAAATGATGAACATGTCTTAGGCCAACCTCTGGCCTCTATATGTTTGTGCACACATGCACATTCATGTGTAAAGTCACACTCAGTGTCTGTTTCAGATACCAGAACAAGGGACATGTGTGCAGAAAAGCAAAGGCAGGGCTGCTGAGAGGCAGCTAGGGACTCACATGGAATTTTTCCTGAGCTTCTACCAGCTGGCCCTGAAAACTCCAATCAGTTAGGGGTGGAGCAGACACTCGACATTTGGGTCCTAGAAAAACCAGCATCCCCTTTACACAACAACAGTGCCTGTCTCTATCAAGAACTGGATTCAATCCTGCTAAAACAGATATCCCAGTTTTTGGGGAAAAGCCTGTTGAGACTTACTCAAGATAATAACACTTTGGTATGTATTTTTGATGTGGCACTACTAAATGTAATGTCTTGTTTTTTATTTATATTCCAGCTTGTATCCAAATAATTAGTTCAATAAGAGGTGTCTGCTGGGGTCAGTGTGTTTCTGGCACTAGAGAGATTGGCATGTCTGGCCTTCGTAGTATGAAATGCTGCATAAGAAAATAGTTAAGAAGACAAAGGTCCTGTGAACCAAAGAAAACACCAGAATTTTCTCCTCTATGAAGATGCACACAACTTAAACCAAACTAAAGTTCCTTGCTTAAATACAAAGACTTGTTGCCTACTAGCTATGTGACCTCACAGCTTGTTTTCTTTTGGGATGAAATCTAAAATCCTTGCACAAGTCAATCTGTGACACAAGCACTTCTCTCTTAAACTCCTTGGTTTATAGATACCTGTTCTTGTCTCTGATATGCTAATTGATTTCCTGTAGCCAGTGCACATGCACATCCTGCCGACCTTCTATATCCATTTGCCTCCATAACTCTTTGCTTTATCCATCCAATCCCAATGCAAGGCAAAGACGGTGACTCCAGATTCCTTTTACCTTGTGCCTCTTAGTCATTTATGCCTTGTGTGGTTTGGTTAAGATTTTAATACACACTTTGGCTATGAGAGCGCTTGGGTGTGAGTTTGCTCTTCTTCGTTTATGTACTGGCCACTGATGGGAAATATTTCATCATCTTATTTTAGACTGAATGACCAAGATGAGTCAGTAGGGGGCTTTCTTATAAATAGGCATAAGAAACAAGGAACTTACAGAAAACAAGACCTTAATGAAAGCAATGAGAAGGAAGAGCAGGGTAAGGATCAAGCGAGGCTATGGTTAGTAAGGGAAAGGTGTCAGAGTTTGTCCTAGGCCTGTCCTCCCAATGGAGCTCTAAAAGTATGATGGGCTCACTGTGTGGCTTGGGCAAGGCTCTTCTGTTTATGTGCATACAATTTATGTCCATGCATAAAATGCAGCTCCATCAGGAAACCTTAGATTTTCTAAACCTCTATTCTGAAAGAAGAAATGAGATCCCAGAGCAAAGATATCTCATCTGGATAGACAAAACTGACAAAAGGAGTCCTTGTCACATTGACATGTAACAAAAGAATGTTGGCTAAAGGTACATACCATAATGCAGTATATCTTTAAATTTAAAGTAGGAGTCTGAAGACAGGGCATTGTCCATAAGTGTGTGCTGTGCAAGCTTACAGATATGAGTTTGATTCAGAGCACCCATGCAATAAACCAGGGAACACAGCATGTCTATACTCCTAGCCCTGGGGGATGGGATGGAGACATGTGGATCTCCAAACTCACTAGCCAGCCTGCCAGACCAAATGCATGACCACAGGCTCAATGAAAGCTCCATCTCAAAAATGAAAATAGGAGGTGGACCTGTTGGAGAGATGGCTCCTCACTTAAGAGCACTCACTACTCTAGAGGACCTTGTTAGATTCCCAGGACCTAAGAGGCCTCTCATCACCTTCTGGAACTTCAGTTCTAGAGGCTGCAGCACCTACTTTTGGCCTTCATGCCAAGCATATATACAGTACATATTAGAAAAACACCAAACATGAATAATAATTAATAATAATAATTTAAAAATAAAGTACAGTGATGGAAGAAAACACTATGTTCAGATTTCACACATATGCAATCACACATAAAAACAAATGATGTATAATACACATATACAAACATGAAAGTGATTTAAAATATCCAAAAATAAATGAAGTATTTGGATTTTATTCAAGGATAGCATTTGATCTTTTGATTGCATTACAAATCCACACACTTCATTTTGATGCTGGGCTCATCAGACCCTGTCTCAAAGAATTATTTTTAATAATTCATACCTTTATCTATTATAAACTTGTTGTTTAACTGATGCTCAAAGTCACTGCTGACTGTTGCAGGAATGAGATGAAGTTTCCTGCAGCAAGTGAACCATCATTCTGGGACTTTACAGGATGTCAGGATATCAAAATTTTTGTAGAAAATTTCTTCACCTGAGAAAAGAATTTAATGGCTTTTTTTTTTGAGGGTCTGACTTTTGAAAACACAGGTAAATTGGATATAAGCAATAAAATGCTAAGTAGCTTTGTACTTCTAAAAATGACAGGACGCTTTGGTTTCACACAGAACTAGAGCTAAGGGTGCACACAGGGCAGAGCACCATGGAAGACAATTTGTGGCAACATAGGAAACCACCACTGCAGCTGGAGGTGAACACACACACACATACACACACACAAACACATTCATATACAAATACACATGCACATACATATAATCATACACATACACACACATACATATACACACATATACATACACACACATCTACACACGTACACATACACATATACACATACACACATACAAAAACATACACACACATACACATATACACAGACACACACATATTCATACACACATATACACAAACACACACATATACATACACATACACACATACACACATATTCATACACACACATACACAAACACACATACACATATACACATATAGAGACATACACATACACACACATACACACATACTCATATACACACGTACACAAACACACATACACATACACACACACACACACACACACACACACACACACACACACACACTGGAGTTGAGTTGCACACAGAGCAGCCCACTACACTTTGGGAGCACACACTTGCAGCAAAGCAATGTTGGAGCTCATACCGTGAGAAAGCAAGCCTTTCACAGTCTCCCACCCTAACAAGCCAAATGGCCTTGTGCTAAGGAGCTGGTCGTCACTCCCTCCTTCCTGTTCCCTTCCTGGACCCTGAGGCTGTAAAAGCTGAATTATAGTCCCCTCTTCCTTATCTCTTCCTGATTCCCAAGACTTCCAAGGACATGAGTTACGTGCTGAGCCCAGCCTGACACCCAAGGCTGTTAAGGAGGATTCATATTCCGGAGATAAGACTCAGAGTACCCACCCCTTGGAGCCTGACTTTGGCCTTCATGTTCCCAGATGCCCACTTCATTGTTCTTTATTAATTTCCCCTCAACCCCTCCCTATTCCCCTCACTGTATGCTTAAAACCTGGCATTTCAGCCTAATAAACTGATACCTTGATAGGAACCTCTTCTTGGTCTCCGCTTCTCCTTTCTCTCCTTCCCATTTTCTCCCAGTTTTGTGGTTCCCCTCGTACCCATGAATAACTAGGTCCTGCTGGACAGGACAAAGCAACACTGGGGCAGAGGGTACACACGTATAACAATGTACCACTGAGCTGAAGAGTTGACACACACCTAGCAGCACTCCACTGGAAATGTTCACTGCCTAACCTGGCTTGGCTGAGATCCTAACTGTCCTCAAGAAGATAAGTGCTAAAGTCTTGGTTAGTCTGAGACTCCTCTGGAAGATCGTTGGAAATTCTGCAAATTGCCCTAGTGTTAGTGAGTTAGGTTTGGACACAAAGCACAGCAATGGGTCTTGACAGACCAGACCCCTCCTGTCTGCTTCCTGGCTATCAGAAGGTGACTGACTTTACCTCACCACATGCTCCTTGCCATTTTTAGTGTGGCTTGTGAAAGACCACAAAGCAGTGGTGCCCACACACCATGGATTGCGTTTCTAAGGCTTGAGTCAAAATAACTTTTATTCCATCAAGGTTCAGTTGTCAAATGTGTTTGGCCACATTGATAGAAAATGAGTACATTTGCTTTTTACTGTGGAAAGTGAGAAAATTATGCAAATGCAGAGTGAGTTTATTAATTCAGGCTGAGCATTTGCAGGCAACGATCTTTCCACATTCTTTATTTTATTTTAGTTTATTTTAGTTTAGTTTAGTTTTTTTCCACATTACGTTTTTGTCTGTGCTTAGTGTTTGTGATGAGTAAGCATACTTTTTCAATACATGCAGGCATTGCACAGGGAAAAAAGTCTGAAGATGGGTCAGATGGCACGTGGCAATCCTGCAATCCCAGACAGACATGCAACAGTACCTCTTTGGAGCAAACCATTACTATAAATCAATCATCAGCTGCTTTTAAGAAACCCTCAAATTGCAGAGTAGGCTAATAAGGAACAGAGAAAGGTAGGGGTAAGGAAAATAGAGGGAAGTTAGTGTTTTTCTTTTCTTTTTTTAATAGAATTATGCCTGGCTTCCATTGTATCACTGAAGCTAATGAGAGGAGATTGAAGCTACTCTTAGTATAGTAAAATTATTCAATTTGAAATGATAGATATATTAATTATCCTGTATTGATCCTTGCCTACTGTATTTATATACTGAGATAGTATACAATAGCCCACAAATATGAATACTTACTGTGTCTGATTTTCTTTTAAATCTCTTCTGAATGCCAGTTTCAAAATATGTCCTCTAAGCCCAATACCATGGATTGTCACAGCACATCAGTGAGAGTGAGGCATTCTAGTGTGGGTCTAAACTCTTCATTCTCCAACCTCAAATGTCTTTGCTGGAGACGCCATACAATAGCCTTTGTCAATGCATTATAGATTTCTGCTCATTTGTTTAATCTTCCTGTAGGGAGGGAAAAATTCCTGATTTATTTAAGTTATTTTCCATTAGATAAATACTCATTTCTCAGCTCTTGGCATGTGTTATGCCCTGTTTCTTGTCAATTATTTTAGAGTACAAAAATGAGCAGCTGGGTAATGAACTATAAAAGAGAAATCACTCTGAGATGAGCCACATGGCCTCCCCTTAGGGAGGAGGGACCTGTTCTTAACAGGTCCCATCAAGAACAACAGGAAGGTGGTGGGAAGTATTGGTGTCCCATTGTCATGAATTCTCATGATATAATCCAAAAGGTAACTTGACACCTCACCTCTGATACATACATTGTTTCAGAAACTGGAGAACCACAGACCCAAAGGCTAGCAATTCCCAAGAGCTGCCCATCACCTGGTAGCTAGAACCAGCTACTTGCTGTTTTCTTCTAGGTAGGAATGGCGCCTTGTGTTCTGGTAACCTGTTACTAACTCATTGCTTTCTCTGAAAGAGGAAACAGTACACTGTTCCTCCCTGTCCATCTTGCCTTATGTCCATCACATTGGGTGTATGGTGAGTTTCTGGAGGTTTTTAGTAGGAAATGAACTCCATTACTGAGCAGTAACTTGGAGAAATTTATGAGACTAGGCTCATGTTCTTACTTGGAAAAGCTTGGGGAACGTTTGGTCACATGTGTTACATGCAGCAGCCCAAATGACTCTAGGTGAAATGAGTCCCCACTGAGGCCTAATCTTGTTGCCAGACTCTGAGATGACCAAGTCAAATATCTGAGGTATAAACAAGTAAGCTCCAATTGTAACCAGTAAGTCTGTCCCAGGACAGCATGGGTCCCGCTCACCTAAGAAGTAGGGCAGGAATCTGCTCATGGTCAGCAGTGCAGGAGGAACTCCTCTGGGGATCCTCACATTTGCATAAGAGACTCTGAGTGTGCTCTCAAAGGGCCAATTTGACAAGAGAGATAAGATGCTCTGTGTTTCATAATTTTACGTCCTTGCATCCTAGTCAGTGTAAAATCCTAACGAGGAGGTAGCACATAACACTATATAAGGCACTGAGCTCAAATCCCTCTGCATCTGTGCCCCTCACCAGGCTTCAGCCATGAAGATCCATTACCTTCTCTTTGCATTTCTCCTGGTGCTGCTGTCTCCACTTGCAGGTGTGTCAGGGGAGTACGCGGTCCCAAAGTAAAAAGAGATAGCTCCCTACAGTGTGTGTGTGTGTGTGTGCGCGTGTGCGTGTGTGTGTGCGTGTGTGTGTGTGTTCCTGTCTCTTTTTCTGTGTGTGCCTTGGGCTCCACCTCTCCATATATATATGTCTCACTCTTTCTGTTTTTCTGTGGGTGCATGTCTGTCAGTCTTTCTGTATATGCTTATGCCTGTCTTTCTGTTATGTGTTCATCTCTCTGTCTCTGTTTCAGTCTCTCATACATTTCCTCTTCTACAGTTATTCCCTTCCTTTTTTTTCTTTCTTTCTTCTAAGCTCATTTCAGACAATGTGTATTGTGTAACTGCTAACATAAGCCAAGAATACTTCTTTTTGACTTCCAGGAGCCTCAGGTAGATTCATTCTGAGCTCATCTGCAGTCCTTGCCTTCCATTTCCTAACTCTTGCCACTAAACTTGAGATTATGGAATGATTCTTTTGTAAATAATAACATGGATATCCAGAAGATGTTCCAACTGGTAAGAAGGACACATACTCCACTATGTTCATAGCAGCCTTATTTATAATAGCCAGAAGCTGGAAAGAACCCAGATGCCCCTTAATAGAGGAATGGATACAGAAAATGTGGTACATTTACACAATGGAGTACTACTCAGCCATTAAAAAGAATGAATTAATAGAATTCCTAGGCAAATGGATGGACCTGGAGGGCATTATCCGGAGTGAGGTAACTCAATCACAAAAGAACTCACATAATATGTACTCACTGATAAGTGGACATTAGCCCAGAAACTTAGAATACCTAAGATATAAGTTACAATTTGCAAAACATATGAAACTCAAGAAGAACGAAGACCAAAGTGTGGACCCTTTGCCCCTTCTTAGAAGTGGGAACAAAACACTCATGGAAGGAGTTACAGAGGCAAAGGTTGGAGCTGTGATGAAAGGATGGACCATCTAGGGACTGCCATACCCGGGGATCCATCCCATAATCAGCCTCCAAACACTGACACCATTGCATACACTAGCAAGATTTTGCTGAAAGGACCCTGATATAGCTGTCTCTTGTGAGGCTATGCAGGGGCCTAGCAAACACAGAAGTGGATGCTCAGTCAGCTATTGGATGGATCACAGGCCCCCCCCAATGGAGGATCTAGAGAAAGTACCCAAGGAGCTAAAGGGGTCTGCAACCCTATAGGTGGAACAACAATATGAACTAACCAGTACTCCTCGGAGCTCGTGTTGCTAGCCACATATATATCAGAAGATGGCCTAGTCTGCCAACATTGGAAAGAGAGGCCCCTTTGTCTTGCAAACTGTATATACCTCAGTACAGGGGAATGCCAGGGCCAAGAAGTGGGAGTGGGTGGATAGGGGAGTGTGGGGGGGAGGGTATGCGGGACTTTTGGGATAGCATTGAAAATGTAAATGGAGAAAATACTTAATTAAAAAAACAAAAAAATAATAACATGAAGAATTTTGGATTCTTACCTGAACAGAAAGGTGTTTGTTTACTAATCTTTATATTTAAGGTGTCGATTCTCTGATACTCTAGAGAATCCTCCAGAATAATCATCCCAGCCTCTATCTGAGAACTTCCTGAAACCCTACCCCTATGGAAGATCCTTAAACACACACTGTCTACAGGGACAATCAGGCTCAGAGCTCAGGGAGGCTATGAAGCACAGCTTCTCAAACTCTGCCTAAACTGTATTTTGTGCAAAATATATAATTTTATATTCTTTCAAATTATGTGTACATATATGGATCTGTGTATATGAATGTGCCAGGCACTACAGTAATCACAGAGGTCATAAAGGAACATCCAGTCTCTCAGAGTTGGAATTATAGGCACATATGGGCTGCCTGATATGGTACTAGGAAGTTATCTCAGGTCTTCTGTAGGAGTGGTATGCTCTCCTAACTGCTGAGCCATCTTTCCAGGCTCTAAGTTTATTTCATCCTTCACATTAGGTAAACAGAAGGAAAAGGATACACAGTTCAAGAGAGGGAGGTAAAGCAAATAAGAGAGTATTTGAACGAATGAAGTAAAGGCCTCAAACTGCATCAGACAGAAAATATAGAGATAGAAACATAATTTCACTCATTTTGTTGCTGGGTTCTGGTTCACAGAGGACATCTGTGTTCCATGAGATATACAGACACTATCTATGACTTTTAGAGAAATGTAAAGAAGGAAGGAGTGGGGAGAGCAAAGGATAAGTTTAAGACTTAATTTTAGACGTTGGATGCTATCAAAAAAGTTCATTTTTCTTTAGGTTTCCATTGTAAGTTACTTAGGAACCACGTTATCCTTAAGAAAGTTCTATTCCCCGAGATTTGGGTCCAATACTTAGTTTAAAATAGGTACCTAGAATTCAAAATACCTTAGTTAAAAATAGGAAGATGACTCAGTGAATAAATGCACTTTTGCAAGTATGAAGATCTAGCATCCATGTAAAAGCAGAGAGAGCATCTTGTGCACATCTGTACTGCTAGGACTAAGAATCACAGAGGCACACTCGTGAGTCAGCCAGCCAATTCCACTGATTTAGTTCCAGGTCCAGTGAGGAACTCTTTCTCAAACAACGAGGTAGAGAGAAATTGATGAACCTGTCTTAGGCCAGCCTCTGGCCTCTATATGTGTGTGTACACATGCACATTCATGTGCACAGTCACAGTGTCTGCTTCAGATACTAGAAGTAGGGACTTGTGTGTGGAAAAGCAAAGGCAGGGCTGCTGAGAAGCAGCTAGGGACTCACAAAGAGTCTTTTCTGAGCTCCTGCCTGCTGTACCTGAAAACTCCAGTCAGGGGTGGGGCAGACCCTTCAACATTTGGGTCCTAGGAAAACCAGCACCCCCTCTATACTGTAACAGTACCTGTCTCTATCAAGAATTGGATTCAGCCCTGCTAAAACAGACATCCCTGTTTGGGGGAAGAGCCTACTGGGATCTACTCATCATAAGAACACATTGGTATGTATTTCTGACCTGGCACTTTCAATTCTAATGTGTGGTTTTTCTTACTTATCTTTCAGCTTTAGCAAAACAATCAACAATCCAGTAAGTTGCTGTATGATTGGAGGCATATGCAGGTATCTGTGCAAGGGCAACATTCTTCAGAATGGCAGTTGTGGAGTTACTAGTCTCAACTGCTGCAAGAGAAAATAGAGAAGAAGTCAAAGATCCAGTGAACCAAAGAAAACAATTTGCACCTCCATGAAGATGAACAAAACATAAACTAAATTAAAGTTCCTTGATTAAATGCAAACGCATGTTGGTAAGAACTGTGTGAGCTCACAGTTTGTTTTCTCTTGCTCTGAATTCTAAAATCCTGGCAGAAGTCAATCAGTGACTCAAGTAGGGCTTTCTTATGGTTTCCAGCTATATTTATGGCTATCTGTTCCTGTCTCTGATATGCTAATTGATTTCCTGTAGCCAGCACACACAGCCATCCTGTCTGTCTTCTTCATCCCTTTGCCTGCTTAACCTCTTTGCTTCATCCATCCAATCCCAAGGCAAGACAAAGAAGGTCACCCCAGCTTCCCTTAAGCTTGTTCCTCTTAGTCAATTATGACTTGTGTGGTTATGTTTAAGACTTTAATGCACACTTTGGCTATGAGACCTCTTGAGTGGTGTTCCAGACTCTCTTATTCATTTATGTACTGACCACTGATGGGATATATTGCATCATGTTATTTTAATTGAATGGCCAAGTTGAGTCAGTGAGGGGCTTTCTTACATGTAGACATAAGACACAAGGAACTTGTGGAAAACAAGGCTTTATTGAAAGCAACAAGAAGGAAGAGCAGGGTAAAGAAAAACAAGGCTATGTTTAGTAAAGCAAAAGTTCAGAGTCTGTCCTAGGCCTGACCTTCCCATCAGTGTATTTACAGTATGATGGGCTCCCTGAATGGCTTGGGCAGGGCTTTTCAGTTAATGTGCATATAATTCATGCTCATGAGTATAATTAAGCTCCATTAGGATACTTCAGATTTTAAAAAATCTCTGTCCTAAAGAAGAAGTGAGACCCCAGAGAAAAGATATCTCACCTGGGTAGCTGCAACTGATTAAAGGAGTCCTTGTCACACGATTGACATGTAACAAAAGAATGTTGGCTGAAGACACATACCTTAATGCAGGGTATCATTAAATTTAAAGTAGGAGTCTGAAGACAAGGCACTGTCCATAAGCGTGTGCTGTGCAATCATACAGATATGAATGTGATTCAGAGCACCCATGTAATAAACCAGGGAACACAGCATGTCTGTACTCCTAGCCCTGGGGGATGTGATGGAGACCTGTGGATCTCCAAACTCAACAGCCAGCCTGCCAGAGCAAATGCACTACCACAGGTTCAATGGAAGATCCATCTCAAAAATGAAAATAGGAGGTGGACCTGCTGATGACATGGCTCCTCACTTAAGAGCACTCGCTGCTCAGGAGGACCTGGTCAGATTCCCAGAACCTAAGAGTCCTCTCATCACCTTCTGTAACTCCAGTTCTAGTGGATCTAGCCCTTTCTTTTGGCCTTCATAACAATCATATACACAGTACATACAGGAAAATACCAAACAAATAATAATAATAATAATTAATAATATATTAGACAGTGATTGAAGAAAACAATTTACCTTCTGCCTTTATACACATACATACATGTATTCACACACATAAACAAATGATGTGTAACACACATACACACACATGAAAGTAATTTAAAATATCCACAAATAATACAGTATTTGAGCTTTATACAAGGACAGCCTTTGACTTTTTCATTGTAGAATTTAACCCATACACTTCATTTTGATACCTGGCTCCCCAGACCCTGTCCTCAAGGAATTATTTTTATATTCCATATCATTATTGTTATACAGTTGTTGTTTATCTGATGCTCTAAGTCACTGCTGACTGTTGCAGGAGTGAGATGAACTTTCCTGCAACAAGGGAAGCATTATTCTGGGTCTTTAGAGGTTGGCCAGACTCGAAAGGGTTTTGTAGCAAATACCCTCACCTGAGAAAAGATGTTAATGGCTATTTTGGTTTTTTAAGGTAATGTCCTTGAAGGCATAGGTAAAATGTATCAAAGGAAAAAAAAGCTAAATAGCGTTTTAGTTCTAAAAATTACGTGGCCATTTGATGTTCTGATAGGACCAGAGCTTTTTGTATACAGGGCAGAGCACCAATGGAATTGGCCAGTGTTAGCATCAGAAACTGGTTACAGCCAGCCTCTGAAACCTGCAATGACATCATCCTAGAGGATAAGAGTCTTCTGTGTTCATTCCTATGGCAACCATAGCACCCCCCCCCCCCACCTTGTGTTACCTGCATCACCTGAAATTCATCACCTGTGTTACCTATGTCACAGCCAGGAAAAAAAAAAAACATGAATGACTCTCTCTCTCTCTCTCTCTCTCTCTCTCTCTCTCTCTCTCTCTCTCTCTCTCTCTCCCTTTGCTTCTTTATCTCTTTTAATAAAGACCTGACAAAGTGTGAACTCTGCTGTCTTGGCATGATCTGTCGAGGAATATGCTCTTTTCAACTAACAATGGTGTTGAAGCCCTGGACTTGCTAGCAACCACACAGGCCAGTTTGAGGCTCTATAGCCTGTACCTCAGCCACCACTGTGGGGCACAGGGAACTCCACCATGCAGGATAGCCACTGCCATGTGGGTTAAAAAGTTGGTCAACAAGTTTATTGGCAAGGGCTTGCCCTAACCCCCAAAAGACAAAGGGACCATTCCCATGGTGCCATCAGGAGGGACAATGGTCTGTCGATTGCTGTTATGCCACTCAGGAGAGGGGAACATAACTTGCAGGTAACCCTCCAGCTGATCTTCTAGGCTTGGCTATGGACAACTGAAGAGGCCCGAGATCCCTCCAACTGACTACTTCCATCACCAGAAGGGAGCTCAGGGTAACATCATGGCGTCTGGGCATCCCATCTCCTTCTTCTTGGATGCTGGGACCACTTACTCAGTCCTGACAGAGTTTTTGGGACCCACCTCTCCTTCTTATCTCCTATGGTTGGGGTAGGAGTATAACCTTACCTTCCTCACCAAATCCTCCCACTTAGTTGAAATTTTAGTAGTGTTCCTCTCACCCATTCTTTTTGGGAGTGCCAATGTATCTTGATCCCTTATTGGGAAGGGATCCTCTAGCTAAGTTGGGAATCCTCTATTTCTATTGCTCCCCCCATTCGCCTGAACCCAGTCTCACTAGCAGCCCTTCTCCTCCTCCTGTTCCTCCTCCTCCTCCTCCTGCTCTTCCTCCTCCACTTCTTCCTCCTTCTGTTCCTCTTCCTCCTAGTCACTCAACCTACAAAATCTAACATGTTGTTTCCTTTGCCAGCTTCTCAGGTAGACCCCAGCATCTGGGTCATCCAGAACCCCTCTGTTGCTAAAAAATCATTCTCTAGTCATCCAGTTATTGGACTCTACAAGGTTCATCACCCAAGCTCAATACCCTCTTTCTCCCTAGAGCCTCAGGAGACTGAAGCCTATATCATCTCTTATCTCTTAGGAAAAAAAAAAAAAACTCCTCCATCCTACCTCTTCCCCCTTTAACACCCCTATGCTAGAAGTTAGAGATCCTAATGGAACCTATCCCCTGGTTATCACCTCAGGTGCATTAATTTGGTGGTGGTTCCTCTCCATCCTGTTGTGGCTAATCCTTATACAGTTCCTTCCACTATCCCGTTGGGGACTTCTCATTTCTCCTTCTTAGATCCCAAGGATGTATTCTTTTCTGTCTAGTCCCAGAACACCTTTGCCTTTACCTGGACTGACCCTGATGACCAGTTTCTACTCAGTGCACCTGAAGTACTACCTCAGGGATTCCTGGACAGCTCACACTTATTTGGCCAGATTCCCTCTTCTGACTTAGTTTCTCTCTCTCTCTCTCTCTCTCTCTCTCTCTCTCTCTCTCTCTCTCTCTCTCTCTCTCTGATTGTCCATTATGTAGACAAAATTCTTTTCTGAAGTCCCCCCCTCTAAAAATTAGCCAAGGTGACACCTCTTCTCTTCTAAATTTCCTGTTCAGTCAAGCCACAAAGTTATCATATTCTAAAGTCCCAGTGTCCACTCATCATGTCACCTATTTGGGACTACCAATTACCCCAACCCACAAGGCTATTACCTTAGACAGAAATAATCTAATTCTGTGTCTAACTGTTCCTTCTAAAAACGGAGAGATTTTATCATTCCTAGAGATAGCCAGTTTTTTTTGTTTGTTTTGTTTTGTTTTGTTTTTTTGTTTTTGTTTTTTTTTTCGAGACAGGGTTTCTCTGTATAGTCTTGGCTGTCCTGGAACTCACTTGGTAGACCAGGCTGGCCTTGAACTCAGAAATCTGCCTGTCTCTGCCTCCCAAGTACAGTTTTTTTTATTTTCCTGGGTTCCTTCCTTTTCCATTCTTCCCACCCCTTATATGAAGCAGCATTAGGCCCCACACATGAACTTCTTCTCATATCTGTTACCCAGGCTTTTCAAAGGTTCTAACAGGGTCTCCTCAACACCCCAGCCTTAAACTTCCCTGACCTGAGTTGTCCTTTTTTCCTCTACATAAATGAAGAAGATAGGTTTTCTCTTGGTGTCTTAGATCACCAACTGGGACCCTCCTTTGTTCCTGTAGTTTACTTGTCAACCAAAACTAGATCTAACCATTCAGGGATGGGCACCTTATATTCTTACCTTAGCAGCCACTGAACTCCTTATTTGAGGATCTAAAAAACTAACGTTTGGCTCATTTATAAACATCTTCTCTTCTAATACTCTGACAGAGCTCCTAACTTACAGAGGCTCACAGTCTAAATCCTCCATGGTTCTTTCAGGTAGCAATAATAGAAGACTCCACAATTACCTTCCAATCATGCCTGCCTCTTAATTATTTCATTCTTGCTGCACGTGGTGGCTCATGTCTTTAATTTCAGCACTTGGGAGGCAGAGGCAGGTGGATTTCTGAGTTTGAGGCCAGCCTGGTCTACAGAGTGAGTTCCAGGACAGGGAGGGCTACACAGAGAAACTGCCTTGAAAAACCAAACAAAATCAAACAAACAAACAAAAAATTTCATTCTTTTTCCTTGACCAAATTTTAACCACTCCCTCTCACACTCTTGCACTGAAACCATAGAGGAATTATTACCTCATCCTTCACACATACAGGAGGGCACATTGCCTCATGCCCTTGATAGCTGGCATACAGATAGCAGCTCCTATTTATATGAAGGGGCCAGAAGATCTGACTATGCTATCATGTCAGATTCAGAGGTGGTTGAGGACTAGAACCTCCCTGTTCATACCACGAATAAAGTCTGAACTAATAGTTCTTACCTTTACCTTTCAACTGCCACAGGGACAATCCCTCAACATCTACACAGTCTCCAAATATGCTTTCCATATACTCCAATCCTGGTGTCTGCATATTGTGTGAGTTACTTATGACAAAAGGAGGATCAGTAACTAATGCAAACCAAATTACAGCCATGCGAAAGACTTCCCACCTCCCCACAGCTATTGTGATTGTCCACTGCAGATCCCACCAGACAGATGACTCTATTGTATCTAAGGGAAACAACTGAGCTGACAAGGCAGCTTGACCTGGGGCCCTTAGGAGCTTAAACTCATCTCACCCAACCCACGACATTCTTACACTACAAACCGCATCTCCACTTTCACTCCCAGACACTGGTCAAAGTCTGTCCTATCTTCACCAACTCTTTCATCCTAACAGCCAAGTGTTGTTTTATTAAAAAAAAAAAAACACCTACTGCCTATTCTTTTGACTTAAATTATTTGAAACCCATCACTGACTCCTGCAAAATCTGTCAGGTGTCAGACTCTAACTCTAGGTATTGTACCACCCCTTTTCCTACCCATCAGGCTAGAAGTTTCCTTCCTGGAACTGATTGGAAACTGAATTTTACCCACATGCCCAAGGTCAATGGTGTTTTGAAGCATACCTGTGTAGAGGCCTTCCTTACTACCAACAAAAAGGCTCAGACTGTTTCTCATCTTCTCCTCTAAGAGACCATCTCCTGATTTGGTGTCCTAGCCTTCCTAAAATCACACAATGCCCTGAATGCACCACAAATTTTTTTCAAACTCTACCTAAAGTCCCAGACATCCCTGACATTCATATTCACCATGACCCCTGGTCTTCAGGAAAGGTAGAAAGAACTAATCACACCCTAAAAACCACTCTTGTTAAACTGCCACAGGAACTTCACCTCAATTCAGTACAACTCCTGCCTCTGGCTCTTTTCAGGCTATGAGCTCTCCCAGAGGGATCACTTTTCACCTCACCTTTTGAACTCATGTATAGACATCTGGTCCTAACTCCTGGTCTTTCACCTAAATGCTCTCCCATCCCTGACCATCTACTTACCCCATTACTTTGCTACCTCTGCTCTCTTCTGTGGAACTTTGTCACTACCATCGACCAAAGCCACATGCTGTCCCCTGCCTACTGCCTGTCAACACTGGAGACCTAGTTCTTTTCTCCTCTCTGGATATTTCACGTCTCTCTCCTCAATGGCAGGGCTCTTTCAAGGTAATTCTCATGACCCCCACACCTGCTAAATTTGAGGGACTTTCACATTGGGTCCAGCCATAAAACCTCATACCTTGTACCTCTCCATCTTAAAATGACTCTTGTTACTACACATTGACCCCAACAGGAGTCTGCTCTCTTAAGCACCTGAAGACCTTAAGACCCCTCAGCTTTTCCACAATTCCAGGAAAATGAGACTCCACTCTGGCAGCTGCACTTTTCCCCACTGGATTAGACATGGGCTTCTCATCCTCGCTCTGCTGTTCATTTCTATCCAGAACAGCACTTACATCTGGTGATTCAAGGTACAAGAATCCCCCACCAATGACAGTCTTTCCAACTAGTGTCAGGAACCTGCCCCATGGCCAGATGCCAGGAGCCAACCCAAAATGCTATCATCCTTATATCACCATTCCATCTAAATATTATGACTTCTTTGTTTGCTTCCTGTTTGACCAGATGAAAGATGATTGTTAAAAATTTACCATTTCATCCAGAACTTCCAATTTTGCTGAATAGTTTTGTAGTAGGATAATTTTTAAAAATTTCCTTGCTTTCTGTTGTTATGTCTCCCTTTTCATTTCTGATTTCGTTTACTTGGATACTGTCTCTGTGCCCTCTGGTTAGTCTGACTAAGGGTTACCTATCTTGTTGGTTTTCTCAAAGAACCAGATCTTGGTTTAGTTGATTCTTTGCATAGTTCTTTTGTTTAACTTGGTTGACTTCAGCCCTGAGTTTGATTATCTCCTACCATTTACTCTTTTTGTATACATTTGCTCCTTTTTTTCTAGAGCTTTCAGGTATGCTGTCAAGCTGCTAGTGTATGCTTTCTCCAGTTTCTTTTTGGAGGTACTTAGAGGCAGGCGTTTTCCTCTTAGCATTGCTTTCATTGTGTCACATAAGTTTTATTACATTCTGACTTCATTTTCATTAAATTCTATAATGCCTTTCATTTCTTTCTTTATTTCTTCCTTGATTTGTTAGTGATTTCCTGGCATAAAAACATACCTTCTATTTCCTGAGTCAATGTTTTTCTCTACAAGCCTGGTTCACATGTACCTTGTCATTCTGACAGAAGCTGTACATTTGCCCAGCAAGTGCTCATGAAGCAGGACAGCAGATGGCACTACTGAGTCAGAGACCACAAAGTGACTTTGTTGAATTCTTCCTGTGCTATTCTTACTTTTCTGCCCTTCTGCCCCTCTGAATGCAATCTCTTTTCCATCCACATCCAACTCACATATTTGAATCAAAGCTAGAGTTGATTGTGGGTGGGGAATTGCAGGCTGGTCTCCAGTCAAGCTGAGGTCTGAAACCCAATGGTCATAATTCACCTACATGACATGGTAGGCATTCCCTCATACTCCTGGAACTCTGGCCCCTGCCTAAGGTACAACTTCCCACAGACCCTACAAGAGAAGCATGGTCAGTAGTCAAGTAAGCAATGGCCCAAGCTTCTGACCTTCAGCCTAAACTCCTCCTCAGTTACCTAGCAACAGTGAAGACCATAAAAAGGGGTGCTCAGCCCTCACCTCTCTCTTTTATTCCTTTGTACTCTCACCTCTTCTCTCACTTCTCTTTCCTCTTCCCTTTCTCTTTGTCTTCTTCTCTCTTCTCTTCTCTTCTCTTCTCTTCTCTTCTCTTCTCTTCTCTTCTCTTCTCTTCTCTTCTCTCTCTCTCTCTCTCTCTCTCTCTCTCTCTCTCTCTCTCTCTCTCCTTCTCCTTTCTATCTTCTCTCTTTCTCCTGCATTTCTATAATAAAGCTCTAAAACCATAGAGTCTCTGCTCTGCTCCTTCAAGGTCTGCTCTGCACTCTGGTCAATGTTGGGAACTTCTCCCCTCTTCCCTGTCTCCCACAACCCTGGTGGCTTTAATAAAGTAGCTCGGTGTGTGTGTGTGTCCCCAGGGAGGGCTGCCCCTTGCACTCTTACTGAAGAGTGGGACAGAGGAATGCCCACCCAGGGATGAGTGGATAGGGTAGATAGCAGCCCTCCCATGCCTGACTGACCAGAGAATAGGGAAAATCTGGTGGGGTGTGGGCATATTTTTCCTTCCATTTTTCCCCAGGTTCACCCGGGCCCCCCCTTCTTTTATTTTGTTCCCAACAACTGGTCTCAGAGGGATGGTTATGCCATCCATGTGAGACAGAATCAGCTCAAGAATGCTTTGCACAGAGACTTACAGGACATCTCCAAGTTTCCCGAGACCATGGGTGACCTAGTTCAAAAACCTGGCCTTTTACTTTTCTCTCTCTTTCTTTCCAAAGTGTTCCTGGCCAGCTCTGTAGTCCCTCCCCTCTAGCTCTCAGGCTTTAATTTGGCAGGCTAAATTAAATGGGCATGAGGTCCCCTTACCATTCTTTGTTACAGGTTTAACTACAAGAGAGTTGGTTTTCTGACTTCTGTAGCCTTATTTGCTCCAGACAAGCCCAGCTGGGCAGTGATTACAGCTGAGTGGGCTGAGAATGCCCTGCTAGGCTGGGCCAAACAGCAAAAACCCTCCCACTTAACCCATTTGTTTGACCAGTTGGACAGTTCCTGTTCAAAAACTTTTGCCTCTTCCCTGAATTCTGCTGCTCCCTCCCTGCCACAGCTGTGCAGGAAACTGCAGCCCACGCTGGACCCCCGCCCCTGCCCTGTGCTGTAGAGTTACAGGCCAGTGCATAAAGAAACAAAGATGGGGCAGGCTGGGTCTGGCCAACAGGCCTGGGCTGGGAGGCAGGCTGGCAGTAGGTGAGAGGGGCAAAAGAGCCAAGGCAGGCCCTTCGTGGGCATGGCTAAGTGATGCTTCCCCAAGGCTGGCTTACACTTAACCCTTCACTCTCCAGTTAAAATAAAAATAAAAAAGCAAAAACAAAACGGAGGATACCCCTCGCCCCATCCAGATAAGCCCAAGAAAACTGCATTGAAGCTGCTCTGTCCTGCCGGAATACCTATATTGTGCTTTTAACAAAAAATTTTTCTTGTTTCTTTTTCTAAATGCTCTTATTTTTCTCTCTAGTATTCATGATATGTGTCCAAAAATTCTTTCAACTTGTTTAAGATTTCCTTTAAGGTGCAAAAGTCATCCAATCCTTAATTAATAACTGGCTTTCTTTTACAGAAGAAGAACTGTTAACTGACTACTCCAGTCATACAATTAACATGATATTTTCTTCTTTAGCCATCCACAAGGGACTGGGATGTGCTCCTAAGCAAACCATTGCAGGCATAACTTTTGCTATCCACACTATGCAAATATCCTTTGCTGGTGTTCTGCTCCTTTGTTATAATTACTACAGGTCTATCTCCACACCATGCCTGAGACAGCACCATCTACTGAGACCTACAGAGGAAAGCTGCCTTCCTCCAAAAATCTTATCTGACTGAAGGCTCCCGAGACAAGTGCTGAACCCTATAGAAGACAGACCTGGGACCTTCTAGCTACAGATGGACTCTTTTTGCTAAAGCCAAATGGGTGTTGAACTTTGGGGAAAGTTATATGATAGTGAGGAAAGCATAATGTCTAGCAAGATTAATTAAGTGCTGCTCAAAAATGGATGTTTTTCCCTCAAATTGTACTACCCATGAAACAACTGACTGACTGTACAATCTTTTGCCTTCTCAACTCAACCTCTTGCCTTCTCAACTCTTACCCTTAACTCTCCTTACTACTCTGGCTTTGTTCTGCTATTTCTCTAGGGTATGTATTTTCTTCTGATACTTCCATCCACTCTGAAGTTTCACAATTAATGACATAGTTACATCCATGACACCTCCCCCAATTTTTCTAATAAAAAAGAGGAGAAATTGTGGGGAATTGCAGGTTGGTCTCCAGTCAAGCTGAGGTCTGAAACCCGATGGTCATAATTAACCTACATGACATGGTAGGCATTCCCTCATGCTCCTGGAACTTAGGCCCCTGCCTAATGTACCACCTCCCACAACCCCTGCAAGAGAAGCATGGTCAGCAGTCAAGTAAGCAATGGCTCAAGCTTCTGACCTTGATATGCTGGAGATAGAAACCCTAGGAAAGAAATCTGGAACCATAGATATGAGCATCAGCAACAGAATATAAGAGATGGAAGAGAAAATCTCAGGTGCAGAAGATTCCATAGAGAACATCGGTACAACAATCAAAGAAAATGGAAAATGCAAAAAGGTTCTAACTCAAAACATCCAGGAAATCCAGGACACAATGAGAAGACCAAACCTATGGATAATAGGAGTAGATGAGAATGAAGATTTTCAACTCAAAGGACCGGCAAATATCTTCAACAAAATTATAGAAGAAAACTTCCCAAACCTAAAGAAAGAGATGCCCATGAACATACAAGAAGCCTACAGAACTCCAAATAGACTGGACTAGAAAAGAAATTCCTCCCGACACATAATAATCAGAACAACCAATGCACTAAATAAAGATAGAATACTCAAGGGGATACAAATTGGAAAAGATGAAGTCAAAATATCACTTTTTGCAGATAATATGATAGTATATATAAGTGACCCTAAAATTTCCACCAGAGAACTCCTAATCCTGATAAACAGCTTCAGTGAAGTAGCTGGATATAACATTAATTCAAACAAGTCAATGGAATTTCCCTACACAAAGAATAAACAGGCTGAGAAAGAAATTAGGGAAACAACATCCTTCTCAATAGTGACAAATAATATAAAATATCTTGGCATGACTCTAACTAAGGAAGTGAAAGATCTGTATGATAAAAACTTCAAGTCTCTGAAGAAAGAAATTAAAGAAGATCTCAGAAGATGGCAAGATCTCCCATGCTCATGGATTGGCAGGATCAACATTGTAAAAATGACTATCTTGCCAAAAGCAATCTACAGATTCAATGCAATCCCCATCAAAATTCTAACTCAATTCTTCAACGAATTAGAAAGTGCAATTGGCAGATTCATCTGGAATAACAAAAAACCTAGGATAGCAAAAACTCTTCTCAAGGATAAAAGTACCTCTGGTGGAATCACCATGCCTGACATAAAGCTTTACTACAGAGCAATTGTGACCAAAACTGCATGGTACTGGTATAGTGACAGACAAGTAGACCAATGGAATAGAATTGAAGACCCAGAAGTGAACCCACACACCTATGGTCACTTGATCTTCGACAAGGGAGCGAAAACTATCCAGTGGAAGAAAGACAGCATTTTCAACAAATGGTGCTGGCACAAGTGGTTGTTATCATGTAGAAGAATGGGAAGCGATTCATTTTTATCTCCTTGTACTAAGGTCAAATCTAAGTGGATCAAGGAACTTCACATAGAACCAGAGACACTGAAACTTATAGAGGAGAAAGTGGGGAAAAGCCTCGAAGATATGGGCACAGAGGAAAAATTCCTGAATAGAACAGCAATGGCTTGTGCTGTAAGATCGAGGATTGACAAATGGGACCTCATGAAACTGCAAAGCTTTTGCAAGGCAAAAGCCACCATCAATGAGACAAAAAGGCAACCAACAGATTGGGAAAGGATCTTTATCTATCTTAAATCAGATAGGGGATTAACATCCAATACATATAAAGAACTGAAGAGGGTGGACTCCAGAAAATCAAATAATCCCATTAAAAAATGGGGCTCAGAGCTAAACAAAGAATTCTCACCTGAGGAATACCGAAAGCTGAGAAGCAACTGAAAAAAATGTTCAACATCCTTAATCATCAGGGAAATGCAAATCAAAAAAACCCTGAGATTCTATCTCACACCAGTTAGAATGGCTAAGATCAAAAATTCAAGTGACAGGAGATGCTGTCGAGGATGTGGAGAAAGAGGAACACTCCTCCATTTTTGGTGGGATTGCAAGCTTGTACAACCACTCTGGAAATCAGTCTGGCGGTTCCTCAGAAAATTGGACATAGTACTACAAGAGGATCCCACAATACCTCTCCTGGGCATATATCCAGAAGATGTTCCAACTAGTAAGAAAGACACATGCTCCACTATGTTCATAGAAGCCTTATTTATAATAGCCAGAAGCTGGAAAGAACCCAGATGCCCCTCAACAGAGGAATGGATACAAAAAATGTGGTACATTTACACAATGGAGTACTACTCAGTCATTAAAAAGAATGAATTCATGAAATTCCTAGGCAAATGATTGGACCTGGAGGGCATCATCCTGAGTGAGGTAACCCAATCACAAAAGATCTCAAATGATATGTACTCACTGATCAGTGGATATTAGCCCAGAAGCTTAGTATAGGGAGATAAAAGATTCAATTTGCAAAACACTTGAAACTGAAGAAGAACAAAGACCAAAGTGTGGACACTTTGTCCCTTCTTAGAATTGGAAACAATCACCCATGGAAGGAGTTACAGAGACAACGTTTGGAACTGAGACAAAGGGATGGTCCATCTAGAGACTGCCATATCCAGGGATCCATCCCATAATTAGCCCTCAAACGATGACACCATTGCATACACTAGCAAGCGTTTGCTGCAAGCACCCTGATATAGCTGTCTCTTGTGAGACTAGGCTGGGCCCTAGCAAACACATAAGTGGATGCTCACAGTCAGCTATTGGATGAATCACAGGGCCCCCAATGGAGGAGCTAGAGAAAGTATCCAAGGAGCTAAAGAGATCTGCAACCCCGTAGGTGCAACATTATGAACTAACCAGTACCCCAGAGCTCTTGACTCTAGCTGCATATGTATCAAAAGATGGCCTAGTCGGCCATCACTGGAGAGAAAGGCCTATTGGACATGCAAACTTTATATGCACCAATACAGGTGTATGCCAGGGCCAAAAAAATGGGAATGGGTGGATAGGGAAGTGAGGGTGGGGAGGGTGTGGGGGACTTTTGGGATAGCATTGGAAATGTAATTGAGGAAAATACATAATAAAAAAAAGATAGAATACTAAAAGCAGTAAGGGAAAAAGGTCAAGTAACATATAAAGCCAAGCCTATTAGAATTACACCAGATTTTTCACCAGAGACTATGAAAGCCAGAAGAGCCTGGACAGATGTTATACAGACACTAAGAGAACACAAATTCCAGCCCAGGCTACTATACCCAGCTAAACTCTCAATTACCATAGATGGAGAAACCAAAGTATTTCACGACAAAACCAAATTCACACAGTATCTTTCCACGAATCCAGCCCTTCAAAGGATAATAACAGAAAAAAAAAAAAACAATAAAAGGACAGAAACCACATCCTAGAAAAAGCAAGAAGGTAATCCCTCAACAAACCTAAAAGAAGACAGCCACAAGAACAAAACACCAACTTTAACAACAAAAATAACAGGAAGCAACAATTACTTCTCCTTAATATCTCTTTATATCAATGGGCTCAGCCCCCCAATAAAAAGACATAGACTAACAGACTGGCTACACAAACAGGACCCAACATTTTGCTGCTTACAGGAAACCCATCACAGGGAAAAAGACAGAAACTACCTCAGAATGAAAGGCTGGAAAACCAATTTCCAAGCAAACAGTTTGAAGAAACAAGCTGGAGTAGCCATTCTAATATCGAATAAAATTGACTTCCAACCCAAAGTTATCAAAAAAGACAATGATGTGCACATCATACTCATCAAAGTTAAAATCTTCCAAGAGGAACTTTCAATTCTGAATATTTATGCTCCTAATACAAGGGCAGCCACATTCATTAAAGAAACTTTAGTAAAGCTCAAACCACACATTGAGGCTCACACAATAATAGTGGGAGACTTCAACACACCACTTTCATCAATGGACAGATAGTGGAAACAGAAACTAAACAGGGACACAGTAAAACTAACAGAAGTTATGAAACAAATGGATTTAACAGATATCTACAGAACATTTTATCCTAAAACAAAAGGATATACCTTCTTCTCAGCACCTCATGGTACCTTCTCCAAAATTGACCATATAATTGGTCATAAAACAGGCCTCAACAGATACAAAAATATTGCAATTGTCCTGTGCATCCTATCTGATCACCATGGACTAAGGCTGATCTTCAATAACAACATAAATAAGAGAAAGCCAACATTCATGTGGAGACTGAACAACACTCTTCTCAATGATACCTTGGTCAAGGAAGGAATAAAGTAAGAAATTAAAGACTTTTTAGAGCTTAATGAAAATTAAGCCACAACATACTGAAACTTATGGGACATATGAAAGCATTTCTAAGAGGAAATCTCATAGCTCTGAGTGCCTCCAAAAAGAAACTAAAGAGAGCACACACTAGCAGCTGGACAACACACCTAAAATCTCTAGAAAAAAAGAAAGCAAATTCACCCAAGAGGAGTAGACAGCAGGAACTCAGGGGCAAAATCAACCAAGTGGAAACAAGAAGAACTATTCAAAGTATTAACCAAATGAGGAGCTGGTTCTTTGAGAAAATCTGCAAGATAGATAAACCCTAGCCAGACTCACTATAGGGCACAGGGACAGCATCCTAATTAACAAAATCAGAAATGAAAAGGGAGACATAACAACAGATCCTGAAGAAATCAAAAACCCCTTCTACAAAAGTCTATACTCAATAAAACTGGAAAACCTGAATGAAATGAACACATTTCTAGCCACATACCAGTTACCAAAGTTAAATTAGGATCAGGGTAATGATCTAAACAGTCCTATATCCCCTAAAGAAATAGAAGCAGTCATTAATAGTCTCCCACCCAAAAAAAGCCCAGGACCAGATGCGTTAATGCAGAGTTCTATCAGACCTTCAAAGAAGATCTAATTCCAGTTCTGCACAAACTATTCCAGAAAATAGAAGCAGAAGGTACTCTACCCAAGTGATTCTATGAAGCTACAATTACTCTGATACCTAAACCACAGATAGACCCAAAAAAGATAGAGAACTTCAGACCAATTTCCCTTATGAATATCGATGCAAAAATACTCAATAAAATTCTCGCTAACTGAATCCAAGAACACATCAAAACAATCATCCATCCTGACCAAGTAGGTTTCATTCCAGGGATGCAGGGATGGTGGAATATACAGAAATCCATCAATGTAATCCACTATATAAACAAACTCAAGACAAAAACCACATGATAATCTCCTTAGATGTGGAGAAAGTATTTGACAAAATCCAACATCCATTCATGTTAAAAGTCTTGGAAAGATTAGGAGTTCAAGGTCCATACCTAAACACAATAAAAGCAATCTACAGCAAACCAGCAGCCAAAAACAAAGTCAATTGTGAGAAGCTGGAAGCATTCTCACTAAAATTAGACTAGATAAGGCTGCCCACTTTCTCCCTACCTATTCAACATTGTACTTGAACTCCTAGCCAGAGCAATTGGACAACAAAAGGAGATCAAGGGGATACAAAATGTAAAGGAAGAAGTCAAAATATCACTTTTTGCAGATGATATGATATTATATATAAGTGACCCTAAAAATTCCACCAGAGAACTCTTAAACCTGATAAACAGCTTCAGTGAAGTGGCTGGATACAAAATTAACTCAAACAAATCAGTGGCCTTTCTCAACACAAAGGATAAACACTGTGAAAGAAATTAGGGAAACAACACCCTTCTCAATAGTCACAAATAATAAAAAATATCTTGGTGTGACTCTAACTAAGGAAGTGAAACATCTGTATGATAAGAATTTCAAGTCTCTGTAGAAAGAAATTAAAGATCTCAGAAGATGGAAAGATCTCCCATGCTCATGGATTGGCAGCATCAATATAGTAAAATGGCTATCTTGCCAAAAGCAATCCACAGATTCAATGCAATCCCCATCAAAATTCCAACTCAATTTTTCAATGAATTAGTAAAGGCAATTGGCAAATTCATCTGGAATAACAAAAACCCTAGGATAGCAAAAGCTCTTCTCAATGATAAAAGAATCTCTGGTGGAATCACCATGCCTGACCTAAAGCTGTACTACAGAGTAATTGTATATTTATTTAGCCTGACCTAAAGCTATACTACAGAGTGATTGTTACAAAACCTGCATGGTATAGCGACAGACAAGTTGACCAATGGAATAGAATTGAAGACACAGAAATGAACCCACACACCTATGGTCACTTGATCTTTGACATAGGAGCTAAAACCATCCAGTGGAAAAAAGGCAGCATTTTCAACAAGTGGTGCTGGCACAACTGGCAGTTAACATTTAGAAGAATGGGAATTGATCTATTCCTATCTCCTTGTACTAAGGTCAAATCTAAGTGGATCAAGGAACTTCACATAAAACCAGAGACACTGAAACTTATAGAGGAGAAAGTGGGGAAAAGCCTTGAAGATATGGGCACAGAGGAAAAATTCCTGAATAGAACAGCAATGGCTTGTGCTGTAAGATCGAGGATTGACAAATGGGACCTCATGAAACTGCAAAGCTTTTGCAAGGCAAAAGCCACCATCAATGAGACAAAAAGGCAACCAACAGATTGGGAAAGGATCTTTATCTATCTTAAATCAGATAGGGGATTAACATCCAATACATATAAAGAACTGAAGAGGGTGGACTCCAGAAAGTCAAATAATCCCATTAAAAAATGGGGCTCAGAGCTAAACAAAGAATTCTCACCTGAGGAATACCGAAAGCTGAGAAGCAACTGAAAAAAATGTTCAACATCCTTAATCATCAGGGAAATGCAAATCAAAACAACCTTGAGATTCCACCTCACACCAGTCAGAATGGCTAAGATCAAAATTCAGGTGTCAGCAGATGCTGGCAAGGATGTGGAGAAAGAGAAACACTCCTCCATTGTTGGTGGGATTGCAAGCTTGTACACCCACTCTGGAAATCAGTCTGGCGGTTCCTCAGAAAATTGGACATAGTACTACCGGAGGATCCTGCAATACCTCTCCTGGGCATATATCCAGAAGATGTTCCAACCGGTAAGCAGGACACATGCTCCACTATGTTCATAGCAGCCTTATTTATAGTAGCCAGAAGCTGGAAAGAACCCAGATGTACCTCAACAGAGGAATGGATACAGAAAATGTGGTACATTTACACAATGGAGTACTACTCAGTCATTATAAAGAATGAATTCATGAAATTCCTAGGCAAATGGTTGGACCTGGAGAGCATCATCCTGAGTGAGGTAACCCAATCACAAAGGAACTCAAATGATATGTACTCACTGATAAGTGGATATTAGCCCAGAAACTTAGAATACCCAAAATATAAGATACAATTTGCTAAACACATGAAACTCAAGAAGAACGAAGACCAATGTGTGGACACTTTGCCCCTTCTTAGAAATGGGAACAAAACACCCATGGAGTTACAGAGACACCGTTGTGAGCTGAGAAGAAAGGATGGACCATCTAGAGACTGCCATATTCGGGGATCCATCCCATAATCAGCTTCCAAATGCTGACACCATTGCATACACTAGCAAGATTTTGCTGAAAGGACCCAGATATAGCTCTTGTGAGACTATGCAGGGGCCAAGCAAACACAGAAGTGGATGCTCACAGTCAGCTATTGGATGGATCACAGGGCCCCCAATGGAGGAGCTAGAGAAAGTACCTAATGAGCTAAAGGGATCTGCAACCCTATAGACGGAACAACATTATGAACTAACCAGTACCCCGGAGCTCTTGTCTCTAGCTGCATATGTATGAGAAGATGGCCTAGTCGGCCATCAGTGGAAAGAGAGGCCCATTGGTCATGCAAACTTTATATGCCTCAGTACAGGGGAACGCCAGGGCCAAGAAGTGGGAGTGGTGGTGGGGGGGAGGCAATGGGGGGGAGGGTATGGGGGACCTTTGGGATAGCACTGGAAATGTAAACGAAGGAAATACCTAATTAAAAAAACGACAATAGGTAACCAAACCAAAAAAAAAATAGAATAACAAAACAAACAAACAAAAGCAGTTAAGTGCATGAGATACTCATACACATGCAGAAAAACACACAAAGCCCATAAACCCCACAAAACTGGAATTCATACTATACAAGCCAAAAAATAGTAGCGTTAAAGAACGAAATGCCATGTCTGGTGGTCGTGGCACACTCCTTTAATCCCAGCACTTGAGAAATGGATGTGGTTAAGTTTTATACCAGCTTGCTTGGTCTACAAATTCAGTTCCACAATCAGGACTACACAGAGAAACCCTGTCACAACCTCCCTCCCATGAATTCCCAAACAAGGTCATAGGAAACAAACAAACAAGCAAACAAATAAACATCTCCAAAATTGTTTTGAGCAAGTTTGCATCAACATTTTTTAAGGGAGAATTTTCTTTGCTCAACTTTCACAGGACATCTAGGTTATTGCTGGCGTTATATGATAGTAAGTACTATTTTACCTATTTCTAGATTGTACACAAAAGTCAGGTTCCACTATCTTCACATCAAACCCCAGAAGAGGGAATTTGCAGATATACTTTAAGGGGATGCTATTAAATCCAATGGCAGGATTAAGAGAGATAACCTAAGGATAGGCTGTGAGAGCGAAAGGAGAGAATTTGCAGATACCCACTAAAGAGAGGCCCAGAATCTCTCCCCGATCATCAGCAGCCCTCAGCCCTGGGCTCCCACTGAACCTTCTAATTACCTCCATAATTTCTCTCCTTGATATCTCTCACAAATATAATGTTTCTCTTTGTCTCTCATTCTACTCTTAATTCAACAAATAGACAAATATCTATTTCCATTGTTACTGCAGGTATTTCCTATTTATTTCCTCATAATTAGGATGCCCAAAGAGATACACAAATATGTATTTCTTTTCAGTGTTATTTCTTGAAAACGGAGATTATTCTCTCCCTAATGTCTAATTCATATTTTATATATTTAATGCACAATTTCTTTTTCTTTTAAGGCTTTATCTTTCTTCCTCCAGTGATTGTCTTGCTCAATATCTCTGTGACTAGCAGAGGCTAAATGTAGGGGAAATAGAAAATTGGTCTCCATCAAGCTTGTTCCTTATTTTTAGTATTACAGGGTATGGCACAGACTTTTGTGTTTCCACCAAATATATAGTCCTGAACCACAAGATTAGGAGCTGCTTCAAAAGTTTATTCTTCCTTACAACTCTCTGCATCCCAGAATCTTTGATGTACGAATTGTTCCTGTCCTTATTTTGTGCCATAGACCAGAGTGGAAGTTAATAGAACCCCAGCCACCATTGCCTGGACAGACCATGTCCATTTACTAAATCATGATCATATATGCAAACTATGACTTACAATGCCTGATAATTAGCTTTACTTCAACTACTTATACATAAAAGAGTAACGCTTAAAAAAAAAAGCATACGATTTCTCATTCAGTCTCAAAGGCAGGAATGTGTCAAGCATATACTCATATTAGGTGATCAGTTAGCTGTTGGGTTCTTGTCACAGAACACAAATATTTAATTAATAGAGGATGCAGGCTAGTAGTTGAGAACATGGGGCTATATAGCAGCCGTTGAATACCCTCAATTCAATGACTTTGAATATGATGAAAAATCTCAAAGTTTCTATTGAATCTCAAATAGGAAACTGCTTAATAAAAGCCTTTCCTTGTCGGGTCATAAGAGACCTCTGCATTCAGTTACCCTTCACTCTGCACACACTTAGCTCATGCTTCTTTATCCTGCAGGAGAAGTTCACCTGCTTCTCTATGATTTTCCTGTTAGTCCTCAGGGCCTCAGAATGCAGCTGTCTGAGAAAAACCTGAGGCATCTCTAGACCAGGAATATCTTGGGTAGAGAACCATAACATGATCAAATAGCAGGTGAATGGCCACACCATAGAGGTATCTTACCATAGAGGTAAGATAGCTAGAGAAAAGGAAGTAGACACTTGACAAATTCTGGAAAGACACACATGCATGTGCAAATATATACATGTTTTATCCCTTATTTCTCATCTGTGTGTTCAAGCATGAGAACCAAATATGTATAGATTTCCTTCTGCCATAAACTTTTAATTCCAAGATATGTTAAAATAACTTATAACTTACAATATACGAACTGTAAGTTAGAAGAGAACAAACTGTGGGTAGTTAATATTATATTTAAATATCTAAGTTTAGCCACAGAGTCTATTTCATTCTTCCTATTGGAAGAGATTATAGACATTGGAGAAGTGTATGAGTGTGTGTAAGCATATAGGCAGTTGTGGGTTCAAGGAACACCTACAAGAATAGGCAATAAGAAAAGTCCTCACATCCTGAAAGGAACAATAAGTACCATGGATCTTGGTTCCTACCAGCAGAGTTGTTCCAACTGCTTTCTCTGCTGTAGCCAGCACAGCAAACCCATCCAACTCAGCATGGGACTTCTCTCAGATTCTCTCCTGTTGTGTGGTAGGCCTGATTGTAGTGCCTAAAGTTCTGTGTCTCTAGGTCTAACACTGGAACATTTCTTCATGAAAAGGTATCAACAAGAATATAGTGATTTAATGATTTGTATTACAAGATGAAGCTCAACTCTATGTTTTGTAAAGGACATAGATGAACAGTAAACTTGTAAATTACTTTCTTGTTGCTTGGGGATTATTAATACCATGTCTTCAATTTGCTTTCTTCTCAAGGTCCCCTGTAACTTTAATTTTTTTCAACTCTTACTTTTAATGATAGCTATTAAATGCATTAAGCTTTCTTTTAGCCATCACCCACGGAAGGTAGTGGAGAAGAAAGGATACTGGGGAAATGGAGCTATTTAGAAATAGTTCTTTGGTTGGGTAAGGGGGACTTTTGGTATAGCATTGGAAATGTAAATGAGCTAAATACCTAATAAAAAATGGAAAACAAAAAAAAAAAAAAAAAAAAAGAAATAGTTCTTTGGAACAACTCCCATCTTTTTTTTCTGGAAATCTGTAATTCTGTTCACAGGTTAGCAGTGGAATCTAGATCCACTCGCAAACATTTCAGGGATATACCCGCAGTCCAGTTCAATAAAGTCAGGACAGCAAACATGTATCAGCAGTGGTGGCACTACCTAGCAGAGGCAGCAATGATTCAGCCTTGGCTCAAGTCAGCAGGAGGGACCAGCAGGAATGCCTGGAGAAGTTCTCAGCTGTGGCTCTCTCTTAGTGAATTGGAGATAAGTGAAAACTGGAGACTAACAAGAATTGAACAGCTATCTCTATAAGCAAGCCAACCTCAGACTCCATCACTGTTCATCCAGGCCTTTTTAATACCCTCCAAACATTATGTGTCCTCCAAGGGTCTTACCTCAGCATGAACAACTGTCTTAGCTGAAGTCACTCTGCCAATCTCAGCTGACCTCACTCTGCCAATCAGCCCAATTCTGCAGAAGCATGAAATGAGCCACAGTACACCACCAGAAGTATTTTGGTGCATTTCTCTGTATGGAGTTCCAACAAATGGAATGCAACTACACAATATATGATGGACCTATACAAGTGTGTTAGCAAAGAATCCTTTATCACCTGACCTTTCACATGCTTGTTTTAGGACAACATCCTTTCTATTGTGTCTGCATCAGTAACACGTTCCTTCATGATTCTGCCTTAGCCTTTCACCTGTGTCCACCTCAGCAAAATACTCCTTCACATGTTTGCTCCAGCAAAACACCTTCCAACAGTACTGATTTTCCAAAGAACCCTTACGTTTCCATTTCAGTCCCCTCTAGAAAATCCGTACTATATGTACTTCGTTAATATTTCTCTTATGTTGTTGTGAAGACTTTGGGATCAAGAATCAGAATCTTAATTCAAAGCCCCTTTAAAAGAAATCCTAGCTCCCAATGTTATGGCCTCAGAAAACACTGAAAGACCAAGGACTCAATTTAAACTGTGATTAACTGAATTTTTATTTCAAGATGCAGCTGTCCTCAATAACCAGGGTTAGATTTGGAAGTAAGACCCAGCTAAAAGGGGTAAAAGACCTCAATGCTCTCTCTTGGAGTTTCCTCAGGTTTGAGAGAACATCTGGGGTCTCTTGCATTCCTAGAATTCCTTGTCCTGTCTTAGTCTCTGGTTGATCTCAGAACTGGCATCAGACCTAAGATACTTTCTTTAGCCATCATATATCGGAAACAAAAAAGGGGACGCTGGGGAAGAAGGGGAGGAGAGACCCACACCCTGCCAGAGCTTTACCTATTCTCTGGTCTGTCAGGGGTGGGAGAGCTGCCATACACTTTCCACTCAGCCCTGGGTGGGCATTCAAGCCATTGACCCACTCTTCAGGGGTTGGCCAAGGGGCAGCCCTACCTGCGGAGCCCTGGAGCTACTTCGCTAAAGCCACCGGGGTTATAGGAGAGAGGGATAAGGGAAGAGAGGTCCCCATACCTGTGAGAGTGAGTGCAGCGGATTTTGACTGGAGCACAGGAAAGCCTTCTAAGGGGAGATTAGAAATGGCTCATTAGGAGAAAGCCTGTCCCATCCTCCAAGTGCAGTGGACCTTGATGAGCAGAGACATTTCATGGTTTTAGAGCCTTATTATAGAAATGCAGGGGGGAAGAGAGAAGGAGAGAGAGAGAGAGAGAGAGAGAGAGAGAGAGAGAGAGAGAGAGAGAGAGCTAGAGAGAAAGAGAGTAAAGAGAGGGGAGAGGAGAAGACAGAGAGGAAAGAGGGGATGAGAGTGAGGGGTAAGAGGGAGACAAGAGAGACAAAGAAGAGAGCAAGTAGGGGCTGAACAGCCCTTTTTATGGTCTTTACTGTTGCTAGGTAACTGGGGAGGAGTTTAGCCTGAAGGTCAGGAGCTTGGGCCATTGTCTCTGTGACTTCTAGGTATGCTTCTCTTGTGGGGGCTGTGGAGGGTGGTAACTTAGGCAGGAGCCAGAGTTCCAGGAGCATGAGGGAATGCCTACTGTGTCATGAAGGTGAATTATCACCACCAGGGTTCGGACCTTAGCTCAACTGGAGATCAGCCTGGCTGTGCAGAGCCCAATGCCCCAAAATCATAGTCCCTATATGCTGTAGAACATTTGAAGGAGATCACTGACTTGTGTTGAGGCACAGGTTGACACTGAGTCTGTAGAGCTGCCCTCCCCCAGAGGCTTTTCCCTATATAATCTAGACATGTTCTCTCCTCTCTCCTCTTCTCTCTGCATGCAGGCTTTCTCCTCTCTCTCCTCACCCTACTTCTTTCTTTGTTCCCCTTGGTGACTTCCCTGGCCTCTGTCCTTGGGACCAGTAAACTCACCCCGGCCCTATAGCATTTTCCCAACAATAATAATAGTACTTGTTTACATAATTGATTATAACTTATTTATATAATTTGTTTATGACAAGTTAGTAGCTTTTAGAAGATTAATATTTTGCAGATTTATCTCTGTTAAATTTTAAAATTAAGAATCACAATTTTCAGTAGTTTTGTTTTACTAATCTAACCAATAATTAAAAATTATTAATTAAATATTCAAATTCTACACTCAGCATCTATTTCCACTGAAGTGTCAGATGGCTCAAGGGGTTATCATTCTCCAATTATCAATTCTTGCTTTCTTTACTTATATGTGTGAGTGTGTGTGTGTGTGTGTGTGTGTGTATTTCAAATTAATGCTTATAAATATAAACCGTTTTTAAGAAGATACCCTACCATAAAATATGTGGTAGACATTGTTGGGGTTGGAAGAGTGTTTAGGATACTTACTTCTTCTTGAGGACGAATTCTAGATTCTTTTATAAAAAGGCACCAAGTAAGTGCTTACTAATGTCAGCACACTGTAGAGAACAGCAGACAGGTTAATATCCAGATGCCATAATCTCCAATACAACCCTGAGTTAAGAAGAGAGGGGGGCAGCAGGGAAGAACAGGTATGTGCAGGCCTGTGTGGACTCGTGTAGCTGTGTGTGTGTGTGTCTTGGAGGAGACAAAGGGCTGCATGACAAGGCTAGGGTGATTTCAGGACAGACTTCAAATGGGCAGTTATGGAGACTAGACATAAGAACTGGGCAAATCCAAATGAGTCAGTTACTAATAGGAAAACAAAAACAAAAACACCTAGGCTCCAGGATTTAGGCCCAATACTGGTTCAAGATTCCAATGTGCTTTAAGTGGAGCCACAACTCACAGAACCAAAGAAGTTAAACATGAATGAAAACCCAAACCAGGATGTTTGAATCACACTTAGAAGGGGAAGCAAAATTGTCATAGGAGGCAGAGGGAGGTAGAGAAAAGGGTAGAAGAGTGGAGCAGGAGGGGAATGTAGATGGGCAGGACCAGGTGTGAAAGAGACAGGAGAGAAGCTCAGAGGGCCAGGGGAATGAATGGAAATCTGTAGCTGTGGGGATAGCTCAGTGGGGGAGCAGGCTGATCTCTAGGAAGTCCCAGAGAACAGAAAAGAGTGAGGATCCCAGGAGTCAATTGGGGTGACCTTAGCCAAGATGCCTAAGAGTTGGGACATGTAACCTAAAGAACCCAACTCCTGTGGCCAAGTAGGACGCACAGCGGAGGGATAAGGATACCACCCACAAACCTTTAGATCCAAAATTGTCCTCTCTAACAGAAATGCAGTGACAAAGAGGGAGCAGAGACTGAAGGAATGGCCAACCAATAACCAGCCCAACTTGAAACGCATCCCATGGTCAAGCACAGTCTCTAACACTGTTAATGATATTCTTTTATGTTTGCAGACAGGAGCCTAGCATAACTTTCTTCTGAGAGGTTCTACCCAGTAGGTGATTAATACAGATGCAGATATTCAGAGACAAATATTGGATGGAGGTCAGAGATCCATAAGGAAGAGTTGGGGGAAGGAATGAAAGCCCTGAAAGGGTTGGGAACCCCACAGGAAGACCAAGAGAGTCAACTAACCCAGCCCTTGGGAGTGCTCAGAGACTGAGCCATCAACCAAATTACAAACATGGGCACATATGTGGCAGACACACAGCTCAATCTCCATGGCTGCCTTTTCTGGCCTCAGTGGAAGAGGATGTATCTAATTCTGCAGAGACTTGATGAACTAGGGTGGGGGAATACCCATGAGAGTGGCCTACTCTCTCAGAGGAGAAGGTAAGGGGAGGGACTCTGTGAGGGGAAACCAGAAGTGCAAGGGGGTGCAATGTTTGGGGTATAAATTCAGTAATGTTTAAAAACTTTGAAGAAAGTCAGTCCTGGTTTCAGTTGTGTCTGAATGAGACATGTTTTGAGCCAGAAAACATAAGATAACTGTGTCAAAAGGGGTCACGACAAGAAACTTCTGTACAAAGTATAGAAGCTGTTTTTCTAAAGTCCATAGCTCACATTCCTGCAGAAGCAAAACCTTTTCATATTCTGTAGTCATTTCTAGAGGTGTTTCTTTAAAGTATAGGAATATATATTAATGGAAGTGTGTGATATATTTTGTGATTAATGGATGTTCCTGGTGCATTCTAAACACAATAGATTACAACAGAGACAATTCACATGACTGTTGATAAATACTTAAGCAGGTTGGGATCAAGGAAGCTTATCATTTACTTTTTCATTGCTCATGAAGTCCCCATAGTCAGTTATCAAAAAATAGAATCAACATGTGGTGTAAGTATAATCTCCAGATCAGAGGAACATGAAAGGATTCAAAGGGAATCAGGGAGCTTTGTGTGGCCTGCCCACATTTCCATGTCTTTCCCTTCCACTTACACATATGCAAACACTAAAATCTAACCTTAAATCAAAGGGCCCATTTTTATGTGATCCAAATTTTAGTGACCAGAAACAAACAAGATAAGCATCTTTCCTGCTTCCTGAGATAGTAAACTCCTGCATCCCATGAGAAGGGCCTCAAAGATGACATATCTTTCTGATCCATCTTTGTCTCTTCACTCTATCTTTATAACCACAGCCAAGCAGTTCAATATCCAATCACCTAGGAGCATGAACTTAAATGCAATATGTTGAGACTCAGGTCCCTTTGTAAGTTTTTCTCAGCTGCACTGATGTACTTCCATATTAAAAATTCTTTCTGCATGCAACTCTGATCAAGAGTCCAGAGTGTTCCAGGAAAGGAGGGCAAGCTCTGTAAAGAAGTGAACAGATGTCCTGGCACTGGCCATCAGGTGGCATGGCTATTCTAAAGGTTCATTTTTTTTTTTTTTTTTTTGCAGAGTCTTCAGAGGACTCTGCAGTAGGACCTGGCATCAAGCTCCAGTCTACTGAGCTCTAAATATTACCACATTGGTTTCAAAGCCAGCATTCAAAAAAACAAAACAAAACAAAGCAAACCAACCAACCAAACAAAAAAACAGAGAACCCATAAAAGAGGCTGGAGTCTACAAATTAATAGATCTCTTGACCATCAGTGAGATTTTGAGTTCATTGCCCCTTGTTAGCTCTTTGGAATTTAATAGACTTGGGAATCTCTCTCTCTTTCAACTAGAGTTAAATTAGTACCTTAAAGTGGCTTAAAGGGGCAAGGAATAAACAGGGAAGCATCCTCATATATGCCTGTTAAATTTGGTGGGTGGATGTTAAGAACTGGATGCTTAGGGTCTCCAGGTCCCTCTGCAGGCCACTATGTTTGGTTCATGTTTTAGGCTCCAGTACAGGTAGCATGAGCTGGTGTAGTGACTGAGGATACTGTTCTCTGAAATCTAATTCCTCCTCTGAATCTCTCTGTGTCACAGGATATCTGGTCATGTAAGTGACATTGGTCACATTTTCCAACAGCTTAGCACCAATTGAGAAAGGTAGATAATGGAATCTTAAGATACCTACAACTAGATATCTTTTATTTATTTTATTTATTTATTACATATTTTCCTCAATTACATGAGCTGTCTCTTGTGAGACTATGCCAGGGCCTAGCAAACACAGAAGTGGATGCTCACAGTCAGCTATTGGATGGATCACAGGGCTCCCAATGGAGGACCTAGAGAAAGTACCCAAGGAGCTAAAGGGATCTGCAACCCTATAGGTGGAACAACTAGATATCTTAAGGTATAGCTAAAGACCTGAGCACATGGTGAGTGTGTGTGTGTGTGTGTGTGTGTGTGTGTGTGTGTGTGTGTGTGTGTGTGTGTGTAGTCAGGCCTAGATATATCAAATCCAGTTTTCCCACATGTGCGCAGATACTTCCGGTGATGAGTACATCTGAGTGGGACTTTCCTGCTTTGTTTCTCCTCTTAGAGTTTCACTGCTGTGAACAGACCATGACCAAGGCAAATCTTATAAAGACAACATTTCATTGGGGCTGGCTTACAGGTTCAGAGGTTCAGTCCATTGTCATCAAGGCAGGAACATGGTAACATCTATGCTGGCATGGTGGAGGAGTAGCTGAGAGTTCTACAGCTTCATCTGAAAGCTGCTAGCAGAATACTGACTTCCAGGCAGGTAGGATGAGGGTCTTAAAGCCCACACCAACAGTGACATACCTACTCCAGCAATGCCACACATACTCCAACAGGGGCCTACCTTCTAAAAGTGCCATTCCCTGGACTGAGCATATATAACAAACCATGACACTTCCTATTTGGTGCCTTTGCTGCTTGATGCTACTTAGAGTTGTGTCTGTAGAGCTGACAGACACACAGAGCTTCATGGGCTGATAAATGATCTTGGCCTCCCTTGCTTGTCAAATCCTCACATTTAGAATGAGGAGGTTGATTTCTTTGAAAACTTAGGTCATTGTGCAATGTAAAAATGATGATAAACATGTTGAATATGTCCTAGGCGGCCAATGGCTTTGAGAGTGGTTCTGATCTAATTGGGCAGGGTTATAAAATGACAGATTAGGATGCTTACAACAGACCTTTATTATTATCCATCAGGAGCCTGTGTGATAACCTTGACACTCCTACAGACCCAAGTCAAGTATTTCTTTTTAGCATTGTGGTACTTGGTTCTCAGCGTCTTGCCTGGAAACAATAATCAAGCACACACAGAGAGAACTTGCTATAAGAACCTTTTTTGGATATAAAGGAAGAGAAAACTCAAGGACAAAAAGCAGTCTCCTTCAAGTTCTCAAGTCAGATGACAAACATATTATTCTTGTTCTTAGTGCTCAGTGGCACCAGAGTCGGAAGATGTGGCCGTGGTAACCAAAGGCCCCAGAAAGCCGTTCTCCAATAACACAGCCTGTGAGTCTACAATAGCAGGTCAAGCCTGATTTCACATCTGGGTATACAGAGATCATGTACAGTACTTAGTTGAAGTACTGTTCATGCTGACTTAGTGTCTGAGTCAGCAGGGCACAAGAGATCTTGGGCAAGATATGTGCTGGGTGAAATAGGTTCTTCACGTTGATCATTACTGCCAGCATCATGAGCAATCACAATTATTATGAATAAATATACATGATAAGAACAAAGACTAATAAAGACTAATCTCCATTTGTCTTAATTTTGTTTTCATTTGTCTGCTCCTGCCATTATATAAATATCTAAACAGACATCTCCATTTTCTAAAGTATAATAGACAAATAAATTAGACCAAGTCTAGCCATTTAGATCTAGAAGAAAAAAGAAACAACTAGTCACTGAGTCTCATTATGAATTAAACCACGTGATATTCACAAACAAATCTTTGCACAAAGAAACTGATTTATTTGGCTCTTGGTGTTCAATGAGGACAATGAAGAGGTAATAAAGTCACCTAGGTGACTCAAATTCAGAGCTTACCTCTACCCCTTCTCTCTCCTCCATGTCTCTCGCATGATGATTTCTCTCGCCTACTTTTTGGATAGCAGTGCTTTTATTCCCTCCAAATTATATAGAAATATCCTGGTCCTCCTTGGCCAACTGTTCCTGGTCTGGAGCCTCCTCAGTGCTTCCTTGGGGAGATTCTGCCTGGGTGTGCAGGGTCAGCTGGAGAAGGGTGGTGAGAAGAGTGAACATCCTCATGGCTGTGTGTTTCCTAGGAGATAAAAAAAATCTGGAACCCTGTTCATGTGTGTGTGTGTGTGTGTGTGTGTGTGTGTGTGTGTGTGCATGTGTGTGTCTGCCTGTGTTCCTGTCTGTCTGCCTGCCTGTCTGTGTTAATAGGTATATTTGTGAAGAGAAAGATCCTAGAGAGGCCCTGTAGTTAGAAAGAATCTTCATTGAAAAGGAGAAGGATTTGTCCTCAAGGTCTTCTTGATATTTTTATTCCCACATGACAGCTTCCCCCATGACAGGCCTTGGTCCATGTTTATGGCGGCTGCCTTTGTTATAAGCTGGTGAGGATGAAGAGGACACTGCTACTGCTTCCTGTTACCACTTGGATTTATACTTAGATTTGAAATTTTTAATGTTAAAAAAAGAAGAAAAGAAACAGCACAGTCATGCATTATGTCTAAAGAACAATGCCTTTAAGTCTCTGAAGATGGATACTTATCTGTTATCTGAAGTTGCTGATTCTCTTGTCAGACCTGGATCCTGATGCTTTTTGGCCACATTGACCTTATCAAACTATGGATTAAAAGGGCTCCAGTGACTCTAGGCACAGCATTGGTCTAAGTAGGACAAGTGTTTATTCTTTCTACTTGTATGAAAGTAGAAATGGCAATTAAGACAATCAGCACTAAAGTACACAACCCAATCATTTCACGCACAATAAGAACTTTATCTCAGGTAAAAGAAATTAAAGACCTGGACATAAGGCATGAAAGCATAAAACTAGTAAATGAAAATTTAGAACTAGGTCTGGACGTGATGTCTTGCATGACACCAAATGTGCTGGGAACATGGCAGGTGGTTAAGTGGGATTGTGGGATTGCACTGGGCTGGACAACTTCTGCATAGGTGATGAAATAAGCATTGGTGAGAGGTAGCAGACTAGAACATAGTGGAAAAGCTTAGCAAAGCATACATCTGAATAGAAACTTATTCCCAAAACATATAGACAACATGTACAACTCAGTAGTCAAAACCAAGCACTACTAATAGATATTTCGTAGTAAGGCATTTTAAAAATCATATTATTATTTCTAGTGGAAATTTTACTGGGCTGTGCAGCTTCTGCATAGGAGAGGAAATAAGCATTAGTGGGAGGTGGCAGTCTAGAACGTGGTGGAAAAAGTTAGTAAGCATACATCTGAATAGACACTAATACCCAAGACATGTAGACAACATGTACAACTCAGTAGCCAAAACCAAACAATACAAAGAGACATTTCTTAAAGTAGGAAGACATTTTAAAGATTATATCATTATCCCTACTGGAATGACAAGGAAGACATTTGTGTTTTGGCAAAAATTGTATGAGTATCCCCTTAACCAGTAAATACTTTTCTTTGCAGCTACCACAGGCCCAGACAGAAGAAGGTTTTCTGATGATGTCGTCTTCTCCAGAGCAGCCTTGCTTTAGGGAGTCCATTGCAGCAAGTCCTCAATGACACATCCATATTTTGAAAGTTACTTTCATTTCTTACAGACACTTGTGGTATGCAGTGAGCACAGAGCAAGAGAGACAACACTCTTCTTTCCAGTCCTTGGGACACAAGAGCAGCTGAAACATCTTGGACAGATTTCCTCTATTTAAGGGTTACTTGTGATGTCTTAATATTTGTGGTTAGCTTCTATTGTATACCTCAAATACCTGTGGTGAAAGGACAGTTAAGGAATTTATAAAAACTGTGGTTAAAGCAGGGCTTCCCAGAAGGAATTCTTATTTTTCTAGTCTAGGATTAGATAACACCCATTTGCCCCTTGTTGCTCACTTTAAGGAACTTGTACTGCATAGCTCTGTGGCTGAGGTTTAATCACTGGTTTCAGAAAGCATGAAAGAGTGCACAGGAAATGTGTGACCCACAAAGCAGGGCTTATGCTTTGTGGGGATGACTAGAATACATATTCAATGAACATGTAAAGAAGGATTTGAAAACTGGTTCTCCGTGAACCTCCTCAGGACCTAAGTTACAACCACTAGAACTAGTTAAGCCATTCAGCACAGTGAGGACATTGCATTATTGTGAGATTGATCTTGGGAAAAATGTTTGGTTTATAGTATTTACAAATATGCATTATCAAAACCTACTCTACTTCAGACAGGTCATTGATGATCCCTCCCTTTTTAGCCACGTTGGATGGATGTACTCTGCTCATCTCATCTCACCTCACAGCCAGTCTCATGGTTCCTCCTAACACCAACCATGCTGGAGAGATTTTATGCAGGAAACTCTAAATCCTAGAGAACCACTCATCTCTGTGCTCATGGCACTGACCAATGTCCAAATGGAAAATATGAGTTAGAACACGTGTGTGTGTGTGTTATATGAAATCTATTTCTTCTTGTAATGATATCTTACAGAGCAGTAGGAAAGCAGAGTATATTCATGTACAGTGAGAGTATGTGTGTCATGTGTGGATTATTTTGAATATTAACCTTTGCTTTGTCAATCCATTGATGAAGTGGGGACTTCATCTTTTCGCCTAGTTTCTCAAGCATGATTCTGAAAACATGTCCCAGATAAGTGGCATTAAGTTCTGTACAATTTCAGATGATTTGATGAACAACTTCTTATTCTTTATTTATCCAGTTTTTTATAATGGGGATGCAGGATTAATGTGCAACCCAGGTGGGGTTCAGGTCTCTGTCTTTGGGGAGAGATGAAGTGGGGTGGGCTGTATGGCCTTGATGATTGCTAGAACATGAGAAAGACTAGCAAGTGTTTTTCTGTGATTTCAAACTACAAAGCCTTTCTAGAACTGCCCTTCATTCTCTGTTCCAACATACAATAGCCACCAGGGAAACACTTTTATTTTCTGAAACAACCAATTTTTAGAGTCATAATTCCTTTTTATGGTTTTCAAGAATTTGTGTGAAAATGCTGAGGTGGCTGTGGTTCCTGAACCTTGAATACAAATTACTTTAACTTAGGAAGCTCTAATTTGCACATATGGCAAGTGTGATCATTCCTAACACTGAGCATCTGACATGAAAGAGCTGGGCACAAGTGTTCTGTGTATACCTTGTGTATCAGAGTTCCTTGCTGACTCTCAAGCATAACATTATTCAGGGAAACTATCAAAGAACTAGGGTCATCCACATCAGGGAGCAGGAAGGCAGTGGAGCAGCTTACAAACCAGGAGCTTTAGATTAACACACAAACTGGTGAGAATCTAGGCAATGGCAAGTGTGTGGGCATGTGGTCATTGGCTAGAGTTGAAGAGAGGGAGGAAAGGGTCACTGTCACCTAAGGGGTCTAAGAATTAAGAAGATGGGAAGGTGACCATCTGGGAAACATTAGACTGGAGAATCTTTCCTCATGCCTGCAAGTTTCTTAAATGATCTGTGACCTTTGAGTGGCCAAGAAAACTTAGTAAAGCCTAGAAAAATATGTTCTTTCAGTCTTTTAATCCCTTATATTCTGTTTCTGGTCGTAGAGAGAATTCAGAAAAAAAAACATTCAAATAGAAATAAACTCTATGCTGTAGAGATAGCTTTGTATATTATAGCTCTGTATATTGTACATTATTGCCAAGAGATATTCCTTGGTAGAGGAATGGGTAAAGAGAATGTGGTATACATACATAATTTGTGTGTATGTGTGCGTGTGTGTTTGTGTTTGTGTGTGTGTGTGTGTTTGTGTGTGTTTATATGTGGACATAGTGGAACACTAGTCAATCATAAAAAGATGTAATTTTCAATAACTGAGATGGTACTGTTGGACATTTACTGTGTAATATTCAGACACACAAAGTGCAGGACTATGTGGTCTCACATATCCAAGATAAAAAGCAGGTGAGAATAGAATACTTGCTACTAGAGCCTGGCAAGTTCAAGGGTTGCTGAGAGGAGGTTGGTAAATGGGTACAGAATTACATTTAGGTTGGAGCAATGATTTCTGGTGTACTATTACACAATAACATGGTTGTGAATAATAACAGATTATGTATTTCAAAACACCTATTACAGTAGAATTTTCATGTTTCAACATGACAACATTATAAATATCTGAGGTGACAGATATGCTAAGTCCCCAACTTAATCATTTCACAATATGGAAATACATGCATGAACCCTTACGGTTATGCACCTAGAATTATTGCCACTAGAATAGGTCAGGTTAAAAAAATGAAATCTTGCATTTTACAAGAAAATTTCATCCTAAACTGCAAAAGGGGGAAAGGAAGAATACATGAGCTTATAGCAACTAAGATGGAGAATTTGCAACCGGGAGAGGTGTTGGAATAAACTCTGGAGATATAGATAGGTGAACCTTTAGTTGTGTAAGGTAGTGGAGAGGCCTTGGAGAACATTACTAGGGAGGTTGTTCAATGTGATTTTGTCATGTGTTTGCTGATTGGCACTTACCAGAATTATGCTAACTGTTCCTGGAAACAGACAACCTTTACCCTTAGATTAATACATTTCAGAATGATGACCCCACATCAATTTTGCCCAGGTTCCAAACTACTAATTTAAAGACAGAAATGTCTTGAGGGAAATTGGTAACACCTACTATGTTCATGATCCACTAATCGGTGTTCCATAATATTTGAGGCTAAAATTGTTATACTGGCTAGAGTTTGACTTTCTCTACTCGCTTAATCAGGGGAGCTGGTATCTGTCAGGGTTGCTATAACAACTACCAAGTAAGATGCTTCTAGCACCCTTTCTTTCTCAAAGTCTGATTGGGGTATTCAATTCTCCCAGCATGGTTCCATCCCTATGTCTGCTGGGTACCCACTCTCTCTGTGCTACTAGAAGCTGGAATCTATAAGGTCCTTGCTACAACTGCTGTCCTTTCATCAGGACATAGTTTTCCCTTAAAGAGGTGGGGTGATTTAGAGCCTGACTTTTAGCATGCTGTAGCGTGTCTGGAGACTAAGGCTGCAAAAGAACTGTATACTGACTTCTTTATTTATCTTGGATATCTCTTCCAAGCTGCATTAAGCTTTCCAATGCTATAAAGTACTTCACTGTGGTGTGCCTTCTAGAGCACACTGGAGTCATGAGACATGTGCAATTTCAGTATATGAAGAAGATTTATGTATAGAAAATATATTTTTCTCAACATTTTGTTTGATGTTGGCCTCTGGTTTGCTGCATATTGATTTTACTCTGTTTAGGTATGAGCCTTGAAATCCTGATCTTTCCAAGACTGTTAAAATGAATGGATGGTTAATTTTGTCAAATGCTTTCTCAGCACCTAATGAGATGATCATGTGGTTTTTTTCTCTTTGAGTTTGTTTATATAGTGGATTATGATGATGGATTTCCATATATTGAACCACCTCTGCATACCTGGAATGAAACCTACTTGATCATGATGGATGATTTCACATGTCCTTGGATTCAGTTTGCAAGAATTTTATTGAGTATTTTTGCATTGATATTTATAAAGGAAATTGATCTAAAGTTCTCTTTTTTTGTTTGGTCTCTGTGTGGTTTTGGTATCACCGTAATTGTAGCTTCATAGAACGAATTGGGTAGTGTTCCTTTTGTTTCTATTTTGTGGAATAGTTTGAAGATTATTGCTATTAGATCTTCTTTGAAGGTCTGATAGAATTCTTCACTAAAACTATCCGGTCCTGAGATCTTTTGGGTTGGGAGATTTTTAATGACTGCTTCTATATCTTTAAGTGTTATGGGGCTCTTTAGATGGTTTATCTGATGTTCATTTAGCTTTGGTACCTGGTATCTGTGTAGAAAATTGTCCATTTTATTCAGACTTTCCATTTTTGTTCAGTATAGGCTTTTGTAGTAGGATCTTATTAATTTTTAATTTTCCTCGGCTTCTGTTGTTATGTCTCTCTTTCCATTTCTGAATTTTTTAATTTGGTTACTGCCTCTGTGCCCTCTGGTTAGACTTTCTGAGGATTTATCTTTCTTGGAGACAAACTTAAAGCAATCTGACCAAAATCAGGAACTAGGCATGGTTGTCCACTCTCTCCCTATCTAGTCAATATAGTACTTGAAGTCCTAGCCACAGCATTAGATTACAAAAGGAGGTCAAGGGGATACAAATTGGAAAGGAATAAGTCAAAATATCACTATTTGCAGATGATATAGTATTCTTAAGTGATCCCAAAAATTCCACTAGAGAACTCTTAAATCTGATAAACAACTTCAGCAAAGTAGCTGCATATAAAAATAACTTGAACAAACCTGTAGCCTTCCTCTACTCAAAGGATATACAGGCTGAGAAAGAAATTAGGGAAACCACATCCTTTATAATAGTTGCAAATAGTATAAGATACTTTGGTATGACTCTAACCAATCAAGTGAAAGATCTGAATGACAAGAAATGGAAGTCTCTGAAGAAAGAAGTTGATGAAGATCTCAGAGGATGGGAAGATTTCCCATGCTCATGAATTATCAAGATTAATATGGTAAAAATGGCTATCTTGCCAAAAGCAATCTACAGATTTATGGAGTCCCCATCAGAATTTCAACTCAATTTTTCATAGAGTTAGAAAGAGCAATTTGCAAACTCATCTGGGATGACCAAAAAATCCAGGATAGCAAAAACTATTCTCAACAATAATAGAATTTCTTGGGGAAATCAACATACCTGCCCTCAAGGTGTATTAAAGAACAATATTGAAAAAACTGTTAGGTTTTGGTACAGAGACAGGAAGGGAGATCAATGGAATATGAAGACCCAGAAATGAATCCACACACCTATGGTCACTTGATCTTTGACAAAGAGTCTAAAACTATCCAGTGGGAAAAAAAAAACAACATTTTCAACAAGTGGTGTTGGTTCAACTGGAGATCAGCATGTAGATAAAGGCAAATTCACCAATTCTTATCTTCTTTTATGGAGCTCAAGTCCAACCTGATCCAGGACCACCACATAAAACCAGATACACTGAAACTAATAGAAGAAAAAGTGGGGAAAATCCTTGAACACGTGGGCACAGGGGAAAATTTCTTGAACAGAACACCAATTTTTTTATGCTCTAAGATCAACAATGGGAAAATGGACCTGATAACATTGGAAATTTCTGCAAGGCAAAGGACACTATCAATACGACAAAATGGCAACCAATTTATTGGGAAAGGAGCTTTACCAATCCTACATCTGATAAAGAGCTAATATCTAATATATACAAAGATCTCAAGAAATTAAGTCTCCAGAGAATCAAATAACTCTATTAAAATGGGAAACAGAGCTAAACAAAGTATTCTAACCTGAGGAATATCAAATGGCCGTGAAGCACCTTAAGAAATGTTCATCATCCTTAGTCATCAGGTTAATGCAAATCAAAACAACCCTAAGATTCTACTTTCATTTGTCAGAATGGCTAAGATCAAAATTTAAGGTGATAGCAGATGTTGCTGAGGATGTGGAGAAGGAGGAACACTCCTCCAATGCTGGTGAGATTGAAAGCTGATACAACCACTCTGGAAATGAGTCTGGCAGTTCCTCACAAAATTGGACATAGTATTGCCTGAGGTCCCAGCTCTACCACTCCTGGGAATATACCCAAAATATGCTCCAACATATAACAAGGACATATGCTTCACTGTGTTCCTAGCAGCCTTATTTATAATAGCCAGAAGGTGGAAAGTGCCCAGATGTTCTTCAACAGAGGAATGGGTACAGAAATTGTGGTACATTTACACAATGGAGTTAAAAATTGAGCTGTTAAAAAACAATGACTTCATGAAATTCTTAGGCAGATGGATGGAACTAGAAAATATCATCCTGAGTGAGGTAATCCAATCACAAAATAACACACTCACTGATAAGTGGATATTAGCCCAAATTCTCAGAATACCCAAGATACGACTCACAAACCACATCAAGGTTAAGAAGAAGGAAGACTAAAGTGTGGATGATTTGGTCCTTCTTAGAAGGGGGAACACAATATTCACAGGAGATAAAGTGTGGAGGAGTGACTGAAGGAAAGGCCATCCAGAGACTGCCCCGCTAGGGATCCAGCCCATATACCAAACCTTGACACTATTGTGGATGCCAAGAAGTGCTTGCTGACAGGAGCCTGACATAGCCTTTTCCTGAGAGGCTTTGCCAGAGCCTGATAAATACAGAGGCAGATGCTGGCAGCCAACTATTGGACTTAGCACAGGGACCCCTATGGAGGAGTTAGAGAAAGGACTAAAGGAGCTAAAGGGGTTTGCAACCTTATAAGAACAAAAACAATATCAGCCAATCAGGACCCACCCTCCCTGAGCTCTCAGAGACTAAACCACCAACCAAAGAGTACCCATGGCTCCAGCTGCATAGGATAGGTAGCATAGGATATTCTTGTCAGGCATCAGTGGGAGGAGAGGCCCATGGTCCTGTGAAGGCTCAATGCCCTAGTGTAGGGGAATGCTAGGTCAGTGAGGTGGAAGTGAATGCGTGGGTGGAACGGGAAACACCTTCATAGAAGCAGGGGGAGGAGGGATGGGATTGGGGTTTTCATAGGTGGAGGACTGGAGAGGGGATAACATTAGAAATGTAAATAAAGAAAATGTCCAATTTAAAAAAAAAACAAGAAAATGAACAGGTGAATATGGAGGCTGCTCATATTGGTCTTGCCAGAAACCAGATACAAATATAAAAATTACAGACCACTCATGTCTTCTATAACAACACCCGACCCTCTATATACAGGATCTATGGAATCCCACATGGGAAACGTGTGTTTTTGGTAAGCTCTATCAAAAAAACAAATCTAGGTCCCTGGTAAGTACTACTCACATCTGAAGAAAATATGTCTCAATTGCCAAACCTCTAGATATTGGAAAAATAGGAGAAGTAATCACACATGCCTCCAAGGTCCTTATTTCCTTGACATCTCACTTCATAAATGTTACTAACCTATCATTTCACCTTTTGCTTCAGACCCTGACCTTGGCCTACCAACTCCTTAAGTTTACCTGGTTGCTTTAAAGGTAGCTGGCTATGTTTACCCCCTAGAACTAATTCACAATTGCCACTTACAGCTTGACCAGTGACCCTACCAAGGAACCTCACCTTACCTTTTATCACCTGCCCTGAATCCAATATTGCCATCAGCCCATACCTTTTCTCTATCTCTCTTTTTAGTGTGGCAAACTGTTTTAATACATGCAGAAATGTTCTGTAGAAATCCTAAGTTTTAGAGACTGCAATAGAACCACAGCCCTTGACACCTCATCTCTGCCACAATCAGGTCAAAACAGGTCAATTTTCTATGGCACTCAGGTATATCATGACCTACCTGCCAGCTGATCAGAAGTTTGCATGCTGATTTTCCTTTTCTCTGAAGTAGTAATAATCCACAGAAAAGAGCCTCTAGCAATCCCAGTTGTAAACACAATACCTGCCCATCATGACATGAGGGCAAATCAGGTCATGCCACTCCTGGTCATTGTGGTAATAACTACAATTGCTTGTGCTGGAACAGCAGAGCTGACTACTTCTCAAACCCTCCATAACAAAAGTTCTCTTCTCAGCTTGAAAACGGCTTTCAAGAAATGGGTGGAACCATGCTCACCATCCAGAACCAGATGGATTCTTTGGCAGCAATGGTCGTTCAGAACTGATGGGAACTAGATATCCTTACAGCTAAAGAGGGTGGTCTTTACTGTTTCCCCAAGAAGAATGCTGTTTCTATGTCAATGAATCTGTGATAGTAAGAAAAATAATTTAGAACTAAAATCAGACATCCAGAAACGCAAGGAACATGAGGGAGGCCTCCTATTCCCGGGTTTTCCAAACCCCTGTATAGAAATGGACACTGCCCTTCCTTAAATCTCCTCCTCATTTTTCTGGCTTTACTATTTGATTCTTGCCTCATCTCCTCGTCACTACATTCCTTCAATGATGAATTCAGAAAATTACTAACCAAGCAGTCAGTTCCTTTTACAGGATTATCAACCACCATCCATAGAAGAGGCTCATGCAAATGACTATCATTTGGTCACTGATGGTGAAATTCAGCTACGTTGACAACACCCCTAGACAGCAGAAAGCTGTTTAAGAAATTCCATGTCCCTACTGCCATTTCACCATTGGCGTCCCCCTCTCCTCTCTTTCCTCATTTTAGGAAAAGAAAAAAGGATGTATGTTAGCATCAGAAGCTGTTTACAGCCATCCTCTGATCCAGCTGTGATGTCTTCCTTAGGCGACAGGATCCTCCTGCATTGTTTGCCATGGAAACCTTCACACACCCCTTGTGTTAACTACATAACCTGTGAGTTATTATCTGCATTACCTATGTCATGGACTGGATAAAAGACACAAACTCTGACCCATCTCTCTCTTCTTGCTTTTTCCCTTTTTCAATAAAGACCTCTCAAATTGTGAACTGTGCACGTTGGCATGATTTATTCAGGAATAAACCATTTTCAACTAACAGGGGATGTACACATAGCAGTATACCACAGGAGCTGGGGAATCCCCCCTCCCCCCACAACATACACACTTGGCAGGGCACCACTGGAACTGGGGGGTTCAAAAGTGCAATGTACCACTCGAGCTGGGGGTATACACACTTGGCAGTGCACCACTGGAGTTGGGGGGTGCACAGAGAGCACTACAACCCTGGAGGTGTGGGTGAACACATACAAAGCATAGCTGGGGCCTGGGGAAACATGCACACACACTCACTCACACTCTCTCTCTCACACACATACTCATTCACACACACACACACACACACACACACACACACACACACACACACACACACACACACACATACACATTCATACACCAGTGTACCAATGGACCTATTCCCTGCCTTACCTGGCTTGACTGAGATCCTAATTGTCCTCAAGAAGACAAGTGATAAAATTTTGGTTTGCCTGAGACTCCTCTGGAAGATGGTGGAATATTCTGCAAGTAGGCCTATTAGAAGTGAGCTAGGTTTGGACAAAGCACAGCAATGGGTATTGGCAGACCAGACCCCTCCCTTCTGCTTCCTGGTTACCAGAAGGTGAATGACTTTACCCACCACAAGCTCATCGCCATTTATGTCCTGCCTTCAGTCAGACCACAAAGTAGTGGTGCCCACTGACCATGGCTTGAATCTCTAAGGCTTGAACCAAAATAACTTCTCTTTCATCAAGGTTGATTTGTCAAAAGTATTTGGCCACAATGATAGATAATGAACACATTTGCTTTTTACTGTGGAAAGTGAGGAAATTATGCAAATGGAGAGGGGTGGTGTATTAATTCAGGCTGAGCATTTACAGACAATTATTCCACATTAAGTTTTGTCTGCTCTTCCTCTGCCTGGAAAAATATCTTAGTGTTGGGATAAGTAAGCATGATTTTTCAATAGACACCTGAATCACACAGGGAAGCAAAGTCCCAAAGAGGCATGAGACTGTATGTGGAAACCCTCTAATCTCAGACAACTTGTTTATAACATGCCACTGTATCCTAACCTAGCCCTGTCATTCCCTAATCCAGCAGAAACTTCCTCATTGGATCAAGCCATTATTACAGATCAACCACCAGCTTATTTTAAGAAACCCTCAAATTGTAGAGCAGGCAAATGATGACCAGAGAAAGGTATAGGTAAGGAAAATAGAGGGATGTTTGTGTTTTAAAAAACATAGGAGAATTATGTCTGGTTTCTACTGGTCTATTGTATGTTAGTACTACTGAAGCTAATGAGAGGGGATTGGAACTACTCTTAGTAGAGTAAAATTATGCAATTTGAAACGATGGATATGGTAACTAACCTGAGTTGATCATTCCCTACCCTATCTATGTACTGAGATAGTACACAGAAACCCACAAATATGTACATTTACTGTATCTTGTTTTAATTTAAAACTTCTTCTTTATGCCAGTTTATGGGATTTTCAGAGGGAAAACTAGGAAAGGGGATAACATTTGAAATGTAAATAAAGAAAGTATCTAATAAAAAAACATTTGTCCATCAATTCAAAAAAGGTGGCTTTTCACAGCACATCAGTGGGAGTGGGGCATTCTAGTGTGGGTCCAAACTCTTCATTCTTCAGCCTCAAATCTGTTTGCTGAGAACTCCATACAAGAGCCTTTGTCAAAACTGTTCATACATTATTGATTTCTGCTCATATGGTTATTACAACTTCCTGTAAGGAAGAAGGAATCCTGAGTAAGATAAATTATTTTTCTCTTACAAAATCCTTATTTCTCAGTTCTCAGAATGAGTTAAGCCATGATACATGTCAATGGTTTTCTAGGATAAAGATGTAAAGCTGGGTTACAGAATTTCCAAGAGTCTTCACTCAGAGATGAGCCACACAGCACCCCTCAGACAGTTCACAGCAAGTACAGTAGGGAGATGGTTCAAGAGACTTGAATCTCACTGTCATGGATTCTTTTTTTTTTTTGGTTTTCTTCCTTTTATTATTAATATATTATTTGCTCTTTGTAATTCTCATATATGACTTATCTTGATCATATCAAACATACCCATATCTCCTCTTCCAGTTTCCCTGTGTTCCTAAATTCACGTGATGTTCTTTATTTTTAAATAAAATCTTGCTTAATTAATTTTACTTTAATTGAATCCCTGATAATTTGATCCATTTTATTGATGAGTTTATCTTTTTTTATTATATATTTTTTTATTACGTATTTTCCTCAATTACATTTCCAATGCTATCCAAAAAGTCCCCCATACCCTCCCCCCCCCCACTACCCTACCCACCCATTCCCACTTTTTGGCCCTGGCTTTCCCCTGTACTGGGGCATATAAAGTTTTCGTGTCCAATGGGCCACTGTCATGGATTCTAAGGATAGAATTCAAGAATCAACTTGACCCCTCACCACTGATACTCACATCATCTTAGAAAGAGAAGAACCACAGACCCAAAGGCTAGTATGTCCCACAAAGTTCATTACAAAGTGGTTAGAACCAGCTACTCCCTGCTTTCTTCTAGGTGGGAATGGGGCACCATGTTCAGGTATCACATTACCAACTCATTGCATTCTCTGAGACAGGAAGCAGCATACCCATCTGACTCCACTGTAGTAAATGAACTCCACTGTTGAGCAGTAACTTGGGGAAATCTATGAAATGAGGCCCATGTTCTGACCTAAAAAGCTTGGAGAACCTTGACTTGGCTCACATTCTGTTGCCTCCAGCAGCTGAGTGTGCCTAAGCTCAAATGGATTTATGTGAAATTACTCCCCACTGAGGCCTAAGCCTGTTGACAGACTCTAAGATGACTAAGTCAAATGTCTGAGTTATAGACAAGTAAGCTCCAATTGTAACCAGTAAGAATGTCCCAGGACAGCCTGGGTCCAGCTAAGATGTAAGGCAGGAAGCTGTTCTTGATGAGCAGTGCAGGAGGAAATCATCTGGGGATCCTCACATTTGCATAAGGAACACTGAGTGTGCTCTCAAAGGGTCACTCCTTGACAAGAGAGGTAAGGTGCTCTTGTTTCATAATTGTAATTTTGACGTTCTATTCAGTGTCGAAATCTACCCAGGGGGCAGCACCTGGCACTATATAAGGCACTGAGCTCAAGTCCCTCTGCATCTCTGCACCTCACCAGGCTTCAGTCATGAGGATCCATTACCTTCTGTTTGCATTTCTCCTGGTGCTGCTGTCTCCACCTGCAGGTGAGTCAGGGGAGTAGGGTCATCCCACACTGATAGGAGAGACAACACCCTACATCAGGTGTGTGTGTATGTGTGTGTGTCTGTGTGCCTATGTATCTCTGTGTTTGTCTCGGAGTCTCCCTCTCTATGTATCTTTCTGTTTCTCTGTGTTTGCATCTCTCTCTGTGTCTTTGTGTTTCTGTGTCTCTATGTTTGTGTCTGTCTGTCTGTCTATCTCTCTCTCTTTCTGTGTATGTGTGCATGTGTATACCTTTATGTCCCTTAATCTTCGTGTGTTGGTTTGTCTCCCTCTCATTTTATGTGTGTGTGTTCCTCTGCGCATGCATCTGTCTTTCTGTCTCTATGTGTATATGTCTGTCTTTCTGTGTATAAGTCCATATCTATGTTTCTGTCTGTGTCTTTTTCTCCTTTTTACATATACCCTCCTTACTTTTGCATTTTTCTTTCTTTCTTCTAAGCATTTTAGAAAATGTGTATTGTTGACTACTAACACAAACCAAGGACTCTTTCTTTTTCCCTTGAAGGAGTCTAAGGTAGACACATGCTCTGCTCATCTGCAGCAATTGACTTCCATTTCCTAACTCCTGATGCTAAGCTTAAGATTATCAAATGAGTGTCTTATAGGTAGCTTAAAAATAGTAACATGAAGAATGTTTGATTCTTACATGAACAGAAAGGTATTAATTTAGAAATCTTTACATATAAGGAGTAGAGTCTCTGCTTACTCTAGAGAACTCCTCAGAATAACCAGCCTAGCCTGTTTGAGAACTTCTGCTCCCCTTAGCCCCATGGAATACCCCTGAGCACACAGTGTCTACAGGGTTAATGAGGTTCATAGCACAGGGGAGGCTATTAAATCCTGTCTCCCAAACTTTTGCTTAAGTGTATTTAGTGGAAAAAATTTATTTTCTGTAAATTATGTGTATATGTATTGATTTGTATATGGGTATGTGCCAAGTAGTACAGTACTCACAGAGGTCATAAAAGGAAATCATATCTCTCAGAGATGGAGTTATTTATAGGCACATATGGCCTGCCTGATATGGTACTAGGAACTTATCTCAGGTCTTCAGCAGGAGCAGTATGCACTCCTACAGGCTGAGCCATCTTTCCAGGCTCCAAGCTGTGTTTCATACTTGACTTTAGACAAACAGAATAATGGGGTTAGACAACTCATGTGAGGGAGCTAAAACAAGTAATGAGTTGGAGAGGAATTGATGAACACATCTTAGGCCAACCTGTGGCCTCTATATGTGTGTGCACACATGCACATTCATGTGCACAGTCACACTCAGTGTCTGTTTCACATGCTAGAAGTAGGGGCTTGTGTGTGGAGAAGCAAAGGCAGGGCTGCTAAGAAGTAGCTAGGGAGTCACACAAAATCTTTCCTGAGCTACTGCATGCTGGCTTTGAATACTCCAATCAGTCAGGGGTTGAGCAGATCCTTCAACATTTGGGTCCTAGGAATACCAGCACCTCCTCTACACTGCAACTGTGCCTGTCTCGAACAAGAATTGGATTCAGCCCTGCTAAAACAGACATTACTGTTTGGGCAGAACAATCTGCTGGGATCTACTTATCATAAGAACACATTGGTATGTATTTCTGACCTACCACTTTCAATTTTAATGTATGGTTTTTCTTACTTATCTTTCAGCTTTTAGCAAAAAAATCAACAATCCAGTAAGTTGTTTGAGGAAAGGAGGCAGATGCTGGAATCGGTGCATTGGCAACACTCGTCAGATTGGCAGTTGTGGAGTTCCTTTCCTCAAATGCTGCAAGAGAAAATAGAGAAGACCAAGATCCCGTTAAACAAAGAAAACACCAGAATTTGCTCCTCCATGAAGATGGACAAATCTTAAACCAAATTAATATTCCTTGATTAAATGCAAACAAGTGCTCCCTAGCAGCTGTGTGAGCTCACAGTTTGTTTTCTCATGGGCTGAATTCTAAAATACTTGTAGATGTCAATCAGTGACACAAGCAGGGCTCTCTTATGTTTCTGGACTTTATGGATATCTGTTCCAGTCTCTGATATGCTAACTGATTTCCTGTAGACAGCACACACAGCCATCCTACCTGCCTTCTTCATCCCTTTGCCTCCTTAACCTCTGCTTCATCCATCCAATCTGAAAGAAAGGCAAAGATGGAGACTCCAGCTACTCTTTAGCTTGTGCCTCTTAGTCATTTATGCCTTGTGTGTTTGTGGCTAAGACTTTAATATACTCTTTGGCTATGAAAGCTCTTGAGTGTGGGTTCCAGAGTCTCTTGTTCATTTATGTACTGACCAATGATGGGATATATCGCATCATGTTATTTTAAATTGAATGGCCAAGTTGAGTCAGTGGGAGGCTTTGTTACATGTAGATATAAGACAAAAGGACCTTATGGACAAAAAGGCCTTATTGAAAGCAATAAGAAAGAAGAGCAGGGTTAAGAAAAAAAAGGTTATGGTTAGTAAAGCAAAAGTTCAGAGTCTGTCCTAGTCCTGACCTTCCCACTGGGGCTTTTACAGTATGATGGTCTCCCCATCTGGCTTGGACGGGGCTTTTCAGTTAATGTGCATACAATTTATATTCATGAGAATAATTCAACTCCAGCACAATACTTTAGATTTTCAGAATTCTCTATCTGAAAGAAGAAATGAAACTCCAGAGAAAAGATAACTCACCTGGATAGACACAACTGATAAAAAGAGTTTTTGTCAAATGGTTGACATGTAATAAAAGAATGTTGGCTGAAGATACATACCATAATACAGTATATCTTTAAATTTAAAGTCGGAGTCTGAAGCCAGGGCACTGTCCATAAGTGTGTGCTGTGCAAGCTTACAGATCTGAGTTTGATTCAGAGCACCCATGTAATAAACCAAGGATCATAGCACGTCTGTACTCCTAGCCCTGGGGGATGGGATGGAGACTCGTGGATCTTCAAACTCACTAGCCAGCCTGCCAGACCAAATGCACGATCACAGACTCAATGAAAGATCTGGAGGACCTGCTTAGATTCCCAGTACCTAAGTAGCATCTCATCACCTTCTGTAACTCCAGTTCCAGAGGATTCAGTACCTTCTTTTGTATATACACCTTCATGTCAAGCCTATATACAGTACATACTAGAAAAACACCAAACACTACTACTACTTCTACTACTACTACTACTACTACTACTACTACTACTACTACTACTACTACTAAACTTAAAAATAAAGTAGTGATTGAAGAGAACCCTGTAGGTTCAGTCTTCACACATATGTAATCACACATAAAAACAAATGATGTATAACACACATATACAAATATGAAAGTGATTTAAAATATCCAAAAATAAATGAAGCATTTGTTTTTTATTCAAGGATAGCATTTGACGTTTTGATTGCACTACAAACCCATACACTTCATTTTGATCATGGATTCATCAGACCCTGTCTCAAAGAATTATTTTTAACAATCCACACCTTTATCTATTATAAACTTGTTGTTTAGCTGATGCTCAAAGTCACTGCTGACTGTTTCAGGAATGAGATAAAGTTTCCTGAAGCAATTGAAGCATCATTCTGGGTCTTTAGAGGATGGCAGGACTTGCAAGGGTTTTTTAGCATTTTTCCTCACCTGAGAAAAGAATTTAATGGCTTTTTTTGAAGGTCCAACTTTTGTAAGCATAGGTAAAATAGATAAAAGCAATAAAATGCGAAATAGCTTTGTACTTCTAAAAATGACAGGACCCTTTGGTTTTCTGAAAGAACCAGAGCTGGGGCTGCACACAGGGCCGAGCACCATGGAAAACAAGGTGTGAAGACATAGGAAAGCACCACTGCAGCTGGAGGGTAAACACACACACACCTACACACACACACATATATATACACAAGTACACACATACATATACACACATACACATATACACATCCATACACATATACACATACACATACATGCATATACATACACACATAGACATACACACATACAGACATACATACACACATAGACACATACACACATATTCATATACACATACAAATACAGATACACACACATACTCATACACACACATACACATACACACACATATACATATACATGTACACACACATACAGACATTCACATACATATACACACACATACACATCCATCCATACACACACATACACACACATACACATACACATACACATACACATACACATACACATACACATACACATACACATACAAATACAAACATACACACACACATACACATCCATACATATACACACACATACACATACATATACACACAAACACACATACACATACACACACACACTGGAGCTGAGGTGCACACAGAGCAGCCCACTACTCTTGGGGAACACACACATGCATCAAGGCAACACTGGGGCAGAGGGTACACACATAACAATGTACCACTGAGCTGAAGAGTTGACATACACCTAGCAGCACTCCACTGGAAATATTCACTGCCTAACCTGGCTTGGCTGAGATCCTAACTGTCCTCAAGAAGATAAGTGCTAAAGTCTTGGTTAGTCTGTGACTCCTCTGGAAGATGGTTGGACATTCTGCAAATCGCCCTAGTTTTAGTGAGTTAGGTTTGGACACAGAGCACAGCAATGGGTCTTGGCAGACCAGACCCCTCCCTTCTGCTTCCTGGTTATCAGAAGGTGACTGACTTTACCTCACCACATGCTCCTTGCCATTTATGTCCTGGCTTGTGTCAGACCACAAAGCAGTGTTGTCCACTGACCATGGATTGAGTCTCTAAGGCATGAATCAAAATAACTTTTATTCCAAAAAGGTTGATTTGTCAAAAGTATTTGGCCACATTGATAGAAAATGAACACATTTGCTTTTCACTGTGGAAAGTGAGAAAATTATGCAAATGCAGAGTGAGTTCATTAATTTAGGCTGAGCATTTGCAGACAATGATCTTTCCACACTGTTCATTTTATTTTATTTTATTTTATTTTATTTTATTTTATTTTATTTTATTTATTTTATTTTATTTGTAGCTTCCCATAAGCCTGAAGCAGGCTAAGCCAGAACTTGACCTTGCTGCCACTAAGGAGATTATCTAGGGTGGAACCTTCCTGCCTAGATCACTCTATTGTTCTGCCACTGCCACTGTCAAGATACTGCTACCTGCTGAGAGGCCTCAGAGCTCTTCTGGAGACTATGCCCTATCCTGCATGTCATCACCTGCAGCTGGTTCCAGGCTCCAAGGATGAATTGTCGTGGAATGGCCTTTAATAAAGCGTGTCTGTCATTAAAAATCTGAACCATGAACAGACTAGCATGTCTTGGTTCCATTATTTCTCAACCCGCCTAGGCTCCCTCTTTTCTTCCAGATTCCAAGATGCCTTCCAGGCTCAAACCTGGACATGTGAGCAGCTGGCCGGCCCCAACATTTATTTTATTTTATTTTATTTTATTTTATTTTATTTTATTTTATTTTATTTTAGCTTAGTTTAGTTTAGTTTTTTCCACATTATGTTTTTGTCTCTGCTTAGTGTTTGGGATGAGTAAGCATACCTTTTCAATTCGTGCCTGCATTGCACAGGGAAAACAGTCCGAAGATGGATCAAATGGCATGTGGCAATCCTGCAATCTCAGACAGACATGTAACATTACCTCTTTGGAGCAAACCATTACTATAAATCAATCATCAGCTACTTTTAAGAAAGCCTCAAATTGCAGAGTAGGCTAATAAGGAACACAGAAAGGTAGGGGTAAGGAAAATAGAGGGAAGGTAGTTTTTTTTTTTTTTTTTTTAATAAAGAATTATGTCTGGCTTCTCTTGTATTACTGAAGCTAATGAGAGGAGATTGAAGCTACTCTTAGTATAGTAAAATTATTCAATTTGAAGTGATAGATATATTAATTATCCTGTATTGATGCTTGCTTACTGTATTTATATACTAAGATAGTACACAATAGTCCACAAATATGAATACTTACTATGTCTGATTTTCTTTTAAATCTCTTTTGAATGGCAGCTTAAAAATATGTCCACCAAGCCCAATATCGTGGGTTTTCACAGCACAGAAGTTGGAGTGAGGCATTCTAGTGTGGATCTAAACTCTTCATTCTCCAGCCTGAAATCTCTTTGCTGGGAACTCCATACAATAACCTTTGTCGAAACTATTTATGCATTATAGATTTCTGCTCATCTGGTTATTTGTTTAATCTTTCTGTAGGGAGAAAACATTTCTGATTCTTTGTTTTCCCTTCGAAAAATCCTGATCTCTCAGCTCTTGGCATATGTTATGCCCTGTTTCTTCTCAATGGTTTTGAAGTATAAAAATGAGCAGCTGGATAATGAACTATAAAAAAAGACATCACTCTGAGATGAGCCACATGACCTCCCTCAGAACAGGTCCCATCAAGAACAACAGGAAGGTGGTGGGAAGGTCTTGAATCCCACTCTCATGAATTCTCATGATATGATCAAAAAGGTAACTTGACACATCACCTCTGATATATACATTGTTTCAGAAACTGGAGGACCACAGACCCAAAGGCTAGAAAGTCCCAAGAGTTGCTCATCACCTGGTAGCTAGAACCAGCTACTTGCTGGTTTGTTCTAGGTAGGAATGGGATCCTGTGTTCTGGTAACCTGTTACCTACTCCTTGCTTTCTCTGAGAGAGTAAACAGCACACCTATCTGACTCCATGTCCATACATTGGGTGTATGGTGAGTTGCTGGGGGTTTTTAGTAGCAAATGAACTCCATAACTGAGCAGTAACTTGGAGAAATCTATGAGACTAGGCTCAGGTTCTGACTTGGAAAAGCTTGGGGAACCTTGACTTGAGTCACATCTGTTGCATTCAGCAGCCAAAATGAATCTAGGTGAAATGAGTCCCCAATGAGGCCTAATCCTGTTGCCAGACTCTGAGATGACCAAGTCAAATGTCTGAGTTATAGGCAAGTAAGTGCAAATTGTAATCTGTAAATCTGTCCCAGGACAGCATGGATCCCTCCCACCTAATAAGTGGGGCAGGAATCTGCTCATGGTCAGCAGTGCAGGAGGAAATCATCTGGAACTACCCACATTTACATAAGAGAAGCTAAGTTTGCTCTCAAAGGGCCATTTTGACAAGAGAGATAAGGTGCTCTGTGTTTCATAATTGTAAATCCTTGGATTCAAGTCAATGTAGAATCCTACCGAGGTGGCAGCACCTGGCACTAATATAAGGCACTGAGCTCAAGTCCCTGTGCACCTCTGCACCTCACCAGGCTTCAGTCATGAGGATCCATTACCTTCTTTTTGCATTTCTCCTGGTGCTGCTGTGTCCACTTGCAAGTGAGTCAGGGAGTAGGGTGGTTCCAAGGTAAAAAGAGATAGCTCCCTACAGTGTGTGTGTGTGTGTGTGTGTGTGTGTGTGTGTGTGTGTGTGTGTGTGTGTGTGTCTGTCTCTTTTTCTGTGTGTGCCTTTGGCTCCATCTCTCCATAGATGTATGTCTCTTTCTGTTTTTCTGTGAGTTCATGTCAGTCAGTCTTTCTGTATATGCTTATGCTTGTCTTTCTGTTATGTAGTCACCTCTCTGTCTCTGTGTAAGTCTCTCATGCTTTTCCTCTTCTATAGTTATTACCTTCCCTCTTTTTCTTTCTTTCTTCCAAGCTCATTTCAGACAATGTGTATTGTGTAACTGCTAACATGAACTAAGAATACATCTTTTTGCCTTGAAGGAGCCTAAGGTAGACTCATTCTGAGTCTACAGAATGCAGTCCTTGACTTCCATTTCCTCACTCCTGCTGCTAAGCTTAAGATAATGAAACCAGTCTCTTAAAGGTAGTGTAAATATAATAACATGAAGAATTTTGGATTCTTATCTGAAAAAAATGGTATTCATTTTTTATCTTTATATTTAAGGTGTAGATTCTCTGCTTACTCTAGAGAATCCTTCAGAATAATCATCCCATCCTCTATCTGAGAACTTCCTGAAACCCTACCCCTATGGTTAAACACTCACTGTCTACAGGGGTAATCAGGCTCAGAGCTCAGGGAGGCTATGAAACACAGCTTCTCAAACTCTGCCTAAACTGTATTTTGTGGAAAATATATAATTTATATTCTTTTAAATTATGTGTACATATATGGATCTGTGTATATGTAATTTCTTTCATTTTGTTGCTGGGTTCTGGTTTACAGAGGAGAATCTGTGTTCCATGAGATATATACATATTAACTCTGTCTGACATTTATATGAATGTAAATAAGCAGGGAAGGTGGAAAAGTGAAGGATAACTTTAAGACTTAATCTCAAACATTGGAAGCTATCAAAAAAGTTCATTTTTTTCTTTTTTTCTTCTTCTTCTTTTTTTTAATGAGGTTTATTTATTTATTTATTTTTATTTGAACTTAAACTAAAGCCATCAAACTTCTCAGCACAAAGGTAATATGGCAACCCCCAAGAAAAAGACATAAGCTTCATTTATCCAGTTGTATTACTTCTACTTAAGAAAGTACAAGATTATTTCAGCCACTCAGGGCCCTGCTGGAGCTCTGACTAGAGACAATTGTCTACTAATTACTCAGGAGAAGGTTAATGAGACCACTGTCTACCTCTTAGCAATAATCCAATCAACTAAGCTAGCCTTACACTCACCTAAGACCTTCTTTTTTAAAAAATTTTTTATTAGGTATCTTCCTCATTTACATTTCGAATGCTATCCCAAATGTCCCCCATACCCACCCCCCCACTCCCCTACCCACCCACTCCCCCTTTTTGGCCCTGGCATTCCCCTGTACTGGGGCATATAAAGTTTGCAATTCCAATGGGCCTTTCTTTCCAGTGATGGCCGATTAGGCCATCTTTCGATACATATGCAGCTAGAGACAAGTGCTCCGGGGTACTGGTTAGTTCATAATGTTGTTCCACCTATAGGGTTGCACTTCCCTTTTGCTCCTTGGGTACTTTCTCTAGCTCCTCCATTGGGGGCCCTGTGATCCATCCAATAGCTGACTGTGAGCATCCACTTCTGTGTTTGCTAGGCCCTGGCGTAGCCTCACAAGAGACAGCTATATCAGGGTCCTTTCAGCAAAATCTTGCTAGTGCATGCAATGGTGTCAGCGTTTGGAAGCTGATTATGGGATGGATCCCTGGATATGGCAATCAATAGATGGTCCATCCTTTCATCACAGCTCCAAATTTTGTCTCTGTAACTCCTTACATGGGTGTTTTGTTCCCAATTCTTTTTTTTTTATTTTATTATTATTTTTTCCATTTTTTATTAGGTATTTAGCTCATTTACATTTCCAATGCTATACCAAAAGTCCCCCATACCCACCCACCCCCACTCCCCTACCCACCCACTCCCCCTTTTTGGCCCTGGCGTTACCCTGTACTGGGGCATATAAAGTTTGCGTGTCCAATGGGCCTCTCTTTCCAGTGATGGCCGACTAGGCCATCTTTTGATACATATGCAGCTAGAGTCAAGAGCTCCGGGATACTGGTTAGTTCATAATGTTGTTCCACCTATAGGGTTGCAGATCCCTTTAGCTCCTTGGGTACTTTCTCTAGCTCCTCCATTGGGAGCCCTGTTATCCATCCATTAGCTGACTGTGAGCATCCACTTCTGTGTTTGCTAGGCCCCGGCATAGTCTCACAAGAGACAGCTACATCTGGGTCCTTTCGATAAAATCTTGCTAGTGTATGCAATGGTGTCAGCGTTTGGATGCTGATTATGGGGTGGATCCCTGGATATGGCAGTCTCTACATGGTCCATCCTTTCATCTCAGCTCCAAACTTTGTCTCTGTAACTCCTTCCATGGATGTTTTGTTCCCACTTCTAAGGAGGGGCATAGTATCCACACTTCAGTCTTCATTTTTCTTGAGTTTCATGTGTTTAGGAAATTGTATCTTATATCTTGGGTATCCTAGGTTTTGGGCTAATATCCACTTATCAGTGAGAACATATTTTGTGAGTTCCTTTGTGAATGTGTTACCTCACTCAGGATGATGTCCTCCAGGTCCATCCATTTGCCTAGGAATTTCATAAATTCATTCTTTTTAATAGCTGAGTAGTACTCCATTGTGTAAATGTACCACATTTTCCGCATCCATTCCTCTGTTGAGGGGCACCTGAAAAAAATGTTCAACATCCTTAATCATCAGGGAAATGCAAATCAAAACAACCCTGAGATTCCACCTCACACCAGTCAGAATGGCTAAGATCAAAAAATTCACGTGACAGCAGATGCTGGCGTGGATGTGGAGAAAGAGGAACACTCCTCCATTGTTGGTGGGATTGCAAGCTTGTATAATCACTCTGGAAATCAGTCTGGCATTTCCTCAGAAAAGTGGACATAGTACTACCGGAGGATCCTGCAATACCTCTCCTGGGCATATATCCAGAATATGTCCCAGCCGGTAAGAAGGACACATGCTCCACTATGTTCATAGCAGCCTTATTTATAATAGCCAGAAGCTGGAAAGAACCCAGATGCCCCTCATTTTTTTCTTTAGGTTTCAATTGTAAGTTATTTAGGAATCAAGTTATCCTTAAGCAAGTCCTATTTCCAGAGATTTAGGTTCAATACTTAGTTTAAAATAGGTACCTGGAAGTTAAAATACCTTAGTTAAAAATAGGAAGATGGCTCAGTGATTAAATGCACTTGTGCAAGCATGAAGATCTGGTATCCATGTAGAAGCAGAGAGAGCCTCTGGTGCACATCTGTAATGCTAGTAGTAAGATTCAAGAGGCACACAGGAGAGCCAGCCAGCCAATCCCACTGGTTTCAGGTTCAGTGAGATACTCTGTCTCAAACAATGAGGTAGAGAGGAATTGATGAACATGTCTTAGGCCAACCTCTGGTTTCTCTATGTGTGTGCACAGATGCACATTCATGTGGACAGTCACAATGTCTGTTTCAGATACTAGAACAAGGGTCTTGTGTGTAGAAAAGCAAAGGCAGGGCTGCTGAGAAGCAGTTAGGGACTCACAGAGAATCTTTCCTGCCCTCCTGCCTGCTAGTCCTGAAAACTCCAATCAGTCATGGGTGGAGCATTTGAGTCCTAGGAAAACCCAGCACCCCCTCTACACTGCAACAGTGGCAGTCTCTATCAAGAATTGGATTGAGCCCTGCTAAAATAGACATCCCTGTTTGGGGGGAAAGCCTGCTGCTTATGATCTACTCATCATAAGAACACACTGGTATGTATTTCTGACCTGGCACTTCCATTTCTAATGTGTTTTTCTTACTTATCTTTCAGCGTTTAGCTAAAAAAATCAACAATCCAGTAAATTTCTAATGAGAGGAGGCAAATGCCAGTATAAGTGCATTGGCAATATTCGTCAGATTGGCATTTGCCCTGTTTCTTTACTCAAATGCTGAAAGAAGAATACAAAGATCCCATGAACCAAAGAGAACACCAGAATTTGCTCCTCCATGAAGATGGACAAAACTTAAACCAAATTAAAGTACCTTGATTAAATGTAAACACCTGTTGCTAAGAGCTATGTGAGCTCTCAGCTTGTGTCCTCTTGCACTGAATTCTAAAATCTTTGCAGAAGTTAATCAGTGACATAATCAGGGCTCTCTTCTGCTTCCAGACTTTATGGCTATCTGTTCCCGTCTCTAATATGCTAATTTATATCCTGTAACCATCACACACAGCCACCCTGCCTGCCTTCTTCAACCCTTTGTGTCCTTAACCTCTTTTCTTCATCCATCCAATCCAAGGCAAGACAAAGATGGTGACCCCAGCTTCCCTTAAGCTTGTGCCTCTTAGTTATTTATGCCTTGTGTGATTGTGGTTAAGACTTTAATGCACACTTTGGCTATGAGAGCACTTGAGTATGGGTTCCAGACTCTCTTATCCATTTATATACTGACCATGGATGGGATATATTGCATCATGTTATTTTAAATTGAATGGGAAGTTGAGTCAGTGAGGGGCTTTCTTACATGTAGACATAAGACACAAGGAACTTATGGAAAACAGGGCCTTAATGAAAGCAATAAGAAGGAAGAGCAGGGTAAAGAAAAAACAAGACTATGGGTAGTAAAACAAAAGTTCAGTGTCTGTCCTAGGCCTGACCTTCCCACTGAGGCTTTTATAGTATGATGGGCTCCCTGTCTTGCTTGTGCAGGGCTTTTGAGTTAATGTGCATACAATTTATGCTCATGAGTATAATTCAGCTCCGGAGGATACCTTAGATTTTCAGAATTCTCTGTCTGAAAGAAGAAATGAGACCCCACAGAAAAGATATCTCACATGGATAGATGCAACTGATTAAAGGAGTCCTTGTCACATGATTGACAAGTAACAAAAGAATTTAGCTGAAGATTCATACTAAAATGCAAGGTATCTTTAAATTTATAGTAGGGTTCTGAAGAGAGGGCACTGTCCATAAGTGTGTGCTGTGCAAGCTCACAGATCTGAGTTTGATTCAGAGCACCCATGTAATAAACCAGGCATCACATCATGTCTGTACTTCTATCCCGGGGGGATGGGATGGAGACATGTGGATCTCCAAACTCACTAGCCAGTTTGCCAGAACAAATGAACGACCACAGGCTCAATGAAAGATCTGGAGGACCTGGTTAGATTCGCAGAACCTAAGTGGCATCTCATCACCTTCTGTAACTCCAGTTCTAGTGGATGTAGCCCAATCTTTTTGCCTTTATGACAGTCATACACAGAGTACATACAGGAAAAATACCAAACACATAAAGTTAATAATGATAATAATTATAATATAGTAGAGTGATTGAAGAAAACACTTTACTTCTGTCTTAATACATATACATAAATGAATTCACACATATAAACAAATGATTTGTAGCACACATTCAGACACATGGAAGTGATTGAAAATATCCACAAATAATACAGTATTTGAGTTTTATTCAAGGACAGCCTTTGAATTTTTCATTGTAGAATGAAACCCATACACTTACTTTTGTTACCTGGCTCCCCAGACCCTATCCTCAAGGAATTAATTTAATAATCCATACTTTTATCTATTATAAATTTGATGTTTAGCTGATGCTCAAAGTCACTGTTGACTGTTGCAGGAATGAGATGAAGATTCCTGCAGCAAGGAGAGCATCATTCTTGGTCTTTAGAGGATGGCAGGACTTACATGGTTTTTGTAGCAAATATCTATACCCGAGAAAAGATGTTAATGACTATTTTGTTATTTTAAGGTAAGAACCTTGATGGCATAGGTAAAATGTATTAAAGCAAAAAAAAAATGCTAAATAGCGTTTTACTTCCAAAAATTACAGGGCCTTTTGCTGTTAAGATAGGATCATAGTTGGGAGTGTACACAGGGCAGAGCACCAAAGGAACTGGCTGGTGTTAGCATCAGAAACTGGTTACAGCCAGCCTCTGAAACCTGCAATGACATCATCCTAGAGGACAAGAGTCTTCTGAGTTCATTGCTATGGCAACCATAGCACACCCCTTATGTTACCTGCATCCCCTGCAAGTTATCATCTGTGTTACCTATGTCACAGCCAGAATAAAAGATGTGAACCCTGCCCCTCCCCACTTTGTTTCTTCTCCTTTTCAAATAAAGACCCCCCAAAGTGTGAACTCTGCAGTCTTGGCATGATCTCTCCAGGAATATGCTATTTTCAACTAACAATGTTGCTGAAGGCCTGGACTTGCTAGCAACCATACAGGCTGGTCTGAGGCTTCTATAGCCTGCAATGCAGCCATCAATGTGGGGCACAGGGAACTCCACCAGGTAGGATAGCCGCAGCCATGTGGGTTAAGAAGTTGGTCAACAAATTTCTTGGACAAGGTCTTGCCTTAACCCTCAAAAGCCAAAAGGTCTATCTATGCCCATGATGCCATCAGGAGGGACAGTGGTCTGTCGATTTTTGTTATTTCATTCAGGTTAGGGTAACATCACTCCCTGGTAACCCTCCAGATGATCTTCTAGGATTGTGTATGGGCAACTTAAGAGACCTGAGCTCCCTTGACCTGACTACTTCCATCACAAGAAAGGGGCCCCAGGTAGCATTATGGCATATGGGAATCCCATCTCATTCTTCTTTTTGGATGCTGGGAACACTTATTCAGTCCTGACAGAGTTTTGGCGACCCACCTCTCCTCATCCCCTATTGTTGGGGAAGGAGTACAACCTTACCTCCCTCACCAAATCATACCCCTTATTTGAATTTTTAAGAGTGTTCCTCCCACACATACTTTTTGGGAGTGCCAATGTGTTCTGACACCCTATTGGCAAGGGGTCTTTCTAGATAAGTTGGGAGCCTCTATTTCTATTGCTTCCCCCATTCACCTGAACCTGAACTCACTAGCAGCCCCTCTCTTCCTCCTCCTCCTCCTCACCACTCATTCTACTAACTCTAACATGTTGTTTCCTTTGCCAGCTTCTCAGATAGAACCCTGAATATGGGTCACCCAGAACCCCTCTGTTGCTAAGCATCATTCCCTTCTTGTCATCCAGTTATTGAAATCTATAAGATACATCACCCAAGCTCAATACTCTCTTTCTCTCCAGAGCCTCAGGAGACTTAAGCCTATATCATCTGTTATCTCTTAGGAAAAAAACATTCTCCATCTGACCTCTTCCCCCTTTAACTCCCCTATACTAGAAGTTAAGGGACCTAATGGAATGTATCACCTTGTTCAAGACTTCAGGTGCATTAATTTAGCAATGGTTCCTCTCCATCCTGTTGTGACTAATCCTTATACTTTCCTTCCACTATACCCTTGGTAATTTCTCATTTCTTTTTTTTTTTTTTAGATTCCAAGGATGTATTCTTTTCTATACAGTCCCAGCACACCTTAGTCTTTACCTGGACTGACCCTGATGAAAAGTTTCTACGTGCACCTGAACTATACTACATCAGGGATTCCAGGACAGCCCAAAGTAATTTGGCCACGTTCTGGCTTCTGACTTAATTTCTCTGTCTCTCTAAATCTATTTTTGTCCATTATGTATACAAAATTCTTCTCTGAAGTTTCCCCTCTAAAATTTAACCAAGGTGACACCTCTGCACTTCTAAATTTCCTGTTTAGTCAAGACTACAAAGTGTCATATTCTAAGGTCCAACTGTCCACTCATCTGGTCACCTATTTCAGACTACAAATTACCCCAACCCAGGAGGCTACTACCTTAGACAGGAAGAATCTAACTTTGTTTCTAACTGTTCCTTCTACAAAGGGAGAGATTTTATAATTCCTAGGAATAGCCAGTTTTTTACATTCCTTGGTTCCTTCCTTTTCCTTTCTTCCTACTCCTTATATGAAGCAGCATTAGGCCCCACCCACAAGCTTCTTCTCATATCTGTTATCAACGCTTTTCCAAAGCTCCAACAGGCTTTCCTTAACACCCAAGCCATACACTTCCCTGGCCTGAGTCCCTTTTTTTCCCCTCTACATAAATGAAAATGATGGGTTTTCCCCTGGAGTCTTAGGTCACCAACTGGGACCCTCCTTTGTTCCTGTAGTTTACTTGTCAACAAAAACTAGATCTAACCATCCAGGGACAGGCACCTTGTACTCTTACCTTAGCAACCACTGAATTCCTTATTTTAGAGTCTAAAAAACTAATGTTCATTTCAATTATAACCATCTTTCCTTCTCATACTCTGCACAGCTCCTAAATTAGAGAAGCTTTCAGTCTCTACTGTCCTCCAGGGTTCTTTCTCTTCATGTAGCAATAATAGAAGACTACACACTCACCTTTCAATCATGCCTGCCTCTTAATAATTTCATTCTTTTTCCTTGACCAAATTCTAACCACTTCCTTTCGTACTCCTGCACTGAAACCTTAGAGGAATTATTACCCTATCCTTCACACATACAGGAGGGCACATTGCCTCATGCCCTCTATACCTGGTATATAGATGGCAGCTCCTTTTTATATGAAGGGGCCAGAAGATCTGGCTATGCTATAGTGTCAGCATCAGAGATGGTTGAGGTATAAGACCTCTGTGATCATACCACGAATAATAGTCTGAATTAATAGCTCTTACCTGTGCCTTTCAACTAGCACAGGGACTATCCCTCAACATCTACACAGACTACAAATATGCTTTCCATATACTCCAGTCCCATGCTGGTATCTGGAAGCAGTGCGAGTTACTTATCACAAAAGGAGGATCAGTAAATAATGCAAACCAAATTTTGGCCATGCTAAAAGCCTCTTATCTCCCTTCAGCTATTGGGATTTTCCACTGCAGATCCCAGCAGACAGATGACTCTATTTTCTCCAGTGGAAACAGCTGAGCTGGTGAGGCAGCTAGACATGAAGCCTTTAGTTGCTTATACTTGTCTCAACCTCCCCAGGACATTCCTACATTACAAACCACATTCCCACTCTTACTCACTGATTCTGGTTAAACTATCCTATCTTCAGCAATTCTATCATCCTAACAAGCAAGTGTTGTCTTATTTTTTAAAAAACCCGACTACTGTCTATTCTTTTTACTTATGCTTTTAAAAATCTATCCCTGCCTCCAGAAAAATATGTCAGATGTCAGAGTCCAACTTCAGGTATCATAACACCCCTTTTCCTACCCATCAGACTAGAAGTGGACATCTTCTCCGGGTGGGAGTAGGCCTTTCTAACTAACAATGAGTGGGCTCAGGCAGTTTCTGATTGTCTCCTCCAAGAGATCATTCCCAGATTTGGTGTGCCAGCCTCCCTCATCACACAATGTTCCTGAATGCACCATCAAATTTTTTCAAACTCTATCTAAAGCCTCTCCTTGCATTCGTATTCTCTATGACACCCTTTCTTCTGGAAAGATAGAAAAACAAACCACTCCAAGAGACCATTCCCTGATTTGGTGTCCCAGTCTTCCTAAAATCACATAATTCCCCGAATGCACCACCAAATTTTTTCAAACTCTATCTAAAGCCGTAGACACCCCTGGCATTCATATTCCCCATGACCCCCGGTCTTCAGGAAAGGTAGAAAGAACTAATCACACCCTAAAAACCACTCTTGTCAAACTGCCACTGGAAGTTCACCTCAATTCAGGAAAACTCCTATCTCTTGCTCTTTTCAGGCTATGAGCTCTCCCAAAGGGATCTCTTTTCAACTCATCTTTTGTATTCAAGTATGGTTATCTGGTCCTAACTCCTGGTCATTCACCTAAATGCTCTCCCATCCCTGACCATCTACTCACCCCATTACTTTGCCACCTCTGTTCTCTCCTATGAAGCTTTCTGACCAGCATCTACCGAAGCCAAAAACTATCCCCTTCCTACTGCCTGTCAACACTGGAGACCTAGTTCTTATCTCACCTCTGCTTAATTAGCATTCACTTCTCTCTCCTCCGTGGCAGGGTCTTTTCAAGATAATTCTCATGACTCCCAGAGCTGCTAAATTTGAGGGACTTTCTCATTGGTTCCAAGCATCTCACCTCAAACCTTTCACCTCTCCACCTGAAAATGACTCTTGTTACTACACATTCATTCCAACAGGAGCCTGGTCTCTTAAGCTCCTGAAGACCTTAAGACCACTCACCTTTCCCCAAATTCCAGAAAATTGAGATTCCACTGGCAGCTGCACTTGGCCCTGCTGGATTAGACATGGGCTTCTCATCCTCCATCTGCTGTTCATTTCCATCCAGGGTAACCTTTACACCTGGAGATTCAAGGTACAAGAACCCTCCACCAATGACAGTCTTTCCAAATAGAGTCGGGAAACTGTTCCATAGCCAGATGCCAGGAGCCAATCCAAAATGCTATCATCTTTATAGCCACCACTCCATCTAAACATTCAGACCTCTTTTTTGCTTCCTCTTTGACCAGATGTAAGATGATTGTAAAAAAAAATTGCCAGTTTATCCAGACTTTCCAGTTTTGTTAAATATAGTTTTGTAGTAGGTTCTGATTATGTTTTGAATTTCCTTGGTTTCTGTTGTTATGGCTCCCTTTACACTTCTGATTTTCTTAATTTGGATACTGACTCTGCGCCCTCTGTTTATTCTGATTAAGGGTTTATCTATCTTGTTGATTTTCTCAAAGAACCTGCTCCTGGTTTGCTCGATTCTTTGTATAGTTCTTTTTGTTCTGCTTGGTTGATTTCAGCCGTGGGCTTGATTATTTCCTGCTGTCTACTCTTCTTGGGTGTATTTGCTTCCTTTTGTTCTAGAGATTTCACGTGTGCTGTCAAGCTGCTAATATATGCTTTCCCCAGTTCCTTTTTGGACACAATTAAAGCCATGAGAGATTCCTCTTAGCACTGCTTTCATTGTGTCTCATATATTTTGGTACATTGTGCCTTCATTTTCATTAAATTCTACAATGTCTTTAATTTCTTTCTTGATTTTGTTAGTGATTCCCTGGCATAAAATCATGCCTTCTATGTTCTGTTCCTGAGTCAATGTTTTTCTCTCCAAGCATGGTTCATTCTGACAGAAGCTGTACATTAGTCCAGCAAGTGCACAGGAAGCAGGACAGCAGATGGCACTACTGAGTCAGAGACAGCAAAGTGACTTTGTTGAATTCTTCCTGTGCTTTTCTTACTCTTTTGTCTGTCTGCCCCTATGACTATAATCTCCTTTCCATTCTCAGCCAACATACATATAATTGGAGACTCAGAGTTGATCCTGGACTGTTACCTCTAATCTTGAGCCTGACTTGTTTGTGCATTCAGTATGCCAACTTTTCCCCAGTTCCATCCAGACTGCACTCTGCCTCAGCAATTTCTCCCCAAGAGGAGATCATAACCTCCAGTGCTTCTTTCTATTCTCACTCACCTTTTATACACTACAAACATTTCTTACTTAGTTTCTGGTTTTTTACTGAAAATATTCTCTTTCATACAACATATTTTGATCACAGTTTCACCACTCTTGCATCTCCTCTCAAACCTGTTTCAGGAGGAGGCAGCCCTCGGACCTCAGCTCCCACTGAGCCTTCTAATTGCCTCTATAATTTCTCTCCTTGATAGCTCTCACAAATATTATGTTCCACCATTTAACCCCAACCCCCCTCTCTCTCAAAATAAAGAATAATAAAACAAACAAACAGAAGCAACTAAGGGCATGAGACACTCAAACACATGCAGAAACACACATAAAGCCCATAATACCCACAAAATTGGAAACCATAATATACAAGCAAAAATAGTAAAGTCAAAGAAAAAATGTCTGGTGGTGGCACACTCCTTTAATACTAGAAGTTGAGAAGTAGATGCTGTTAAGTTTGAGGCTAGCTTGCTTGGTCTACAGTGTTCCACAACAATCAGGGCTATACAAAGAAACCCTTTCTCAACCTCCCTCCCATGAATTGCACAAACAAGGTCATAGGAAACAAACAAACAAACAAACAAACGTCTCCAAAATACCTTTGAGTTAGTTTACAACAACATGTTTTAAGGGAGAATTTTCTTTGCTCAACTTTCACAGGACATTTGCGTTATTGGTGATGTTTTATGATAGTAAGTACTATTTTACCTATTTCTAGAGTGTACACAAAAGTCAGGTTCCACTAACTTCACATCAAACCCCAGAAGAAGGAATTTGCAGATATACTTTATGGGGATGCTATTAAACCCAAAGGAAGGAATTAAGAGAGATATTCTAAAGAGAGTCTGTGGGAGCAAAAGGCGAGAATTTACAGATACCCCTTAAAGAGAAGCCCAGAAGCTCTGTAGGAGCAGCAGGAGCCCTCAGACCTGAGCTCCCACTGAGTCTTCTAATTACCTCCATAATTTCTCTCCTTGATAGCTCTCACAAATATTATGTTCCTCTTTGTCTCTCATTTTACTTTTAATTCAACAAATAGACTAGCATCTAGTTCCATTGTTATTGCAGGTATTTCCCCATAATAAGGATGTTCAGAGAGATACACATATATGTAATTATTTTCAGTGTTATTTTTTGAAAATCTAGATTATTCTCTCCCTAACGTCTAATACGTATTTTATATTTTTAATGTACAACTTCTATGTCTTTTAAGGCTTTATCTTTCTTCAAGTGATTGTCTTGCTCAACATCTCCTGTGAGTAGCAGAGGCTAAGTGTAGGGGAAATAGAAAATTGGTCTCCAGCAAGCTTGTGCCTTATTTTTAGGATTACAGATTATGGTACAGTCTTTTGTGTTTCCACCGAATGTACAGTACTGAACCACAAGATGGGGAGCTGTTTAAATAGTTTATTTCTTCTTACAACTCTCTGCATCCCAGAGTGTTTGCTGAGCCATTTGTTACTATTAAGTTTTGTGCAATAGACCAGTGTAGAAGTTAATAGAACCCCAGTCAACATTTCCTGGACAGACCATGTCCATTTACAAAGTAATAGTCATATATGCAACTTGTGACTTACAATGACTGATAATTAGCTTTACTTCAACTATTTATAGATAAAATAGTAAGACTTCAAAAAAAGAGAGTAAGACTTCTCAGTCAGTCTTAAAGGCAAGAATATGTCAAGTATATACTCATATAAGGTGAACAGTCAGCTGTTGGGTTCTTGGCACAGAACACTAATATTTCTCTATGGTGGGAATGGCTAGTTCTGTGAATGCAAAACAACTAATAGAGGATGTAGGGTAGTAGTTGAGAACATGGGGCTGTGCAGCAGTCATTGAATAACCTCAGTTCAATGACTTTGAATAAGATGAAAACTCTCCAAGTTTCAATTGAAACTCAAATAGGTAATTGTTTACCAAAAGCCTTTACTTGCCAGGGTCATAAGAGAGCTCTGCATCCAGTTAGCATTCACGCTGCACACACTTAGCTCATGCTCCCTCATCCTGCAAAAGAAGTTCACCCTCTTCTCTATGATTTTCCTGGTATTTCTCATGGGCCCAGAATGCAGCTGTCAGAGAAATACCTGAGGCCTCTCCTGAGCCACATTTTTTAATGGGGTTATTTGATTTTCTGGAGTCCACCTTCTTGAGTTCTTTATATATATTGGATATTAGGCCCCTATCTGATCTCTGGTTAGAGCTTGTTCCTCATGTGATTATGTTAGCCTCTATCAGCAGACCTGGTAGACTAGATCTATCCTTAGTTTCAGTGGTCAGAGTACTCTCTGCAGGCAAGCTCTCCTCTTGCAGGGAAGGTTCCCAGATATCTGGTGTTCAAACCTGCCTCCTGGCAGAATTTGTGTTCCACTCACCAGAGGTCTTAAGATCCCGTGGAGGGTCCTGTGAGGACCTTGGGGGTGTCCAGAAACTCAGCACACAAAAACCCGGTGCTGGAGTGTACTGGAAGGGACTTGTGCCTCTGATCAGGCTGGGTTATCTGCTTCCTTAATTAATGCAGTCTCAGGTCCCGCGAGATTGGATTGGAGCAGATGCTGTGTTCCACTCACCAGAGTTCTTAGGATCCCGTGGGGGATCCTGTGTGGGTCCTTGCGGGTGTCCAGAGACTCCCCGGGCCAGGAACCCCAGTGCTGCAATGGACCGGAAGGGACTTATGCCCCTGTTCAGGCTGGGTTATCTGCTTCCCTAGTTAATGCAGTCTCAGGTCCTGCGAGATTGGATTGGAGCAGGCGCTGTGTTCCACTCACCAGAGGTCTTAGGATCCCGTGGGGGATCCTGTGTGGGTCCTTGCAGGTACCCGGTGACTCAGCGGGCCAGGAACCCCGGTGCTGCAGTGGACCGGAAGGGTATAAATAGTTTTTTGGAGCAACTCCCATCTGTGTTGTCTGGAAATCTGTATATAAGTTTACATATTAGCAGTGATATCTTGATCCACTGGCAAACACTTCAGAGATACACCCGAAGACCAGTTTGATAAAATCAGGATAGCAAACAAGTATCAGCAGTGGTGGCACCACCTAGTAGAGACAGCAATGCCTCAGCCTTGGCTCAACTAAGCAAGAGGAACCAGCAGGAATGTTTGGAGGCGTTCTCAGCTGTGCCTCTCTCTCAGTGAATTGGAGATCAGTGAAGACTGGAGACTAACAAGATTTGCACAGCTAGCTCTCTAAGCAAGCCAACCTCAGAATCCATCACTGTTCATCAAAGCCTTTTTTTTCCAAATTTTTTATTAGGTATTTTCTTCATTTACATGTCCAATGCTATCCCCAAAGTCCCCCCAATACCCTCCTGCCCCACTCCCCTATCCACCTACTCCCACTTCTTGGCCCTGGCGTTCTCCTGTACTGAGGCATATAAAGTTTGCAAGACTGATGGGCCTCTCTTTCCACTGTTGGCCGACTAGGCTATCTTCTGATACATATGCAGCTAGAAACACGAGCTCTGGGGGGAGTACTGGTTAGTTCATGTTGTTGTTTGCAGACCCCTTTAGCTCCTTGGATACTTTCTCTAGCGCCTCCATTGGGGGCCCTGTGATCCATCCAATAGCTGACTGTAAGCATCCACTTCTGTGTTTGCTAGGCCCCGGCACAGCCTCACAAGAGACAGCTATATCTGGGTCCTTTCAGCAAAATCTTGCTGGTGTTTGCAATATTGTCAGCGTTTGGAGGCTGATTATGGGATGGATCCCCGGGTGTGGTAGTCTCTAGATGGTGCGTCCTTTCATCTCAGCTCCAAACTTTTTCTCTGTAACTCCTTCCATGGGTGTTTTGTTCCCAATTCTAAGAAGGGGCACAGTGTCCACACTTTGGTCTTCGTTCTTCTTGAGTTTCATGGTTTTGCATATTGTATCTTGTATCTTGGGTATTCTAAGTTTCTGGGCTAATATCCACTTATCAGTGAGTACATATCATGTGAGTTCTTTTGTAATTGGGTTACCTCACTCAGGATGATGCCCTCCAGGCCCATACATTTGCCTAGGAATTTCATAAATTCATTGTTTTTAATAGCTGAGTAGTACTCCATAGTGTAAATGTACTACATTTTCTGTATCCATTCCTCTGTTGAGGGACATCTGGGTTCTTTCCAGCTTCTGACTATTATAAATAAGGCTGCTATGAACATACTGGAGCATCAAGGCCTTTTTAATACCCTGCAATCATCATGTGTCTTCCTCGGGTCTTACCTTAGCATGAGCACCTGTCTCAATTGAGGTCACTCTCCCAATCTCAGCTGACCTCAGTCTGCCAATCACACACAGTCTGCAGAAGCACCAACAAAACAAAACAAAACAAAACAAAACAAAACAAAAAAAAAACCCACAGTATAACACTGGAAGTTTTTTGGTACATTTTTCTGTATTGAGTGCCAAAAAATGGAACTAAACTACACAATGTTAGGTGGACCAATACATGTGTGTTGTTAGCAAAGAACCCTTTATCACATATCCTTTCACATGCTTGCTTTAGGAGAACATCCTTTCTCTTGTGTCCGCATCAGTAACACATTCCTTCATGATTCTACTTCGGCCTTTCACCTGTGTTCACCTCAGGAAAATATTCCTTCACATGATTGCCCCAACAAATCACCTTCCAACAGTACTGATTTTCCCAACACCCTTATGTTTCCACTTCAGTCCCCTCTAGAAAATCCTTACTATATGTACTTCATTAATATTTGGTATATGCTGTTGTGAAGACTTTTGGGTTCAAGAATCAGAGTGTTAATTCAAAGCCCTTAAAAGACCATAAAACCCTGAAAGATCATAGGGTTTCAATTGTAACTAACTTAATATTTTTCTTAAAAGCTGCAACTTTCCTCACTTTCCAGGGTTAGATTTGAAGCTAAGACTCAGCCAAAAAGGGTCAAAGACAAGAATGCTCTCTCTTGGAGTTTTCTCAGGTGTGAGAGAACATCTGAGTTCTCTTCCATGCCTGGAATCCCTAGTCTTGTCTTAGTCTCTGGTTGTTCTAAGATATGGCCTCAGACCTAAGATAGATTCTTTAGCCATCATATTCCCTATACTCTGTTGAACATTTGTAGGATATCATTGACTCGTGTTGAGGCACAAGTTGACACTGAGTCTGTAGGGCTGCCCTCTCCCAGAGACACTTCCCTATATAATTTAGACATGTCATTCTCCACTCTCTCCTCTTCTTTCTGAATGCAGGCATTTTCTCTTTCTCTCCCACCAACCTCTGTCTTTGCTCCCCTTGGCGACTTCCCTGGCATTCTCTCTCTCTTTCTCTCTTTCTCTCCTATAGTTAAACTAGTATCTTAAGTGGCTTAAGCGGGTAAGGGGTAAACATGGATGCATCCTCTTATATGCCTGTTAAATTTGGTTGGTGGTTGTTAAAAATTGGAGGGTTAGAGTTTCCAGATTTCTCTGCAGGCCACTATGTTTGGTTCAGGTTTCAGGCACCTGTATGTGTGCCATGAGCTGGTGTATTGACTGAGGATACTGTTCTCTAGGATTTGATACCTCCTGGTGAATCTCTGTGTGTCACAGGATAAATTGGTCATGCAAGTGACATTAGTCACATTTTCCAACAGCTTAGCACCAATTGAGAAAGGTAGATAAAGATATCCTAAGATACCTACACCTAGATATCTTAATGTATAGATAAAGACCTGGACACATGGTGTGTGTGTGTGTGTGTGTGTGTGTGTGTGTGTGTGTGTGTGTGATGTCAGGGCCACATATATCAAATCTTGCTTCCCCATATGTGCAAGGATAATTCATGTGATGTGCATATCTGGGTGAGACTTCCTTCTTTGCTTCTTTGAGAATTTTACTGCTCTGAACAGACACCACGAACAAGGCAACTCTTACAATACATTTAATTGAGCCTGGCTTACAGATTCATAGGTTCAGTCCATTGTCATCAAGGCAGGAATATAGCAACATCCTGGCAGGCATGGTGAAACGGGAGCTGAGAGTTCTACAGCTTGATCTGAAGACTGCTAGCAGAATACTGACTACCAGGCGGGTAAGATGAGGGTCTTAAAGCCCACAACTACAGTGACAAACCTACACCAACAAGGGCATACTTACTCCAACAAGCCCCCACCTTCTAAAAGTGTCCCTCCCTGGACTGGTCATATACAAACCACCAGACTTACTATTTGGTGCCTTTGCTGCTTGATGCTACTTAGAGTTGTGTCTGTAGAGCTGACAAACACATAGAGCTTCATGGGCAAATAAATGATCTTTCTCTGCCATGCTTGTCAAATGCTCACATTTAGAATGAGAAAGTTGGTTTATTTGAAAAATTAGGTCATTGTGACAATGTAAAAATGAAGATAACCATGTTGAATATGTCCCAGGTGGCCAAAGGCTTTGAGAGTGGTTCTGATCTAAATGGGCAGGGTTATAAGATGAGAGATTAGGATCCTTACAATAGCATTGACCTTTCTTATTATCCATCAGGAAACTGTGTGATAACCTTGACACTCCTACAGTCCCAAGCCAAGTATTTTTTTCTAGCATTCTGGTACTTGGTTCTCAGAGTCTTGCTTGGAGACAATAATCAAGCACACACAGAGAGAACTTGCTATAAGAACTTTATTTTAATATAAAGGAAGAGAAAACTCACGGATATAACATAGCACAAAAAAGCAGTCTCCTTCAAGTTCTCAAGTCAGATGACTAACATATTCTTCTAGTTTTTAGTGGTCAGTAAGAGCAGAATCTGAACATGTGGCAACGGTAATGGAAGGCCCCAGAGGGCCAAAACCTCAGCCTGTGAGTCTGCAAGAGCAGGTCAAGCCTGATTTCACATCTGGGTATACAGAGGTCATGTACTGTACTTAGTTGAAGTACTCTTCATGCTGACTTAGTGTCTGAGTCAGCAGGGCACAAGAGATCTTGGGCAAGATATCTGCTGGGTGAAATAGGTTCTCCACGTTGATCATTACTGCCAGCATCATGAGCAATCACAATTATTATGATTAAATATACATGGTAAGCACAAAACTAATAAAGATTAATCTGCGTTTGTATTGATTTTGTTTTCTTTTGTCTGCTCCTGCCATTACATAAATATCTAAACAGACATCTGTATTTTCTAAGTTATAATAGATAAATTAATTAGACCAAATGTAGCCATTTAAATCTAGAAGAAAAAATAAACAACTAGTCACTGAGTCTCATTATGAATAAAAACATGTGATATTCACAAACAAATCGTTGTACAAAAAATTGATCTGTTTGGGTTCCCAGAAGAAACTCTTATTTATCTAGTCCAGGTCTAGATGACACCCATTTGCCCATTGTTGCTCACTTTAAGGAGCTTTAATTGCATAGCTTTGTGGCGGAGTCTTAATCACTAGTTTCAGAAAGTATGGAAGAGAACACAGGAAATGTGTGGCCTACAAAGCAGGGCTTATGCTTTGTGAAGATGACTAAGATACATATTCAATGAACATGTAAAGAAGGATTTGAAAACTGGTTCTCAGTGAACCTCCTCAGGACCTAAGTTACAACCACTATAACTAGTTAAGCCATTCAGCAGAGTAATGACATTGCATTGTGGTGAAATCGTGCAATAATTCTGCTGTGAGACTGTGTAGGTTCTAACAGAGTGATTGAAGTTTACTTACCAGGTAATTCTCTGAATTGACAGCATGCAATCTTTCTTGGCTAAATATGGCTTAAAAGTTCGCTAGAGCCATACAGGTAAAACACCTATACCATTGTTCCTTGAGGTATAATGTCTTCTGAATGTCCCACTGACTGGACAGATGGCAGGTATATGGATCTAGCTAGTCATAGGAACTTGTGTGTGCCCCCAGGCATTATGCCTAAATCAGTACTGGTTTAATATTTATAAAGACAATGTTAGGCACAGCATGATCATAATGGACATTCCATGCTGGAGATAGACTGACTTTCTACCATATAGTTCCTTTTATTTTTAAAGAGATGGATATTTTATTTTATTTCATTTATTTTTTGTTCATAATGCATTTTAATTTTTCAACAAATGATTCTGAGCAGTATTTCTCAAATGACCCCCTTTAAGCTTTATAAAAATTCTAATTTACATGCAAATCTGCGTTTGGATTTTCACATGGCTTCCAAGTGGGGTAGTTATAAAGTTTAACTTTTTTTCTTATTACGTATTTTCCTCAATTACATTTCCAATGCTATCCCAAAAGTCCCCCACACCCTCCCCCACACTCCCCTACCCACCCATTCCCACTTTTGGCCCTGGCGTTCCCCTGTACTGGGGCATATAAAGTTTGCCTGTCCAATGGGCCTCTCTTTCCAGTGATGGCCGACAAGGCCATCTTTTGATACATATGCAGCTAGAGTCAAGAGCTCCGGGGTACTGGTTAGTTCATAATGTTGCACCTGCAGGTTGCAGATCTCTTTAGCTCCTTGGATACTTTCTCTAGCTTCTCCATTGGGGGCCCTGTGATCCATCCAATAGTTGACTGTGAGCATCCACTTCTGTCTTTGCTATGACCCGGCCTAGTCTCACAAGAGACAGCTATATCAGGGTGCTTGCAACAAACGCTTGCTAGTGTATGCAATGGTGTCATTGTTTGGAGGCTAATGATGGGATGGATCCCTTGATATGGCAGTCTCTAGATGGTCCATCCTTTTGTCTCAGCTCCAAACTTTGTCTCTGTAACTCCTTCCATGGGTGATTGTTTCCAATTCTAAGAAGGGGCAAAGTGTCCACACTTTGGTCTTCATTCTTCTTCAGTTTCATGTGTTTTGCAAATTGTACCTTATATCTCGCTATACTAAGTTTCTGGGCTAATATCCATTTATCAGTGAGTACATATCATTTGAGTTCTTTTGTGATTGTGTTACCTCACTTAGGATGATGCCCTCCAGGTCCAACCATTTGCCTAGGAATTTCATAAATTCATTCTTTTTAATAGCTGAGTAGTACTCCATTGTGTAAATGTACCACATTTTTTGTATCCATTCCTCTGTTGAGGAGCATCTGGGTTCTTTCCAGCTTCTGGCTATTAAAAATAATTGTTCATTCCTATGGCAACCATAGTACACTCCTTGTGTTACCTGAATCACCTGCAAGTTATCACCTGTGTTACCTAGGTCACAGCCAGAATAAAAGACATGAACCCTGCCCCTACCTCCTTTGCTTATTCGCCTCTTTTAATCAAGACCTCTCAAAGACTGAACTCTGCTGTCTTGGCATGATCTGTCCAGGAATATGCTGTTTTCAAATAAAAATGGTGCTGAAGCCCTGAACTTGCTAGCAACCACACAGGCTGGTCTGAGGTTCTATAGCATGCACCACAGCCATCACTCTGGGGCACGGGGAACTCCACCAGGTAGGATATCCACTGCCCTGTGGATTAAGAAGTTGGTCAACAAGTCTGTTGGACAAGGGCTTGCTCTAACCCCCAAAAGTTGAAAAAGGCCATTTCCATGGTGCCATTAGGAGGTACATTGTTCTATAGTTTGTTCTTATGCCACTCAGGAGAGGGGAACATCACTCCCAGGTAACCCTCCAACTGAACTTATAGGTTTGGCTATGGAAAACTGAAGACACCTTAGCTCCCTTGACCTGACTACTTCCATCACAATCATCATAGAAGTGACTATCTCAGGAGCCCAAATAGCCATTATGTCATATGGGCATCCCATCTCCTTCATCTTCTTGGACACTGGAACCACGTATTTGGTCCTGACAGTGTTTTGGGAACCCACTTCTCCTTCTCATCCCGTATTGTTGGGGTAGGAGTACAGCCTTACCTTCCTCACCAAGGGTACTCCTTAGTTGAATTTTTAAGAGTGTTCTTCTCCCACATTCTTTTTTTTATTGCCAATATGTTCTGACACCTTATTGGTAAGGAATCTTCAAGATAAGTTAGGAGCCTCTATTTCTAGTGCTTCCCCCAATCTCCTGAACCCAAGCTCAAAAGCAACCCCTCTCTTCCTCCTCTTCCTCACCAATCAACCTACTGAATCTAACATGTTGTTTTCTTTGCCAGCTTCTCAGGTAGACCCCTGAGTCTGGATCATCCAGAACCCCTCTGTTGCTAAACATCATTCTCTTGTTGTTATCCAGTTATTGGACTCTACAAGATACATCACCCAAGCTCATACCTTCTTTCTCTCCAGAGCTTCATGATAATTAAGCCTATGTCATCTCTTCTATCTTAGGGGAAAAACTGCTCTATCTGACCTCTTTCCCCTTTAACTCCCCTATACTAGAAAGTTAAGAAACCTAATGGAACTTATCACCTTGTTCAAGATCTCAGTTGCATTAATTTAGTGGTGGTTACTCTCTATCCTTTTGTGGGTAATCCTTATACAGTTCTTCCACTATGCACTTGGGGACTTCTCATTTCTCCTTCTTAGATCCCAAGGATATATTTTTTTCTATCCAGTCCCAGAACACCTTTGCCTTTACCTGTACTGACCCTGACACCCATTTTCTACTCAATGCACCTGAACTGTACTACCTCAGGGATTGCAGTACAGCTCACACCTATTTGGCCAGGTTCTGGCTTCTGACTTAATTTCTCTGTCTGTCCCTAAATCTAAGATTGTCCAGTTTGTATTAAAATTATTCTCTGAAGTCCCCCTTTTAAAAATTAGCCAAGGTGACACATCTGCTCTTCTAAATTTATTGTCCTGTCTAGGCTACAAGGTCTCATATATTAAGTCCAACTGTCCACTCATCAGATCACCTATTTGGAACTACCAATTTGCCCAACCCACAAGGCTACTACCTTAGACAGAGAAAATAAAATTCTGTCTCCAACTGTTCCTTCGACAAAGGGAGAGATTTTATCATTCCTATGAATAGACAGTTTTATACATTCCTGGGTTCCTTCTTTTTCCTTTCTTCTTACCCCTTATATGAAGCATCATTAGGACCCACACATGAACTTCTTCTCATACCTGTTACCAAGGCTTTTCAAAGGCTTCAACAGACTCTCCTTAATACCCCAGCCTTTCACCTTCCTGACCTGAGTCGTCTTTTTTCCCTCTACATGAATGAAAAAAGATGGGTTTTTTTCCCTTGGGGTCTTAAGTCACCAACTGGGACCCTCTTTTATTCCTGTAGTTTACTTGTCAACAAAAACTAGATCTAACCATCCAGAAATGGGCACTTTGTATTCTTACCTTAGCAGTCACTGAACTCCTTATTTGACAGTCTAATAACCTAACGTTTGGGTCACTTATAACCATCTTTTCTTCTCATTCTCTGTCATGGATCCCTAATTATAGAGGCTTACATTCCTTACTGTCGTCCAGCATTCTTTGTCTTCAGGTAGCAACAATAGAAGACTCCACACTCACCTTCCAATCATGCCTACCTCTTAATAATTTCATTCCTTTTCCTTGACCAAATTCTAACCACTCCCTCTCCCAATCCTGCACTGAAACCTCAGAGGAATTAATACCTCATCCTTCACACATTCAGGAGGGCACATTGCCTCATACCCTCTATACCTGGTATATCTATGGCAGCTCCTTTTATATATGAAGGGGCCAGAAGATCTGGCTATGCCATACTGTCAGACTCATAGATAGATGAGGCACAGGACCTCCCTGTTCATACCACAAATAACAGTCTGAACTAATAGGCTTTACCTGTGCCTTTCAACCAGCACAGAATCTATCCCTCAACATCTACATAGACTCCAAATATGCTTTCCATATACTCCAGTCCCACGCTGGTGTCTGGAAGCATTGTGGGGTATCAAAAGTGGATCAGTAAATAATGAAAACCAAATTATGGCCATGGTAAATGCTTCCCATCTCCCCACAGCTATTGAGGTTGTCCACTTCAGATCCCACAAGACAGATGACTTTATTGTTTCCAGTGGAAACAAGTGACCTGATGAAGCAGCTAGATCTGAAGCCCCTAGGGAAGTAGACTTTTCTCACCCTCCCCATGACATTCTTACACTACAAACCGAATCCCCACCTGAGACACTGGTCAAAGTCTGTCCTAAATTCATCAACTCTTTCAGCCTAACAGGCCAGAGTTGTCTACCTATTAGAAGAGATTATAGACATTGGAGAAATGTTTAAGTGTGTATAAGCATATTGGCAAGGGTAGGTTCAAGGAGCACCTAGAAGAACAGGCAATAAGAAAAATTTTCACATGCCTAAAGGAACAATAGGTCCCAGGGCTCTCACTACCAACAGAGTTTTTCTGTACCCAGTACAGCAAATCCATCCAACTCAGCATAGGACTTCTCTCAGACTCTCTGCCGTTGTGTAGTAGGCATAATTTTAGTGCCTATTTTTTTCTGTGTCTTTATATCTAACACTGGAACATTTCTTCATTAAAACAGTAACAACCAGGAGACATTGACTTAAAGACTTGTGTTACAGGATGAAGCTCATCTTTGTATTTTGTAAGGGAAGCAGTCAAGGAGTAAACTACTAATCTGCTTTCTTACTACATGGGAATTATTAATAGTGTCTTCAATTTGCTTTCTTCTCTAGGTCCCCTGTAATTTTGATATTTGTCAACCCTTATTTTTAATGATGGCTCTTAAATGCATTAAGCTCCCTTTTAGTCTACTACCCACTGAAGGTAGTGGAGAAGAAAGGATACTGGGGAAATGGATCTATTTAGAAATAGTTCATTGGAGCAAATCCCATCTGTGTTGTCTGGAAATCTGTATATAAGTTCACAGGTTAGCAGTGGAATTTAGATCTACTAACATACATTTCAGGTATATACAAGCAATCCAGTTTGATTGTCAGGATAGCAAACATGTATCAGCAGTTGTGGTACTACCTAGCAGAGACAGCAATGTCTCACCCTTGGCTAAAATCAGCAGGAGGGACTAGCAGGAATGTCAGGAGAAGTTCTTAGATGTGGCTCTCTTTCAGTGAACTGGACATAAATGAAGACTGGAGACTAACAAGAGTTGCACAACTACCTCTGTAAGCAAGCTAACTTTAGACTCCATTACTGTTCATCCGGGTTTTTTAATACCCTACAAGCATCATGTGTCTTCCCTGGGTCTTGCCTCAGCATTAGCATCTATCTCAGCTGAAGTCACTTTGCCAATTGCAGCTGACCTCACTCTGCCAATCAGCTCCTGTCTGCAGAACCATCAAAGAAGCCACAGTACAACAACAGAAGTTTTTTGGTACATTTCTCTGTATGGAGTGCAAACAAATGGAATGTAACTACAGGATGTAATGTGAAACAATGCATGTGTATTTGCAAAGAATTCTTTATCACTTGTCCTTTCATAAACTTGCTTTAGGAGCCCATTTTTTGTCTTTTGTCTGCATCAGCAAAACATTCCTTCAGGATTGTGCCTTAGCCTTTGACCTGTTTCCACATCAGGAAAATACTCCTTCACCTGTTTGCCTCAGCAAAACACCTTCCACCAGTACTGATTTTCCAAAGAACCCTTATGTTTCCACTTCAGTCCCCTCTTGAAATCCCTTATTATATGTACTTCATTAAATATTTGATATATTCTGTTGTAAAGACTTTTGGGTTCAAGAATCAGAATCTTAATTCAAAGCCTTTTAAAGAAAATGGGCTGCATGACAAGGGTAGGCTGATTCCAGGACAGAATTCAAAGTGGCAGTTAGGGAGACTAGACATAAGTACTGGGTAAGTCCAGACAAGTAAATTAATAATAGGAAGAAGAAAGAGAGAGAGAGAGAGAGAGAGAGAGAGAGAGAAACCCAGGATCTAGGCTTCAGTCCCAATATTGGTTCACGATTCCAATGTGCTTTAAATGGAGCCACAATCCACAGAACCAAAGAAGTTAAACATGAAAGAAAACCCAAAACAGGATGCTTGAATCACATTGAGAAGATGAAGCTAAATAGTTATAGGTGGCAGAGGGAGGGAGGGAACAGGGTAGTAGAGGGGAGGAGGAGGGAAATGGAGGGGCAGGACCAGGTGTGAAAGAGACAGGAGAGAGGCCCAGAGGGCCAGGAGAATGAATGGAAATCTGTAGCTGTGGGGATAACAGCGTCAGGGAGGGGGCTGATCTCTAGTGTGTCCCAGAGAACAGGGAAGGGTGAGGCTCCCAGAAGTCTATTCGGGTTGCATTAGCCAAGATGCCTAACAGTTGGGACATAAAACCTAAAGAACCCACCTCCTGTCGCCAAGCAGGAACCCCAGTGAAGGGATAAAGACACCACCCTGAAACCTTTATACTTAAATTTGTCAAATCTACAAGAAATGCAGGGACAAAGAAGGAACAGAGACTGAAGGAATGGCCAAACAATAAAAGGACCAACTTGAAACCCTCCCCATGGTCATGCACAGTCTAAAACACTATTAATGATATTATTTTATGTTTGCAGAAGGGAGCCTAACATAACTTTCTTCTGAGAGGTTCTACCCAGGAGCTGCCTAATGCAGATGCAGATATTCAGAGACAAACATTGGATGGAGGTCAAGGACCCATAAGGAAGAGTTGGAAAGTTTGAAAGCCCTGATAGGGATGGGAATCCCACAGGAAGACCAAGAGAGTCAACTAACTTAACCCCTGGGAGCTCTCAGAGACTGAGCTATCTACCAAAAAACAAACATGGACATATATGTGGCAGACACGCAGCTCAGTCTCCATGGCTGCCTTCTCTGGCCTCCGGGGAAGAGGATGTACATTATTCTGCACAGACTTGATGCACCAGGTTGAGGCAATACCTTTGAGAATGGCCCACTCTCTCAGAGGAGGAGAAAGTGAGGGATTCTGTGAGGACTAAACAGAAGTGTGTGTGTGTGTGTGTGTGTGTGTGTGTGTGTGTGTGTGTGTTACAATGACTGGGTTGTAAATTAATTAATGTTTAAAAACTTTGAAGAAAATCAGACTTGGCCTTGGGTGTGCTTGAATGAGAATTGTTTTGAACCAGAAAACAGGCGATAACCCTGTCAAAAGGATCATGGCAGAAATTTCTGCACAAAGTATAGAAGCTGTTTCTCAAAGTCCATATCTCACATTCCTGTAGAAGCAAATCATTTTCAAATTCTGTAGTCATTACAAGAGGTGTTTCTTTAAATTACAGGAATATATATTAATGGAAGTGTGTGATATATTTTGTCGATTGGTGGATGTTCCTGGTACATTCGAAAAGCAATAGATTACAACAGAGACTATTCACATGAATGTTGATAAATATTTAAGCAGGTTGGGATTAAGGAAGCTTATCATTTTTTGTGGGGGGGGGGTTGAAAGGATTTATTCTTTTTACACTTCCACATTGCTGTTAATCACCAAAGGAAGTCAGGACTGGTATTTAAACAGGTCAGGAATGGTACTAGCTTGCTTCCCCAGGCATGTTCAGTTTGGTTTGTGTTTTTCTTTTTTTCTTTTTATTAGATATTTTCTTCATTTACACTTCAAATGTTATCCCCTTTCCTAGTTTCCCCTCAGAAAATCCCCCATCCTCTCCCCACTTCCAATGCTCCCAAATTCACCCACTCACATTCCCGGTCCTGACATTACCCTATGCTGGGACATAGAGCCTTCACAGGACCAAAGGCCTATACTCCCATTGATGACCGACTAGGCCATCCTCTGCTACAAATATAGCTAGAGTTCCACCATGTGTTTAATTTGATTGGTGGTATAGTTCAAAGGAGCTCTGAGGGTACAGGTTAGTTTGTATTGGTGTTCCTTCTAAGGGGCTTTAGTTTCCTTCACGCCCTTTAGTATTTCTCTGGCTCATTCATTGGACACCTTGTGCTCTGTCCAATGGATAACTGTGAGCACCCACCAATGTATTTGCCAGACAGTGGCAGAGCCTTGCAGGAGACAGCTATAACAGGCTCCTGTCAGCAGGCTCTTGTTGGCATCTGTCTAGTGTGTGGGTTTGGTGGTATTTTATGGGGTGGATCCCCAAGTGGGGAAATCTTTGGATGGTCATTCCTTCAGTCTCTGCTCTGAACTTTGTCTTTGTAACTCCTTCCATGGATATTTTGTTCCACATTCTTAGAAGGAACCAAGTGTTCACATTTTGGTCTTCCTTCTTTTTGAGTTTAATGTATTTTGCAAATTGTATCTTGGGTATTCTAAATTTCTGGGCTAATATCCACTTATCAGTGAGTGCATATCATGTGTGTTCTTTTGAGATTGGGTTACATAACTCAGGATGATATCCTGCAGATACATCCATTTGCCTAAGTATTTGATAAATTCATTTGTTTTTAATAGCTGAGCAGTACTCCACTTTGTAAAGGTACCACATTTTCTGTATCCATTTCTCTGTTGAGGGACATCTGGTTCCTTTCCAGCTTCTGGCTATTATAAATAAGGCTGCTATCAGTATAGTGAGAATATTTCCTAATTACAAGTTGCATTTCCCTGATGATTAAGGATGCTGAACATTTTTTCAGGTGCTTCTCAGCCATTTGTATTCCTCAGTTGAAAATTCTTTGTTTAGCTCTGCACCCCATTTTTAATAGGTTTATTTGATCTTCTGGAGTCCAGCTTCTTGAATTCTTCGTATACATTGAATATCAGTCCCCAATCTGAATTAGGGTTGGTAAAGATCCTTTCCCAATCTGTTGGTGTCCTTTTTGTCTTGTTGACATTGTTTTTTTCCTTACAGAAGCTTTGCAATTTTATGAGATCTCATGTGTTAATTCTCAATATTACAGCACAAGCCATTGCTGTTCTGTTCAGAAATTTTTCTGCTGTTCCTATATATTCGAAGTTTTCTCCACTTTCTCCTCTAACTTTCTGAATTTCTTGTTTTTTGTAAAGTTCCTTGATCCACTTAGACTTGAGCTTTGTACAAGGAGAGAATAGATCAATTCACATTCTTCTACAGGATAAATGCCAGTTGTAGCAGAACCATTTGTTGAAAATGCTGTCCTTTTTCCACTGGATAGTTTTAGATCCTTTGTCAAAGATCATAGGTGTGTGGGTTCATTTCTGGGTCTTCAATTTTACTCCATTGATCTACCTGTCTGTCTCTATAACCAGTACCATGTAGTTTTTATCACAATTGCTCTGTAGTACAGCTTGAGGTCAGACATGGTGATTCCACCAGAGATTCTTTTATTGTTAAGAATAGTTTTTGGTATTCTAAGTTTTATGTTATTCCAGATGAATTCACAAATTGCCCTTTCTAACTTGGTAAAGAATTGAGTTGGAATTTTGATGGGAATTGCATTTAATATGTAGATTGCTTTCGGCAAGATAGTCATTTTGACTATATTAATCTTGCCAGTCCATGAGCATGGGAGATCTTTCCACCTTTTAAGATCTTCTTTGATTGTTTTCTACAGATACTTGAATTACTATCATACAGATCTTTCATTTCCTAGAGTCACACCCAGGTACTTTATATTATTTATGACGATTGTGAAGGGTGTTGTTTTCCTAATATCCCGGATTTAACATTGGTACCTGTTATCTGTCCAGAAAATTGTCCATTTTATCCAGGTTTTTCAGGTTTTTCTTTTAGTATATAACCTTTTGTAGTAAGATCTGATGAAGTTTTGGTTTTCCTCAGGTTCTGTTGTTATGTCTCCCTTTTCATTTCTGATTTTGTTATTCAGGATAATGTCCCTGTGCCCTCTAGTTAATCTGGCAAAGGGTTTATCTATCTTGTTGATTTTCTCAAAAACACCAACTCCTGGTTTGGTTAATTCTTCGTATTGTTCTTTTTGTTTCTATTTGGTAGATTACAGCCCTGAGTTTTATTATTACCTGCCATCTAGTCCTCTTTGGTGAATTTCATTCCCTTTCTTCTAAAGCATTTGGTGTGCTGTCAAGCTGCTAGTGTGTGCTCTCTCTAATTTCCTTTTGGAGGCACTAAGAGCTAGGAGTTTTCCTCTTAGGAATGTTTTCATTGAGGCCCATAAGTTTGGGTATATTGGGGCTTTGCTTTCATTAAACTTTTAAAAGTATTTAATCTCCTTCTTTATTTCTTCTTTGACCAAGTTATGATTGAGTAGAGTGTTCAGCTTCCAAGTCAATGATGGCTTTCAATTATTTCTGTTGTTACTCAAGATCAGCCTTAGTCCTTACTGATCTGTCAGGATGCATGGGATAATTTCAATATTTTGTATCTGTTGAGGCCTGTTTTGTGAACAATTACATGGTCAGTTTTGGAGAAGGTACCATGAGGTGCTAGGAAGAAGGAATATCCTTTTGTTTTAGGATAAAATGTTTTGTAGATATCTGTTAAATTTATTTGGTTCAAAACTTCTGTTAGTTTAACTGTGTCTTTGTTTAGTTTCTGTTTCCAGGATCTGTACATTGATGAGAGTGGGGTGTTAAAGTCTCCCACTATTATTGTCTGCAGTCCAATGTGTGATTTGAGCTTTACAAAAGTTTCTTTAATGAATGTGGATGTCCTTGCATTTGGAGCATAGATAGTGAGAATTGAGAGTTCATTTTGGAAGATTTTACCTTTATTGAGTATGAAGTAACACCCCCGTGTCTTTTTTGATAATTTTGGGTTGTAATTTGATTTTCTTCGATATTGAAATTGTTTTCCAGCCTTTTACTCTGAGGTAGTGTCTGTCTTGTTCCCTGAGGTGGGTTTTCTGTCAGCAGCAAAATGTTGAGCCCTGCTAATGTAGCCACTCTGTTAGTCTATGTTTTGTTTTTTGTTTTTGTTTTTTGTTGTTGTTGTTTTAATTGGGGAATTGAGCCCATTGTTATTAAGAGATATTAAGGAAAAGGAATTGTTGCTTCTTGTTATTTTTGTTTTCAGAGTTGGGATTCTGTTCTTTTAGCTGTCTTCTTTTAGGTTTGTTGAAGGATTACTTTCTTGCTTTTTCTAGGGCGTGATTTCCCTCCTTGTGTTGGAGTTTTCCCATTATTATCCTTTAAGGGCTGGATTCGTGGAAAGATGTCCTGTGAATTTGATTTTGTCATGGAATACTTTGGTTTCTCCATCTATGGTCATTGAGAGTTTTGCTGGGTATAGTAGTCTGGGCTGGCATTTGTGTTCACTTAGGTTCTGTATAACATCTGACCAGGATCTTCTGGCTTTCATACTCTCTGGTGAGAAGTCTGGTATAATTCTGATAGGTCTGCCTTTACATGTTACTTGACCTTTATCCCTTACTGCTTTTAATCTTCTATCTTTAATTGATTCATTTGTTGTTCTGATTATAATGTGTCAGAGGAATTTCTTTTCTGGTCCAGTCTATTTGGGGTTCTGTAGGCTTCTTGGATGTTCATGGACATTTCTTTCTTTAGGTTAGGGAAGTTTTCTTCTAGAATTTTGTTGAAGAACTTTTCTGGCCCTTTAAGTTGAAAATCTTCATTCTCATCTATACCTAGTAACCATAGGTTTGGTCTTTTCATTGTGCCCTAAATTTTTTGGATGTTTTGAGTTAGGATATTTTTGCATTTTGTATGTTCTTTGACTGCTGTATCCATGTTTTCTATGGAGTTCCTGGCACCTGAGTATTTTCTCTTCCAACTGTTGTGTTCTGTTGCTGATGGTCGCATTTATTGTGCGTGATTTCTTTCCAAAGATGTCTATCTCCCGAGTTGTCTCCCTTTGTGATTTCTTTATTGTTTCTGCTTCCCTTTTTAGATCATGGATTTTTTTTTCCTACACTTTCACCTGTTTGGTAGTGCTTTTCTGCAACTCTTTATGGGATTTTTGTGTTTCCTGTTTAAGGGCTTCTATCTATTTACCTGTATTTTCCTGTATTTTCTTCTTAAAGTCCTCCATCATCATCATGAGAAGTTATTTTAGATCCATTCCTTGCTTTTTGGAATGACGTGGTGTATCCAGGACTTGTTTTGGTGGAAGAGTTTGGTTCTGATGATGACAAATATCCTTGCTTTCTTTTGCTTTTGTTCTTATGCTTGCCTCCTGCCATCTGATTATCTCAAGTGCTTGTTGCTCTCAATAGATCTGATTGGAGACTGTCTTTCCTAAAATCACAGTTGATTCAGGACTCCTCAGAGTCCAGATTTGTAAAGGGCTGCAATATATGTGACGCCACTAGATGGTGGTAAACATCCTTGTGCGCAGCTGCGAGAGCAGAGCCAGCCAAAGTCACCAGTCCTTCTCCCAGGGATTTTGCCCAACCCCTGGGGGATTTAACCTATCCCCAGGGTGCATGAGGATCATGGGTGTTGCTACCAGTCCTAGTTTAGACACATCACCAAAAGTATTTAAGCCACACACTTTCTGAGCCTTCTTTGTCTACCTCACCATGTCATTGAAGTAAAGTTAACCACGGATGAACCTAGCATGTCCTGTGTTTATTTCCTGCGGGACAGGGATAAGCTCGGGATACAGATTTCTCTATGATCCTGTGAGTCCAGGCTCTTGTGAACCTGAGATTCTGGGTATATCAGAGTTCTTGGCAATCAAGCTTCCTCTGAGACCCTGAGATCTTGGTGTGCCCAAGCTCCTGTTTTCCTGGGATCCTGAAATCCTAAGATCCTGGGTGGGTTATAGCACCTGGAACTGGTTTCTCCTCTGAGGACCGTGGGGCTGTCTGGTGTGTTAGAAACCAATGTATACCAGTACTGATCAGAATGAACCAGAGCTGCTGGTCATGCAGGGCTCCCATATCCTTGCTCCTGCTGTTGTTGGCCCATCACAATTGGTTTGGAACAGATGTTGTGTCCCACTCACCAGTGATCCTAATATCCTGAGAAGAGTCCTCTGGTGACCAAGGGTGCATCCACTAAGTTCATGCTCAAGATCACCCAGAGCTGGTGCTGACAAGAAGGGACTTGTATCCTTGATCATGAGGGTTTTCTGCTTCCCTGGTTTTGGCTCAGGCCCAGCATACCTCGATAGGAACCAATGTTGAATTCCACTCACCATTGATGTCAGGATCGCCTGGTGAGTCTTCTGGGGACAGTGGAACCATCTGCCAAGTTTGTGCCCAAGTAACAAGTAATTGTGGAAGTGGCAATCATTTACATTTAAATTGCTTAAGAAGTCACTATAAAGAGTCATCAAATAGGTTCAACATGTGCTCTAAGTAGAATCCCCAGATTAGAGGAACACCAAAGGGTTCAAGGAGAATCAAGGAGTTATGTGTGGCCTGCCCACACTTCCAGGTCTTTACCTTCCTCTTACATGTATGAAAACACTAAAATATAACCTTAAATCAAAGGGGTCATTTTTCTGTGATCTACATTTTTGTGAAGAGAAAAAAAACAAGGTAAGCATCTTTTCTGCTTTTTTAGTTAGTAGGCTCCTGCATCCCATGAGAAGGGTCTCAAAGATGACATTCAGGCTTAAGGGTCTTACCTTTCTGATCCATCTTTGACTCTTCACCCCTTCTTTACACCAATAGCAGAGCAGTTCAATAGCCAATCACCTAGGAGCATACACTGAAATGAAATATGTTGGAACTCAGGTCCATTTGTAAGTTTTTCTCAGCTGCACTGATGTACTTCCGTATTTAAAAGTCTTTCAGCATGAAACTTTGACCATGTGTCCAGAGTGTTCCAGGAAATGAGGGAAAGCTCCATAGAGAAGTGGACAGCGAATCTTGCATTGGCCGTCAGGTGGAATGGCTATACTAAAGGTTTGTGTTTTTGCAGGTAGTCTTCAGAGAACTCATTGCAGTAGCATTGGGCATCAAGCTGCAGTGTACTGAGCTCTAAATATTACCTCATTAGTTGCAAAGACAACATTCCAGAAAGGCAAAGGAGATTTTGTAAAGGGGGCTAGAGACTACAAATTAATAGATCTTCTGAGAATCAGTGAAAATTTGAGCTCATGAAAGCCAACATAGCTCCTTGTTAGCTCTTTGGAATTTTGTAGGCTTGAGGCTCTCTCTGTCACACACACTCTTTTATTTTTTTTAACTAGAGTTAAATTAGTAACTTAAAGAGACTGAAGGGGGCAAGAGATAAACATGGAAGTATCCCAATATATGCCTAGTAAATTTGGTGTGTGGATGTTAGGAACTAGAGTTTTAGGGTCTCCAGGTTCCATTGTAGGCCATTATGATTGGTTCAGGTTTTAGGCACCAGTAAAGGTAGCATGATATGGTGTAGTGATTGAGGATACTGTTCTCTGGGACCTGATTCCTCCATAGTTTGATAATGTCGAAGTGGTTAACAAGCATTGACTCTCTACATCATCAGGATCCAGGTCTGACCACAGAATCAACAGCTTCAGATATCAGATAAGAATTCATCTTCAGAGACTAGAGGCATTTTTCCTTAGACATAATACATGACAGTGCTGTTTCTTTTCTTTTTTTTTAGAAATTAAAACATTCAGATTTAAGTAAAAATCCAAGAGATAACAGGAAGCAGTAGCAGTGTCTTCCTCATTCTCACCAGCTTAAACCAAATGCAGCCACCAAACACATGGACCAAGGCCTGTCATGGTGGTAGCTGCCTAATGAGAATAAAAATGTCAATGTAGACCCTTTCTAACTGCACGGCCTCTCTATTGTCCTTCCCTTCAAAAATATCCCCATATACACCGACAGACAAACAGGCAGGCAGGCAGACACAAGAGTGGACATGCATTTATGCGCACACACACAAACACACGCACATGCACATGCACACGCACAAACATACATACACACACACACATACACAACCACACATGGGTTTTCTGAAGGTATTTTTTTATCCCCTAGGAAACACACAGCCATGAGGATGTTCATTCTGCTCACCAGTGTTATCTTGCTAATCCTGCACACCCAGGCATAATTTCCCCAAGGAAGCACTGAGGAGGCTCCAGACTAGGAACAGTTGGTTAAGGAGGACCAGGATATTTCTATATCCTTTCTAATGGATTACAGGACTGCTATGGAAAAGGCAAGTGAGAGAAATCATCATTATAGAGACATAAGTAAAGAAAAGGGTAGTAGTAATCTCTGAATTTGGGTCACCCAGGCTACTTTATTACCACTTCATTGTACTCATTGAACACCTAGGGCCAAATAGATCATTTTCATTGAGCAAAGATTTGTTTGTGGATATCACATGGTTTAATTCCAAATGAGACTCAATGACTAGATGTATATTTTTTTCTTCTAGATCCAAACGGCTTGCCTTGGTTCAATTTATTTATCTATGATACTTTACGAAGGGAGATGTCTGTTTAGGTATTCATGTAATGGCTAGAGCAGACAACAGAAAACAAATTAAGACAAATGGAGATTAGTTTTTATTATTCTTGATGCTTATGTATATTTATTCATAATAATTGTGATTGCTCATGCTGCTGGCAGTAATGATCAAAGTGGAGAGCCAAATTCATCCAGCACATATCTTGCCCAAGATCTCCTTTGCCCTGAGACTCAGACACTAAGTACTGTACATGCTCTCTGTATGCCCAGATGTGAAGTCAGGCTTGACCTGTTATTGCAGACCAACAGGCTGTTGTTTTGGAAAACGGCTTTCTGGGGCCCACTGTTACCATGGCCAAACCTCCCGACATTACCCAGGACATATCATGCCAAGATCGCTCCTGCCCTGCTGACACAGACACTAAGTACTGTACATGGTCTCTTTTTCCCTAGATGGAAAATCAGGCTTGACCTGCTATTGCAGACTCACAGGCTGTGGTTTTGGAGAAAGGCTTTCTGGGGCCTGCCTTTACCATGGCCACGTCTTCCTACTCTGCTGCTCATGAGTACTAAGAACAAGAACAATATGTTTGTCATCTGATTAGAGAACTTGAAGGAGACTGCTTTTTGTGCCATGTTATATCCTTGAATTTTCTCTTAATTTATATCCAAATAAAGCTTTTATAGCAAGTTCTCTCTCTGTGTGTTCTTGATTATTGTCTCCAAGCAAGACTCTGAGAACCAAGTACCAGAATGCCAGAAAGAAATACTAGGCTTTGGTTTTTCGGAGTGTCAAGGTTACCACACTGTCTTCTGATCAATGCTTTGAAAAAATCCTAATCTCTCATTTTATAACTCGGACTATTTATATCACAACCACTCTCAACGCCATTGGCCTCTTGGGATGTATTCAACATGGTTATCTTAAATTTTACATTGTCACAATGTCCTAAATTTTCAAAGAAACCAATCTCCTCATTCTAAATGTTAGGATTTGACAAGTAGGGCCTTCCAAGACCATTTGTCTGCCCATGAAGTGCTATGTGTTTGTTAGCTCTACAGACACAACTCTAAGTAGTAGCAAGCAGCAAAGGCACCAAATAGGAAGTGTGATGATTTGTATATGCTCGGTCGAGGGAGTGGAACTTTTAGAAGGTGGGGCCTTGTTGGAGTGGTTATGGCCTTTCTGGAGTAGGTTTGTCACTGTGGTTGTGGGCTTTAAGACCCTCATCCTACCTGCCTGCATGTCAGTATTCTGCTAGCAGCTTTCAGATAAGCTGTAGAACTTTAGCTCCTCTACCACCATGCCTGCATAGATGTTACCACGTTCCTGCCTTGATGACAATGGAATGAACCTCTGAACCTGTATGCCAGCCCCAATTAAAAGTGGTCCTTATGAGAGTTGCCTTGGCCATGGTGTCTCTTCAGAGCTGTGAAACTCTAATTAGAGGAGAAACAAAGCAGGAAAGTCCACCTCAGATAAGCCCATCACTCAAAGTATCTGTGTACCTGTGGGAATCTGTATTTGATATAGGTAAGCCTTTCTATACACACGGACACACACAAAAAGACACACACACACACACACACATACACACACACACACACACACAATGTACTCTTGTCTGTAGGTATACATTAAGATATCTATGTGTAGGTATCTTAAGATTCCTTTATCTACCTTTCTCAATTGGTGCTAAGCCGGTGGAAAATGTGACTAAAGTCACTTTGATGACCATATATCCTGTGATAAACAAAGATTCAGCAGGAGGAATCAGGCCCCAGAGAACAGTATACTCAACCACTCCACTAGTTCATGCCACATTTATAGGTGCTGAAAACCTCAACCAAACATAATGACATGAAGTGGAACTTGGAGAGCCTAAGCATCCAGTTCTTAAAATCCACCCACCAAATTTAACAGGCATGTATTGAGATGCTTCAATGTTTATCCCTTGCCCCCTGAAGCCTCTTTAAGGTACTAATTTAACTCTAGTTTTTAAAAAATGAGTGAGAGAGAGTTTCTTAAGCCCACTAAATTCCAAAGAGCTAACAAGGGGCTATGGTGACTTTCATGAGCTGAAATTCTTATTGATTATCAGATGATGTATTAATTTGTAGACTCCAGCCTTGTTTACAGGTTCTCCTTTGCTTTTTTTTTTTTTTTTTTGAATGCTATCTTTGCAACTAATGAGGTAATATTTAGAGCTCAGTAGACTGGAGCTTGATGCCCAACCCTACTGCACTGAGCCTCTGAAGACTCTCTGCAAAAAGACAAACCATTAGGGCAGCCATACCCCCTGATGGCCAGTGTCAGGCTGTCTGTTCACTTCTCTGTGGAGCTTGCCCTCATTTCATGGAACACTCTGGACTCTTCATCAGAATTTCATGCAGAAAGAAATTTTAATCTGGAAGTACATCAGTGTAGCTGAGAAAAACTTAGAAAGAGACCTGAGTCTCAACATATTCCATTTCAGTGCAAGCTCTTAGGTGATTGGATATTGAAATGCTTGGCTGTGGGTGTAAAGATGGGGCAAACAGACAAAGACGGATCAGAAAGTTAAGACCCTTAGTGCCAAATGTCATCTTTCAGACCCTTCTTATGGGTTGCATGAGCCTAATAACTCAGGAAGCAGGAAAGATACTTACCTTGTTATTTTCTCTTCACAAAAATATGGATCACAGAAAAATGAGCCCTTTGATTTAAGGTTAGATTTTAGTTTGTATATGTATAAGGGCAAGGGAAAGACATGAAAATTTTGGCAGGCCACACAAAGCTCCTATATTCTCCTTGAACACTTTGGTGTTCCTCTAATCTCTGGATTCTAGTTACACCACATGTTGAATCTATTTTGTGACTGACTGTGTTGACTAAATGAGCCATTAAGAAGTAAATGATCGCCACCTCCGGGTCACCTGGGCACGAACATGGCACATGGTCCCATGGTCCCCACAGGACTCTTCTGGCAATCTTAAGATCACTGGTGAGTGGAATACAACATTGGTTCCAATCAAATTGTGCTGGCCCTGAGACAGCAGCAGGGAGTTAGAGTACTGGCCTAACCAGGGGCACAAGTTTCTTCTGGTTGGTGCCAGAGCTGGGTCACCATGGCTGCCAACTCGGTGGATGGTCCCATTGTCACCAGAGGACTCTCCATAGGATATTAGAATCAATGGCTAGTGGAACACAACATTTGATCCAAACCAATTGTGATAGGCCTGTGACAGTAAGAGCAAGGACATGGGAGCCCTGCATGACCAGCAATTCAGGTTCCTTCTGATCAGTACTGGTATACCTTGGTTTCGAACATATCAGACAACCCCACGTTCTTCAGAGGAGAAACCACATCCAGGTGCTACAACACACCCAGGATCTTAGGATCCCAGGATAACAGGAGCTTGGTCACATCATGATCTCAGGGTCTCAGAGGAAACTTGACTGCCAAGAACTCTGATATACCCAGAATCTAAGGTACACAGGATCCCAGAATCACAGAATCATAGAAAAAGCTGGACTCTGAGGAGTTGGGAATCAACCAGGATTATGGGAAGGACAGGCTCCAATTAGATATATTGAAGGCAGCAAGCACTTGAGATAATCAGATGGAAGGAGTCAAGCATGAGACTAAAAGCAACAGAAATCAATGTTACTTGGCACCATCAGAACCAAACTCTCCCACCATAGCAAGTTCTGGATACACCATCACATCAGAAACGCAAGACATGGATCTAAAGTCACTTCTCATGTTTGATTTTTTTCCCTATTTTTCGAATATCTACAGGTTTGGCAATTGAGAAATATTTTCTTTGGATGTGGATAGTACTTACTGGGGAACTAGATTTCCTTTTATGATAACTGGTATTCCATGGATATTGTTTATAGAAGGTCTTGTGTTGTTTATAGAAAATATGAGTGCTCTGGAATCTCAATATTTGTATCTGGTTTCTGGCATGACCAATATGAGCAGCCTCCATACTCACCTGTTCACCTTCTTTTTTTTATTGGACATTTTCTGTATTTACATTTCAAATTTTATCCCCTCATTCAGTCCTCCACCCATGAAAACCCCCAATCCCATGCCTCCTCCTAATGCTTCTATGAGGGTGTTTCCCCAGCAACATACCCACTCACTCCCACCTCAATGCCCTGGCATTGCCCTATACTGGAGCATTGAGTCTTCACAGAACAGAGGGCCTCTCCTCCCACTGATGCCTGGCAAGACTATCCTCTGCTACCTATGTAGCTGGAGCCATGGGTCCCTCTATGTGTAATCTTTGGTTGGTGGTTTATTCTCTGAGAGCTAGGGAAGGGGTGGGGGGTTCTGACTGGTTGATGTTGTTTGTGCTATGGGGTTACAAACCCCTTCAGCTCCTTATGTTCTTTCTCTAACTCCTCCATAGGGGGCCCTGTGCTCAGGCAAATAGTTGGCTGCCAGGATCTTCATCTGTATTTTCAGGCTCTGGCAGAGACTCTCAGGAGACAGCTATATCAGGGTCCCATTAGCAAGCACTTCTTGGCATCCTCAACAGGGTCTGGGTTCGGTGTCTATATATGGGATCTATCCCCAGGTGGGGCACTCTCTGGACGACCTTTCCTTCAGGCTGTGCGCCACACTTTATCTTCATATTTTCTCTATGAGTATTTTGATCCCACTTCTAAGAAGGACTTAAGCATCTACACTTTAGTCTTCCTTCTTCTTAACCTTTGTGTGGTCTGTGAGTGGTATCTTGGCTATTCTAAGAATTTGGGCTAATATCCACTTCTCAGTGAGTGCATACCCTGTCTGTTCCTTTGTGATTCAGTTACTTCACTCAGGATGATATTTTCTAGTTCCATCCATTTGCCTAAAAATTTCATGAAATCGTTGCTTTTAACAGCTCAGTAGCACTCCATTGTGTAAATACATCATAATTTCTGTACCCATTCCTCTGTTTAAGTGCATCTGAGCTCTTACCAGCTTCTGACTGATAAAAATAAGGCTGCTGTGAACAAAGTGAAGCATATGTCTTTGTTATATGTTGGAGCATCTTTTGGGTATGTGCCCAGAATGGTATAGCTGGGTCATCAGGTAATACTATGTCCAATTTTCTGAGGAACTGCAAGACTTACTTCCAGAGTGGTTGCAATGCCTTGCAATCTCACCAACAATGGAGTAGTATTCCTCTTACTCCCCAACATCAACAGCATCTGCTATCACCTTAGATTTTAATCTTAGCCATTCTAATTGATGTAGAGTAGAATCTCATGGTTGTTTTGATTTGCCCTTATGACTAGATGAATAATTCTTTAGGTCCTTCTAAGCCATTTGTTATTCATCAGTTAAGAATGGTTTGTTTCCCTCTCTACCCCATTTGTAATAGAGTTATTTGATTCTCTGGAGTCTTAACTTCTTGAGTTCTTTGAATATATTAGATATAAGCTCTCTATCAGGTATATGATTGATAAACATCCTTTCCCAATCAAATGGTTGCCTTTTTGTCCTATTAACAGTGTCCTTTGCCTTACAGAAGCCTTGCAATGTTATGAGGTCCATTTTTCCATTGTTGGTCTTAGAGCATAAGCCATTGGTGTTCTATTCAGGAAATTTTCCATTGTACCCATGTGTTTGAGGATTTTCCTCCCACTTTCCCTTCTACTAGTTTCAGTGTATTTGTATGTGGTGGTCCTTGATCTGATTGGACTTGAGCTCTGTAAAAGAAGATAAAAATTGATCAATTTACATTCTTCTAAATGATAAAAGCCTATCGAACCAGCACCATTTGTTGAAAATGCTGTTTCTTTCCCCACTGGATAGTTTGAGATTCTTTTTCAATGATTAAATGACCATAGATGTGTAGGTTCATTTCTGAGTTTCAATTCTATTCCATTGATCTATCTTCCTGTCTCTGTATCAAAATCTTACAGTTTATATCACTACTGTTCTACAATACAGCTTGAGAGCAGGTATGGTGATTTCCCCAGAACTTCTATTATTGTTGAGCATAGTTTGTGGAATCCTGGATTTTTTTTGTTATTCCAGATAAATTTGCATTTTGTACTTTCCATCTCTATGAAGAATTGAGTTAGAAATGTGATGTGGATTCCATTAATCTGTAGATTGCCTTTGGTAAGATGCCCATTTTTTCTACATTAATCCTGCTAATCCATGAGCATAGGGAATCTTTCCATCCTCTGAGATCTTCTTCAATTCCCTTCTTCAGAGACTTGAAGTTCTTGTCATTCAGATCTTTCACTTGCTTGGTTAGAGTCACACCAAGGTATCTTATACTCTTTGTGAGTATTGTCAAGGGTGTTGTCTCCCTAATTTCTTTCTCAACCTGCTTATCCTTTGAGTAGAGTAAGACCACTGATTTTTCTGATTTTTATATGCAGCCATATTGCTGAAGTTGTTTATCAGATTTAGAAGTAGTCTGGTGGAAATTTATGGGATCACATAAGAGTACTATCATATCATCTACAAATAGTGATATATTGACTCATTCCTTTCCAATTTGTATCTCTTTGACCTCCTTTTATGATCTAATTGCTCTGGCTAGAAGTTCAAGTACTACATTGACTAGCTAAGGAAGGAGTGGACAACCATGTTTAGTCCTTGCTTTTAGTAACATTGCTTTAAGTTTGTCTCCAAGGAAGATACACCCTCAGCAAAACTAACCATAGGGCACAGAGACTGTATCCAAGTTAATAAAATCAGAAATGAAAAGGGAGACAAAAGAACAGAAACCAAGGAAATTTAAAAATTAATTAGATCTTACTACAAATGCTTATATACAACAAAAATGGGAAGTCTGAATGAAATGAACAATTTTCTATGCAGATAACTCGTACCAAAGTTAAATCAGAACCAGGTAAAACATGTAAACAGTCCCATAACCCTTAAAGATATAGGAGAAGTCATTAAAAGTCTCCCTAACCAAAAAAGCCCAGGCCAGATGATTTTAGTGCAGAATAATATCAGACCTTCAAAGAAGACCTAATACCAATACTTTTCAAACTATTTCCCAAAATAGAAACATAAGAAACACTACCCAATTAGTTTATGAAGCCACAATTATGCTGATTTCAAAAACACACAGAGACTCAACAAAGAAAGAGAAATTCAGATCAATTTCCTTTATAAATATCAATGCAAAAATACTCAATAAATTTCTTGCAAACTGAATCCAAGAACATGTCAAATCATCCATCATGATCACATAGGCTTTATCCCAGGGATGCAGGGATGGTACAATACATGGAAATCCATCATCATAATCCATTATATAAACAAGCTCAATGAAAAAAAAACCCACATGATCATCTCATTAGATGCTGAGAAAACATTTGACAAAATTCACCATCCCTTCATCCCTTGGAAACATCCCTTGGAAAGTTCAGGAATTCAAGGTCCATACCTAATCATAGTAAAATCAATATGCAGAAAACCAGAGGCCGACATCAAAAAAAAATGATGAGAAAAATATATTTTCTATACAGAAAACTTCCTCATATACTGAAATTGCATGTGTCTCATATGGGGACCTGTGCTTAGTCTAATAGTTGACTGCCATATTCTGCTTCTCTATTTCTCAGACTCTGGCAGAGCCTCTCAGGGGACAGCTATATCATGCTCCTGCCACTAAGCACTTCTTGGCATCCACAATAGTGTCTGGGTTTGGTGTCTGTATATGGGATGGATCCCCAGGTGGGGCAGTCTCTATATGGCCTTTCATTCAGCCTCTGGTCCACACTTTATCTCCATATGTTCTCCCTTTAGTATTTTGTTCCCTCTTCTAAGATAGACTTAAGCATCCATACTTTAGTCTTCCTTCTTTTTAGCCTTCATGGGTCTGTGAGTGGTATATTGGGTGTTCTGAGAATTTTGCTAAGATCTGCTTATGAGTGAGTGCATACCCTGTCTGTTCTTTTATGATAGGGTTCCCTCACTCAGGATGATATTTTCTAGTTCTATCCATTTGCCTAAGAATTTCATGAAGTCATTGTTTTTAACAGCTCAGTAGTATTCCATTGTTTAAATATACCACAATTTCTGTACCCATTTCTCTGTTCAAGGATATCTGGGTTCTTTCTAGCTTCTGACTATTATAAATAAAAGGCTTCTATGAACATAGTGAAGCATATTTCCTTGTTATATGTTGGAGCACCTTTTGGGTATATGCGCAGGAGTAGTATAGCTATGTCATCATGTAATACTATGTCCAATTTTCTGAGGACCTGCCAGACTCATTTCCAGAGTGCTTGTAGCATCTTGCAATCTCACCAACAATGGAAGAGTGTTCTTCTTACTCCACATTCTCAACAGCACCTGCTGTCACCTTGGATTTTAGTCTTAGCCATTCTAATTAAGGTAGAGTCAAATCTCATGGCTGTTTTGATTTGCCCTAGTGACTATATGAACATTCCTTTGGATGTTTCTCAGCCATTTGATATTCCTTATTTGAGAATGGTTTGTTTTGCTCTTTTCCCCATTTTTATTAGAGTTTTTTGATTCTCTGGAGTCTTAATTTCTTGAGTCATCTGTATATATTAGATATAAGCTCTCTATCAGATGTAGGATTGGTAAAGGTCCTTTCCCAATCTGTTCCTTGCCAGTTTGTACTGTTAACAGTGTCCTTTGCCTTACAGAACTTTTGCAATGTTATGAGGTCAATTTTTCCATTGTTGACCTCAGAGCATAAGCCATTAGTGTTTTGTTCAGGAAATTTTCCCCTGTGCCCATGTGTTTGAAGTATTCCCCCACTTAATTTTCTATTAGTTTCAGTGTATCTGGTTTTATGTGGTGGTCCTTGATCAGATTGGACTTGAGCTCTGTAAAAGAACATAAGAATTGATCAATTTTCATTCTACTAAATGATAACTGCCAGTTGAGCCAGCACCATTTATTGAAAATGCTTTTTCTTTGCCCACTGGATTGTTTGAGATTCTTTGTCAATGATTAAATGACCATAGGTGTGTTCATACATTTCTGAGTTTTCAATTCAAGTCCATTGATCTACCTTCCTGTCTCTGTAAGAAAAGTTTGCAGATATTATCAATATTGTTCTATAATACAGCTTGAGAGTATGTATGCTGATTCCCCAGAAGTTCTATTATTTTTGAGCATAGTTTTTACTATCCTGGAATTTTTTGGTATTCCAGATGAGTTGCCATTCCTAACTCTATGTAGAACTGAGTTGGAATTGTGATGGGGGTTCCATTGATCTGTAGATTGCATTCAGCAAGATGGCCATTTTTAATATATTAATCCTGATAATTCATGAGCATAGGAAATATTTCCATCCTCTGAGATCTTCTTTGATTTCTTTCTTCAGAGACTTACAGTTCTTATCATTCAGATCTTTCACTTGCTTGGTTATATTCACAGCAAGATATCTTATTCTATGTGTGTCTATTATGAAGGGTGTTGTTTCCTTAACTTCTTTCTCAGCCTGTTTATCCTTTCATTAGAGGAAGACTAGTGATTTGGTTGAGTTATTCTTATATGCATCCACAATGCTGAGTTATTTATCAGATATAGGGGTTTTCTGGTGGAAATTTTTGGATTACTTAAGAATACTATCATATTATCTGCAAATAGTGATATTTTGACTTATTCCTTTCTAATTTGTATCCATTTGATGTCCTTTTATCGTCTAATTGCTCTGATTAGGACTTCAAGTACTATATTGACTAGATAGAATGAGAATGGACAACCCAGTTCACTCTCTAATTTTATTGGGATTGATTTAAGTTTCTCTCCAAGAAAGATGAAACCTCAGTAAGACTAACTAGAGGGCCCAGAGTTAGTATCCAACTTAATAAAAATCAGAAGTAAAATAAGAGACAAAACAACAGAAACTGAGGAAATTTAAAAATAAATCAGATCCTACTACAAAAGTTTATACTCAACAAAAATGGAAAGTCTGGATAACATGGATAAGTTTCTGCCCAGATAACAGGTGCAAAAGTTAAATCAGGATCAGATAAACAATCTAAACAGTCCCATAACAGTTAAAAGTATAGTAGCATACATTAAAAGTCTCACAACCCAAAAAAGCCCAGGAACAAATGGTTTTTGTGCAGAATTCTATGAGATCTTCAAAGAAGACCTAACACTAATACTCTTCAAACTATTCCACAAAATAGAACCAGAAGGAACATTACCCAATCCTTTCTATAATGCCACAGTTATGCTAATACCAAAACGCACAGAGAACCAACAACAAAGAGAATTTCAGATCAATATCCCTTATAAATATCAATGCAAAACTACCCAATAAAATCTTGCAAAACAAATCCAAGACCATGTCAAATCAGTTCATCATCATCAAATAGACTTCATCCCAGGTATGCAGGGATGGTTCAATATATGGTAATCCATCAATGTAATTCACTATATATAAACAGACTCAAAAAATAAAACCACATGACCATCTCATGAGCTGTTGAGAAAGCATTTGATTAGCAACAAAAATAATAAGAGCAACAATTAATTTTCCTTAAAATCTCTTAATATCAATGGACTCAACTCCCCAATAAAAAGACATAGATTAACAGACTGGCTAAACAAACAGGACCCAACATTTTGCTGCTTACAGGAAACTTATCTCAGAGAAAAAGATAGACACTACCTCAGAATGAAAGACTGGAAAACAATTTTCCAAGCAAATGGTATGAAGAAACAAGCTGGAGTAGCCATTCTTAGATCGAATAAAACCGACTTCCAACCAAAAGTCATCAAAAAAACACAAGAAGGGACACTTCATACTCATCAAAGTTAAAATCCTCCAAGAGGAAGTATCAATTCTGAATATCAATTCTGAATATAGATATTCAATTCTGAATATCTATGCTCCAAATACAAGGGCAGCCACATTCATTAAATCAACTTTAGTAAAGCTCAAAGCACACATTACACTTCACACAATAATAGTGGGAGACTTCAACACACCACTTTCACCAATAGACAGATCATGGAAACAAAAACTAAACAGGGACATAGTGAAACTAACAGAAGTGATGAAACAAATGGACTTAACAGATATCTAAAGAACATTTTATCCTCAAACAAAAGGATATACCTTCTTCTCAGCACCTCATGGTACCTTCTCCAAAATTGACCACATAATTGGTCACAAAACAAGCCTCAACATATACAAAAATATTGAAATTGTCCCATGCATCCTATCAGATCACCATGGACTAAGGCAGACCTTCAACAACAAAATAAATACTAGAAAGCCAACATTCACTTGGAAACTGAACAATAGTCTTCTCAATGATACCTTGGTCAAGGAAGGAGTAAAGAAAGAAATTAAGGACTTTTTTGAGTTTACTGAAAATGAAGCCACAACATACCCAAACTTATGGGACACAATGAAAACATTTCTAGAGGAAAAGTCATAGTTCTGAGTGCCTCCAAAAAGAAACTAGAGAGAGCACACATTATCAGCCTGACAACACACCTAAAAGTTCTAGAACAAAAGGAAGCAAATTCACCAAAGAGGAGGAGAAGGCAGGAAATAATCAAACTCAGGGGTGAAATCAACCAAGTGGAAACAAGAAGAACTATTCAGAGAATCAACCAATCAAGGAGCTGGTTCTTTGAGAAAATCAATAAGATAGATAAATACTTAGCCAGACTCACTAGAGGGCACAGGGAAAGCATCCTAATTAACAAAATCAGAAATGAAAAGAGAGACATAACAACAGATCCTGAAGAAATCCAAAACACCATCAGATCCTTCTACAAAAGGCTATACTCAACAAAACTGGAGAAACTGGATGAAATGGACAAGTTTCTAGACAGATACCAGGTACCAAAGTTAAATCAAGTTCAGATTAATGATCTAAACAGTCCTATATCTCCTAAAGAAATAGAAGCAGTCATTAATAGTATCCCAACCAAAAAAAGCCCAGGACCAGATGGGTTTAGTGCAGAGTTCTATCAGACCTTCAAAGAAGATCTAATCCCAGTTCTTCACAAACTAATCCACAAAAGAGAAACAGAAGGTACTCTACACAACTCATTCTATGAAGCCACAATTACTCTGATACCTAAACCACAAAAAGACCCAACAAAGATAGAGAACTTCAGACCAATTTCCCTTATGAATATCGATGCAAAAATCCTCAATAAAGTTCTCGCTAACCGAATCCAAAAACACATCAAAACAATCATCCATCCTGACCAAGTAGGTTTCATCCCAGGGATGCAGGGATGGTTCAGTATACAGAAATCCATCAACATAATCCACTACATAAACAAACTCAAAGACAAAAACCACATGATCATCTTGTTAGATGGGAAGAAAGCATTTGACAAAATCCAACACCCATTCATGATAAATGTCTTGGAAAGATCAGAAATTCAAGGCCCCTACATAAACATGATAAAAGCAATCTACAGCAAAACAGTAGCCAACATCAAAGTAAATGGTGAGAAGCTGGAAGCAATCTCACTTAAATCAGGGACTAGACATGGCTGTCCACTCTCTCCATACCTATTCAACATTGTACTTGAAGTCCTACCCAGAGCAATTCGACAACAAAAGGTGATCAAGGGGATACAAATTGGAAAGGAAGAAGTGAAAATATCACTTTTTGCAGATGATATGATAGTATATATAAGTGACCCTAAAATATCCACCAGAGAACTCCTAAACCTGATAAACAGCTTGAATGAAGTAGCTGGATATAAAATTAACTCAAACAAGTCAATGGCCTTTCTGTACAAAAAAGGATAAACAGGCTGAGAAAGAAATTAGGGAAACAACACCCTTCTCAATAGTCAGACATATTATAAAATACCTTGGCAGGACTCTAACTAAGGAAGTGAAAGATCTGTATGATAAGAACTTCAAGTCTCTGAAGAAAGAAATTAAAGAAGATCTCAGAAGATGGAAAGATCTCCCATGCTCATGGATTGGCAGGATCAACATTGTAAAAATGGCTATCTTGCCAAAAGCAATCTACAGATTCAATGCAATCCCCATCAAAATTCTGTCTCAATTCTTCAATGAATTAGAAAGGGCAATCATCAGATTCATCTGGAATAACAAAAAACCTAGGATAGCAAAAACTCTTCTCAAGGATAAAAGAACCTCTGGTGGAATCACCATGCCTGACCTAAAGCTATACTACAAAGCAATTCTGATAAAAACCTCATGGTACTGGTATAGCTACAGACATCTAGACCAATGGAACAGAATTGAAGACCCAGAGATGAACCCACACACCTAAGGTCACTTGATCTTTGACAAGGGAGCTAAAACCATCCAGTGGAAAAAAGACAGCATTTTCAACGAATGGTGCTGGCACAACTGGTAGTTATCATGTAGAAGAATGCAAATTGATTCATTCCTATCTCCTTGTACTAAGGTCAAATCTAAGTGTATCAAGGAACTCCACATCAAACCAGAGACGCTGAAACTTATAGAGGAGAAACTAGGGAAAAGCCTCGAAGATATGGGTACAGGGGAAAATTCCTGAGTAGAACAGCAATGGCTTGTGCTGTAAGATCAAGAATCGATAAATGGGGCCTCATAAAGTTGCAAAGCTTCTGCAAGGCAAAAGACACCATCAATAAGACAAAAAGATCACCAACAGATTGGGAAAGGATCTTTACCTATCCTATATCAGATAGGAGACTAATATCCAATATATATAAAGATCTCAAGAAGGTGGACTCCAGAAAATCAAATAACCCCATTAAAAAATAGGGCTCAAGCTGAACAAAGAATTCTTTCCTGAGGAATACCAAATAGCAGAGAAGCACCTGAAAAAAATGTTCAACATTCTTAATCATCATGGAAATGCAAATCAAAATAACCCTGAGATTCCACCTCACACCAGTCAGAATGTCTAAGATCAAAATTTCAGGTGACAGCAGATGCTGGCGAGGATGTGGAGAAAGAGGAACACTACTCCATTGTTGGTGGGATTGCAAGCTTGTACAACCACTCTGAAATCAATCTGGCTGTTCGTCAGAAAATTGGACATAGTAGTACTGGAGGATCCCACAATACCTCTTCTGGGCATCAATACAGAAGATGTTCCAACCGGTAAGAAGGACACATGTTCCACTATGTTCATAGCAGCCTTATTTATAGTAGCCAGAAGTTGGAAAGAACCCAGATGCCCCTCAACAGAGGAATGGATTCAGAAAATGTGGTACATTTACACAATGGAGTACTACTCAGCTATTAAAAAGAATGAATTTATGAAATTCCTAGGCCAATGGATGGACCTGGAGGACATCATCCTGAGTGAGGTAACCCAATCACAAAGGAACTCACACAATACGTACTCACTGATAAGTGGATATTAGCCCAGAAACTTAGGATACCCAGGATATAAGATACAATTTGCTAAACACATGAAACTCAAGAAGAATGAAGACCAAAGTGTGGACACTTTGCCCCTTCTTAGAACTGGGAACAAAACACCCATGGAAGGAGTTACAGAGACAAAGTTTGAAGCACTGATGAAAGGATGGACCATCTAGAGACTGCCATATCCGGGAATCCATGCCATAATCAGCTTCCAAACAATGACACCATTGCATACACTCGCAAGATTTTCTGAAAGGACCCAGATATATCTGTCTCTCATGAGACTATGTCGGGACCTAGCAAACACATAAGTGGATGCTCACAGTCAGCTATTGGAGGATCACAGGGCCCCCAATGGAGGAGATAGAGAAAGTAGCCAAGGAGCTAAAGGGATCTGCAACCCTATAGGTGGGACAACATCATGAACTAACCAGTACCCCGGAGCTCTTGACTCTGGCTGCATATGTATCAAAAGATGGCCTAGTTGGCCATCACTGGAAAGAGAGGTCCATTGGCTAAACTATATATGCCCCAGTACAGGGGAACGCCAGGGCCAAAAAGTGGGAGTGGGTGGGTAGGGGAGTGGGGGGGAGGGTATGGGGTACTTTTGGGATAGCATTGGAAACGTAAATGAGGAAAATACCTAATAAAAATATTTTTTAAAAAAAGCATTTGACTGAATTCACCATCCCTTCTTTTTAAAAGTCTTGGAAAAATCAGGAATTCAAGGCATTTACATAAACATAGTAAAATCAATATACAACAAACCCAAGGTCAACATCAAAGAAATATTGAGAAGAATATATTTTCTATGCAGAAAACTTCTTTATATACTGAAATTGCACATTTCCCATGACTCCAGTGTGCTCTGCCAGGTACACCACAATGAAGTACTTTAAAGCACTGGAAGGCTTAATGCATCTTGGAAAATTTTTCAAGATAAATAAAGAAGTCAGTAGACAGTTCTCTTGCAGCCTTAGTCTCCAGACATGCTACACCATGCTGAAAGTCGGGCTCTATATCACACCATCTCTTAAAGGGAAAACTATGTCCTAAAGAAAGTACAGCAGTTGTGGTGAGGACCTTGTAGATTGTAGCCTCTAGTAGCACAGAGGGTATGGGTACTCAGCAGACATAGGGATGGAACCATGCTAGGAGAATTGAATACTACAATCAGAATTTGAGGAACAAAGAATGCTAGAAGCATCTTACTTGGTAGTTGTTATAGCAACCCTGACAGTTACCAGCTCCATTGATTGAGCTAGTAGAGAATGTTTAACTCTATCCAGCATAACAATTTTAGACTCAAATATTATGGAGTACTGATTAGTGGTTCACAAACATAATAGGCAGTTACCAATTTCCCTCAATACGTTTCTGTCTTTAAATCAGTTGCTTGTGACCTGGGTAAAATAAATTTAGTAAAGGCAAGTGTGGGGTCATCATTCTGAAATGTATTAATATAAGGGCATAGATTGTCTGTTTGCAGGAACAGTTACAATAATTCCTATAAGTGCCAATTAGCAAACACATGACACCATCAAATTGTACAAGCTCCATAATAATGTTCTCCAAGGCCTCTCCACTAACTTACACAGATAAAAGTGTCTTCTGTCTTTGTCTCAGAATTTGTTCCAACACCACTCCCTGTTGCAAATTCCCTGGATTCAATAAGCTAATGTATTCTTCCTCCTCACTTTTGCAGTTTAGGATGAAAATTTCTTGTAAAATGCAAGATTTTATTCTTTTTAACTTGACCTATGCTAGTGGTGGTAATTCTAGGTGCATAATGGTAAGGGTTCATGCATGTATGTACATATTGTGAAATGATTAAGTTGGGGACTTAGCATATCTGTCACCTCAGCAATTTATAATGTTGTTATGTTGAAACATTAAAATTCTAATGTAATAGGTGTTTTGAAATACATAATCTGTTATTATTCACAACAATGTTATTGTTTAATAGTACACCAGAACTCATTGTTCCTACCTAAATGTAACTCTGTACCCATTGACCAACCTCCTCTCAGCAACCCTTGAACTTGCCAGTCTCCAGCAGGAAGTATTCTATTCTCACCTGGCATTACATTGCTTTTTATCTTCGATATGTGAGACCATGTGGTCCTGTAATTTGTGTGTCTGGTTATTACATAGAAAATGTACCATCTCAGTTATTAAAAATTCCATCTAATTATGGTTGACTAGTATTCCACTATGCACACACATAAACATACATACACACAAACACACAAAGTTTATGTATGTATACCACATTCTCTTAACCCACTCATCTATGACAGGATATCTCTTGGCAATAATGCACAATATACAGAGCTACAAAACACAAAGATATCTCTCCAACATGAAGAGCGTATTTCTATTTGAAAGTGTGGTTTTCTGAACAACTTCTACAACCTGAAAAAGAATATGAGGAATTAAAAAACTTATTTTTCTGTGCTTTACCAACTTTCCGTTTCCACTCAATGTTTCACAGATCATTTAAAATCTTGCAGGTTGGAGGAAAAGATTCTCTAGGCTAATGTTGCCCAGATGTTCACTTTCCCATCCTTTGAATACTTGGACCCCTGAGATAACAGTGATCCTCTCCTCACTCTCGTCAACTCTTTAGCCAATGACCACATGCAAACACACTTGCCATTGCCTAGATTCTCCCCAGTTTGTGTGTTAATCTAAAGCGCCTGGTTTGTAACCTGCTCCACTGCCTTCCTGCTCTCTGATGTGGATGACTCTGCTTCTTTGATAGTTTCCCTGAATAAAGTTATGCTTGAGACCATAATGATCACTCTTGCCATGTTTGTAAATTAGAGTCTTCCTAAGTTAAAATAAATTTTATTCAAGGTTCAGGAAGCAGCCCCACCTCAGTATGTTAACAGAAACTCTTGAAAAACCATAAGAATGAATTATAACTAAAAAAACTGGTTTATTCAGAAAATAAAAGTGTTTCCATGGCCTTTCTTTTACTTTTTCTTTTTCACTTTCTTTTTCTTTTTCTTGATGGCTCTTATGTGGTGGCACAGGGATTCAAGGGCAGTTCTAGAAAGGGTTTGTAGTTCAAAATCACATAAAAATAACAAACATATGCTAGGCTTTCTCATGTTTTAGCAATCACCAAAGCCAAATAGCAGACCCCACCAAATCTCTCCCCAAAGACAGAGACCTGAATCCCACTAGGCTTGTGCATTAACCCTGCATCCACATTCTAGAAAACTGGATAAACAAAGAATAAGAAGTTGGGCATGATCCAGGAGTTGGTGGTGCACACCTTTAATCCCAGCACTTGGGAGGCAGAGGCAGAGGCAGAGGCAGAGGCAGAGGCAGAGGCAGAGGCAGAGGCAGAGGCAGAGGCAGAGGCAGAGGCAGAGGCAGAGGCAGAGGCAGAGGCAGAGGCAGAGGCAGAGGCAGAGGCAGAGGCAGAGGCAGAGGCAGAGGCAGAAGCAGGCACATTTCCTAGTTCAAGGCCAGCCTGGTCTATAGAGTGAGTTCCAGGATAGTCAGTGCTACACAGAGAAACCCTGTCTTGAAAGAACCAAGAAAAAAAAAAGATGATGATTTTTTTTCACCAAACATCACAAGTAGAATACAGAGCTTTATGCCACTGATCCAGGACTTGTTTTCAGACTCATTCTTGAGAAACTTGGTGAAAAGATGAAGTCCCCACTTCATCAATGAATTGACAAACCAAAGGTTGATATTCAAAAAATCCACACAAGTCATACATTCTCTCACTGTGTATGTACATAATTATGCTCTATGTTCCTACTGCCCTATAGGATATCATTAAAAAAAGAAATGGATTTCAAACAACATACATATGTGTTCTAACTCATTTTTTCCATTTGGACATTGGTCAGTGTCATGGATACAGAGAAGAGTGGTTGTATTGGCTAGTTTTGTGTCAACTTGACACAGCTGGAGTTATCACAGAGAAAGGAACTTCAGTTGAGGAAATGCCTCCATGAGATCCAACTGTAAGGCATTTTCTCAATTAGTGATCAAGGGGGAAAGGCCCCTTGTGGGTGGGACCATCTCTGGGCTGGTTGTCTTGGGTTCTATAAGAGAGCAGGCTGAGCAAGCCAGAGGAGGCAAGCCAGTAAAGAATATCCCTCCATGGCCTCTGCATCAGCTCCTGCTTTCTGACCTGCTTGAGTTCCAGTCCTGACTTCCTTTGGTGATGAACAGCAGGGTGAAAGTGTAAGCCGAATAAGCCCTTTCCTCCCCAACTTGCTTCTTGGTCATCATGTTTGTGCAGGAATAGAAACCCTGACTAAGACAGTGGTTTTCTAGGATTTAGAGAGTTTATTGCAGAAATAATTGCATGGTTGCCTAGTTGGTTCTAGTGTTAAGAGTGACCATGAGACTGGCTGTAAGCTGAGATCAGATGAGCAGAGTACATCTATCCATCATGGCTCAGAAGGGAGGGATCATCATCAACCTGTCTGAATCAGAATGGGTTTTGATGATGGATATTTGTAAACATTATAAACCAAAATATCTTTCCCTAAGAAAACTGCCCATACATATTTCAGGTCTACCAGTATAAGGAACCCCAGTTCTTTACTGTGGTTCCCTCAACAAGACTCAGATTTCCTCAAAGTATGGCAAATGTGTTCCAGTATGAACATCTGCCTTAGTTCACTTTGTCTTGTATAATAAGAGTACACATACAAAGTCATATAATAATTGTATTATGCATAGCTTATATTACGAATTTCCTGCAGTCCTGTGGGATATGCAGTCTCAGATGAATGTGTGAAAAGATTTACTATGTGGTAATCATCCAGTTCTTGTTTGATAAATGACATTTTCAAAACATTTCAGCCCCTGTAAAAAGGACTAGGTGGTTCCCTGAGTCTCTTTTATACAAGAACCACCCTATATCTGGAGGCTCTTTGCTTTTATCCCAATCCCAAGCCAGAATACTCCATTTGTTAAGGTCATAACCTTTGGTGGTATGGTTGCCATATATTGACTTCAGTAGGACTTAACAATTCTAGCTCCATCGTCATCTAGGACAGAGAAAATGAAATATTAACGCTTCAACACTTGGAGAAAAAATACAGCATTTTGACAAGTGACAGATTATGGTACTGGCCAAGAAATGACAAAGTTTATGCTCAAGATTACCTAGGACAAACCTGCATTCTGATAGCAGTGCCAGAGGATTTGAGGTCATGACAAAGCTCTGTTTTCCCTCTCAGGGACTGTGTGGTAGAAAGTCAGTGCATCTCCAGCATGGAATGTCCATTCTTGTCATGCTGTCCCTAACATTGTTTATATAAATGGCCAGTACTGGTTTAGGCATAATTCCTCTGAGCACATATCACTCCCTAAGACTTGCTAGATCCATCTCCCTGCCATCTGTCCAGTCAGTGGGACATTCAGAAGACTTTATGTCTCAGGGAACAATGGCATGAATGTTTTGCTATATGGCTCTAGATAACTGTTTAGCCTTATTTTGTGGCCAAGAAGAGTTGCATGCTGTCTTTTCAGAGAATGGTTTGATAAATATACTTCAATCACAAAGGAGACTCTTTTAGAGGCTGCCCAGTCTCACAGCAGAACTAACGCACAATCTCACCATAATGTCATGTCCTTACTCTGCTGACTGTCTTAACTAGTCCTAGTGATTGTAACCTAGGTCCTGAGGAGGTTCACTGAGAACTAGTTTTCAAATCCTTCTTTACATGTTCATTGAATATCTATTCTAGTCATCCCCACAAAACATAAGCCCTGCTTTGTAGGCCACACATTTCCTATGTACTCTTTCATGATTTCTGAAACCAGTGATTAAGCCTCAGCCACCAAGCTATGCAATACAACCTCCTTAAAGTGAGCAACAATGGGCAAATGAATGTTATCTAGTCCTGCACTAGATAAATAAGAATTCCTCTGGGAAGCACAGCTTTGATCACAGCTTTTACAAATTGTTTAATTGTCCTTTCACCACATGTGTTTGAGGTATACATTAGAAATTAACAACAAATATTAAGACATCACCAGTCATTCTTAAATAGAGGAAATGCATCCAACATGTTTTAGCTGCTCTTGTATCCCATGGACTGGACAGAAGAGTGCCGTCTCTCTTGCTCTGCCCTCACTTCATACCAAAAGGGTCTGTAAGCATTGAAAGTAACTTTCCTTTTTTCCCACTTTTTTATTAGATATTTTCTTCATTTACATTTAAAATGCTATCCCAAAAGTCCCATATACCCTCCCCCATGCCCTGCTCACCTACCCACCCACTCCCTGTTCTTGGCCCTGGTGTCCCCCTGTACTGGGGCATATAAAGTTTGCAATACCAAGGGGCCTTTCTTCCCAATGATGGCCAACTAGGCTATTTTCTGCTTCATATGCAGCTAGATACATGAGCTCTGGGGTTACTGGTTAGTTCATATTTTTGTTCCACCTATTATCTTGCAGATTTCTGTAGCTCCTTGGGTACTTTCTCTAGCTCCCCCATTGGGGGCCCTATGTTCCATCCAATAGGTGACTGTGAGCATTCACTTCTGTATTTACCAGGCATTGCATAGGCTCAGGAGGAGAAAGTGGGGAAAAGCCTCAAAGATATGGCACTGGGGAAAATCATAAAAAGAACAGCAATGGCTTGTGGTGTAAGATCAAGAATCGACAAATGAGACCTCATAAAATTTCAAATCTTCTGTAAGGCAAAAAATACTGTTATCTTTTTTACCAATCCTAAATCTGATAGGGGACTAATATCCAATATATACAAAGAGCTCAAGAAGCTGGACTCCAGAAATTCAAATAACCCCATTATAAAATGTGGTACAGAGCTAAACAAAGAATTCTCAACTGAGGAATACTGAATGGTGGAGAAGCACCTAAAAAATGTTCAATATCCTTAATCATTAGGGAAATGCAAATCAAAACAACCCTGAGTTTCCACATCAAAGCAGTCAGAATGGCTAAAATCAAAAATTCAGGTGACAGCAGATGCTAGTGAGGTTGTGGAGAAAGAGGAACACTCCTCCATTGCTGGTGGGGTTGCAAGCTTGTACAATCACTCTGGAAATCAGTGTGGCAGTTCATCAGAAAATTGGACATAGTACTACTGGAGTATTCCGCAATACCTCTCCTGGGCATATATCTAGAAAATGTCCCAACCAGTAAGAAGGACTCATGCTCCACTATGTTCATAGCAGCCTTATTTATAATAGCCAGAGGCTGGAAAGAACCCAGATGTCCCTCAACAGAGTAATGGATACAGAAAAGGTGGTACATTTACACAATGGAGTACTACTCAGCTATTAAAAACAATTAATTTATGAAATTCTTAGGCAAATGGATGTATCTGGAGGATATTATCCTGAGTTAAGTGACCCAATCAGAAAAGAACTCCCTTGATAGACACTCACTGATAAGTGGATATTAGCACAGAATCTTAGAATACCCAAGATACATTTTGCAAAACACAAGAAAACCAAGAAGAAGGAAGACCAACGTGTGGATACTTCATTCCTCCTTTGATTAGGGAACAAAATACACATGAAAGAAGTTACAGAGACAAAGTTTGGAGCTGAGGTGAAAGGATGAACTATCCAGAGACTGCCCCACCTGAGGATCTATCCCACAATCAGCCACCAAAGGCAGACACTATTGCATATGCCATTTTGCTGAAAGGGCCCTGATATAGCTGTCCTTTGTGAGGCTATGGAAGTAACTTTCAATGTATGAATTTGTCATTGTGGCCTAGCTGCAATGGACTCCCTAAAGGCAAATCTGCTCTGGAGGAGACCACATCATTAGAACCCCTTCTAGGAGTCTTTTGTCTGGGCCTGTTGTAGCTTCGAAGAACAGTATTTAGTGGTTAAAGGGAAAGTCACACAACTTTTGCCAAAACACAAATGTCTTCCTGTCATTCCAGTAGGGATAATGATATAATCTTTAAAATGTCTTTCTATTTTAAGAAATACCTCTTAGTATTGCTTGGTTTGAACTACTGAGATGAACATATTGGCTATATGTTTTGGGTATTAGTTTCCATTCAGATGTATGATTTGCTAACCTTTCCACCATGTTCTATACTGCCACCTCTCACCAATGCTTATTTTCCCTCCTATGCAGAAGCTTCAAAGCCAAGTGCAATCCCACAAACCCACTTACCCACCTGCTTTGTTCACAGAACCTTTTGTTGTCATGTAAAACATCCTTGTCCAGACCTAGTTCTAAATTTTCATCTACTAGTTTTATGCTTTTATGTCTAGGTCTTTAATTAGTTTTAATTGAAATAAAGTTATTAGTGTGCATGAAATGATTGGGTTGTATGATTTAGTATTGATTGTCTTAATTGCCATTCCTACTTTCATAGAAGTAGAAAGAATAAACACTTGTCCTTCTTAGACCAATGCTGTGCCTAGAGTTACTGGAGCTCTTTTCATCCATAGTTTGGTAAGGTCAATGTGCTCAACAAGCATTGACTCTCTATATCACCAGGAACCAAGTCTGACCACAGAGTCAACAACTTCAGATAGCAGATAAGAATCCATCTTCAGAGACTTAGAGGCATTGTTCCTTACACATAATACATGACAGTGCTGTTTTTTTTTCTTATTTTTTAGACATTAAAACATTCAAATCTAAGTACAAATCTAAGAGGTAACAGGAAGCAGTGGCAGTGTCCTCCTCATCCTCACCAGCTTATACCAAAGCAGCCACCAAACACATGGACCAAGGCCTGTCATGGGGGAAGCTGTCATGTGGGAATAAAAATATCAAGAATATATTGAGGACAAATCCTTATTCTTGTCAATGTATATCCTTTCTAACTGCAGGGCCTCTCTAGGATCCTTCACTTCACAAATATCCCCATATACACAGACAAACAAACAGGCAGGCAGGCAAACACACGAGCAGGCACACACAAGCGCACACGTGCGCACACACACACACACACACACACACACACACACACACACACACACATTCAACCACACACAGGTTTCCTGAAGTATTTTTTATCCCCTAGGAAACCCATAACCATGAGGATCTTCACTCTGCTCACCACCCTTATCCTGCTGATCCTGAACACCCAGGCAGAATCTCCCCAAGGAAACACTGAGGAGGCTCCAGACTAGTAACAGTTGGTCAAGGAGGACCAGGATATTTCTATATCCTTTCTGGTGGATTACAGCACTGCTATCGAAATTGCAGGTGAGAGAAATCATTATGATAGAGACTTGGGGTAGAGAGAAGGATATAGGTAAGGTCTGAACTTGGGTCACCCAGGCTACTTTATTACCACTTCATTGTACTCTTTGAATACCACGTACAAAATAGATAATTTTCATTGAGCAAAGATTTGTTTGTGAATATCACATTGTTTAATTCAAAATGAGACTCAGTGACTAGTTGTATATTTTTTCTTCTAGATCTAAATGGTTAATCTTGGTTCAATTTATGTATCTATTTTACTTTACAAAAGGGAGATGTCTGTTAAGGTATTTATGTAATGGCTGGAGCAGACAAAAGAAAACAAAATTAAGACAAATGGGGATTAGCCCTTATTAGACTTGATGATTATCATGTATATTTATTCATAATAATTGTGATTGCTCATGCTGCTGGCAGTAATGATCAATGTGGAGAGCCAATTTCACCCAGCACATATCTTGCCCAAGAACTCCTGTGCCCTGGGGACTCAGACACTAAGTACTGTACATGATCTCTTTATCCCCAGATGTGAAATCTGTCTTGACCTGCTATTGCAGACTCATAGGCTGTGGTGTTGGAGAACAGCTTTCTGGGGCCTGCTGTTATTGTGGCCATATCTTCCGACTTTACCCAGGACGTATCTTACCAAGATCTCTAGGGCCCTGCTGACACAGATACTAAGTACTGTATATGATCTCTTTATCCCTAGATGGGAAATCAGGCTTTACCTGCTATTGCAGACTCACAGGCAGGGTTACTGGAGAATGGCTTTCTGGGGCCTGATGTTACTGTGGCTACATCTAACTCTTCTGCCCCTGAGCACTAAGAACAAGAGCAATATGCTAGTCATCTGATTTGAGAACTTGAAGGATACTGCTTTTTGTGCCATGTTATGTCCCTGAGATTTCTCTTCCTATACCTCCAAATAAAATTCTTATAGCAAATTATCCCTTTCTGCTCCTGATTATTGTCTCCAAGCAAGACTCTGAGAACCAAGTACCAGAATGCTAGAAATAAATACTAGGCTTTGGTCTTGAGGAGTGTCAAGGTTATCACACAGGCTTCTGATGGATAATAAGAAAGGTCAATGCTGTTGTAAGAATCCTAATCTCTCATCTTATAACCCTGTACATTTAGATCAGAACCACTCTCAAACCCATTGTCCTCCTGGGATGTATTCAATAGGGTTATCTTCATTTTTTACATTGTCACAATGACCTAACATTTCAAAGAAACCAACCTCCTCATTCTAAATGTTAGGATTTTACCAGCGGGGCAGGCCAAGACCATTTATCTTCCCATGAAGCTCTATGTGTTTGTCAGCTCTACAGACACAACACTAAGAAGCAGCAAGCAGCAAAGACACCAAATAGTAAGTGTGATGGTTTGTATATGCCCAGTACAGGGAGTGGCACTTTTAGAAGGTGGGGCCTTGTTGGAGTAGGTGTGGACTTGTTGGAGTAGGTGTACCACTGTGGGCGTGATCTTTAAGACCCTCAATCTTAACTGCCTGGAATACAGTATTCTGCTAGCATCTTTAAGATAAGCTGTAGAACTCTCAGCTCCTCCACCCCCATGCCTGCATAGATGTTACCATGTTCCTGCCTTGATGACAATGGACTGAACCTTTAAACCTGTAAGCCAGCCCCAATTAAATGTGGTCTATATATGAGTTGCCTTGGTCATGGTCTCTGTTCCCAGCAGTGAAACTCTAATAAATGAGAAGAAGCAAAGCAGGAATGTCCCACTCAGATAAACATATCACTCAAAGTATCTATGCACCTGTGGAAAAGTTGTATTTGATATATGTAGGCCTGATCACTCTCACACACACACACACACACACACACACACACACACAATGTGCAGACGTCTTTAGGTATACCTTAAGATATCTAGGTGTACTTATTTTAAGGTTCCTTTATGTACCTTTCTCAATTGGTGCTAAGATGGTGGAAATTGTGACTAATGTCACTTACATGACCAGATATCTCATGACACACAGAGATTCAGCAGAAGAGATAAGGTCCTGAGAACACAGTATCCTCACTCACTACACCAGCTCATGCCACCTGTACAGGTGCCTAAAACCTGAACCAAACAAGTGACCTGAAGAGGGATCTGGAGACCTTAATCCTCTAGTTCTTAACATCCACCCACTAAATTTAACAGGCATATATTGGGATGCTTGCATGTTTTTCCCTTGCCCCCTTAAGCCTCTTTATGGTACTAATTTACTCTGGTTAAAAGATATATATATAGAGATAGATAGATAGATAGATAGATAGATAGATAGATAGATAGAGAGTGCCAAGACTACTAAATTCCAAATCACTAACAAGAGGCTATGGTGGCTTACATGAGCTTAAATTCTCACTGATTGTCAGATGATCTATTAATTTGTAGACTCCAGCCAGCCTGTTTACAGGGTCTCCTTTGCGTTTCTTGGAATGCTGTCTTTGTAACTAATGAGGTAATGTTCAGTGCTGGAGCTTGATGCCTAACCTCCTGCACTGAGTCCTCTGTAGACACTTTGCAAAAAGATGAACCTGTAGGACTGCAATGCCACCTGATGGCCAGTGCCTGACCATCTATCTACATCTCTATGGCGCTTGCCCTCCTTTCCTGGAACTCTCTGGTCTCCTTTTTAGAGTTTCATGCAGAAAGACATTTTAATATGGAAGTACATCAGTGTAGCTGAGAAAAACTTAGAAACAAACCTGAGTCAAAACATACTGCATTTCAGTGTGTGCTCCTGGGTGATTGGTTATTGAACTGCTTGGCTGTGGGTGTATAGATAGGGTGAAGAGACAAAGATGGATCAGAAAGTTAAGACCTTTAGTGCTGAATGTCATCTTTGAGAACCTTCTTGTGGGATGCCTGAGCCTACTAACTCAGGAAGCAGGAAAGATGCTTACCTTGTTATTTTCTGTTCACAAAAATGTCGATCACAGAAAAATGAGCCCTTTGATCTAAGGTTAGATTTAAGTGTTTGCATATGTGTAAGGGGAAGGGTAAGACCTGGAAATGTTGTCAGGCCTCACAAAGCTCCTTCATTCTCTTTGACCCCTTTGGTGTTTCTTTAATCTCGATATTTTACTTATACCACATATTGAATCTATTTTGTGACTGACTATGTTGAATACATGATCAATTTAAAAGTAAATGATCATCACCTCCGGGTCACCTGGGCACGAAATTGGCCCATAGTCCAATAATCCCCTGAGGACTCTCCAGGCAATCTTAAGATCACTGGTGAGTGGAATACAACATCGGTTCCAACCCAATTGAGCTGGGCCTGAGCCAGCAGCAGGGAAGCAGAATACTGGCCTAACCAGGGGCACAAGTTTCTTCTGACTTCTGCCAAATCTGGGTCACCTTGGCCACAAACTCAGCAGATGCTCCCATTGTCACCAGAGGACTCTCCATAGGATCTTAGGATCAATGGCTAGTGGAACACAACATCTGTTCCAAACCAATTGTGACAGGGCTGAGACAGCAGGAGCAAGGACATGGAAGCCGTACATGACCAGCAGCTCAGGTTCCTTCTGATCATTATGGGTATACCTTGGTTTCAAACACACAAGTCTTCAGAGGAGAAACCACTTCTAGGTGCTATATAACACGCCCAGGATCTTAGGGTTCTAGGATCCCAGGATAACAGGAGCTTGGTCACACCATTATCTCAGGGTGTCAGAGGAAGCTTGACTGCCAAGAACTCTGATATACCTAGAAACTCAGGTTCACAGGAGCCTGGAATCACAGAATCATAGAGAAAGCTGGACTCTGAGGAGTCCTGAATCTACCAGGATTATAGGAAGGACACTCTCCAATCAGATATATTGAGGGACGCAAGCCCTTGAGATAATAAGATGGCAGGAGGCAAGCATAAGAATTGAAACAGGAGAAACCAAGTTTACTTCGCATCACCAGAACCAAACTCTCCCACCATAGCAAGTCTTGGATACACCATCACATCAGAAAAGCAAGACATGGATCTAAAGTCACTTCTTATGATGATGATGGAGGACTTTAAGAAGGAAGTACAGAAAAACAAAGGTAAACAGCTAGAAGACCTTAAAGAGGAAACACAAAAATTTCTTAAAGAATTATAAGAAAGCACTACCAAACAGGTGAAAGAGTTGAACAAAACCATCTAGGATCTAAAAATGTAATATAAAAAGAAATCACAATTGAAGACAACTCTGGAGATAGAAATCCTAGGAAAGAAATCAGGAACCATAGATATGAGCACCAGCAACTGAATACAAAAGATGGAAGAGAGAATCTCTTCCCACACCTAAAGAAAGAGATGCCCATGAACATCCAAGAAGCCTACAGAACTCCAAATAGACTGGACCAGAAAAGAAATTCCTCTATACACATAATAATCAGAACAACAAATACACTAAATAAGGATAGAATACTAAAAGCAGTAAGGGAAAAAGGTCAAGTAACATGTACAAGCAGACCTACCACAATTACATCAGACTTCTCGCCAGAGACTATCAATGCTAGAAGATCCTGGACGGATGTTATACAGACCCTAAGTGAGCACAAATGCCAGCCCAGGCTACTATATCCAGCAAAACTCTCAATTACCATAGATGGAGAAATCAAAGTATTCCATGACAAAACCAAATTCACACAATACCTTTCCACAAATCCAACCCTTCAAAGGATAATAAATGGAAAACTCCAACACAAGAGGGAAATGATGCCCTAGAAAAAAGAAAGAAAGAAATGCAAGAAAGTAATCCTTCAATAAACCTAAAAGAAGATAGCCACAAGTACAAAATCTTAACTCTAACAACAAAAATAACAGGAAGTAACAATTACTTTTCTTTAATATCTCTTATTATCAATGGACCCAAATCCCCAAGAAAAAGACATAGACTAACAGACTGGCTATATAAACAGGACCAAACATTTTGCTTCATACAGGAAACCCACCTCAGGGAAAATGACAAACACTACCACAGAGTAAAAGACTGGAAAACAATATTCCAAGCAAATTGCCACAGACCCTCTGGGTCCCTGCATGGAACGAGTCTCTGGGGCAGGTGGACAACCCATCAGCGGGTGACAGACAGAACAACACAGGAGATTGTGTAGAATCTGAATGTATTGTGTCAGGTCAGGTCGAGCATCAAACTTTTTATACCAAAGAAGTAACAAGAAACCAGGCAAAATACAATTCACCAAGTTACAGTGATGCAATACAAAAGGAATGTATACATCAAAAGAAGGTGGGGACCAGGCTGCTGACCCAAAGGAGAGAGCCAGTGTAAAGTAGTCTATTGTTAAACCCACCACCAGGGGTTCTGCACTAGCAGACCTTTTCATGAATACTGCAATACCCCAAGACCCTATTTCCTGGGTCTACAGAAGAATTTACCAACTTGCTTCTAATGTGAAGCTTGCTACACCTAGCTGAAGAGAAGATCTCTGTCTCAGTGTAATTCCCTAGCTCTATTATTCCCTTGTTTGGGTAGATTTGCTACTGTCCTTGGTAAATATTTTGCAGACCAGCTCTGAGCTACTGGTTTCATCTTTTGTAATGCTTAATTAGTAACTGAATAGGTAACTTCCTTTCTTCATTCCTATAGGATTTCAAGCTCACAGGCTTCTGGGACCTAGGAACAATGGGGAGACTTAACTATAACAGAATTTACTCTTAAAAGGCATTTATAATAAAATATTAAAGAGAGCTCATAGATCCATACACCAGACTAACGCAGGAATAGAGTATGAGTAAATGGGTAAATGAGAACACCAAAGCTCCAGGAGGTGAGTTTCTGTGAAACTCTTTTCCTGTTCAGTGCTTACAGACTTTTTCAGCCTGTCAAGCAGACTTGACCAGAGGGTGTGGCAGCAAATGGTCTGAAGGAACAAGCTGGAGTAATCATTCTAATATTGAATAAAATCAACATCCTACCCAAAGTTATCAAAATACAAGGAGGGGCAATTGTCTTTCAAAAGTAAAATTTTCCAAGATGAACTTTCAATTCTCAATATTTATGCTCCAAATGCAAGGGCATCCACATTCATTAAAGAAACTTTAGTAAAGTTCAAAGCCCACATTGCACAGCACACAATAATAGTGGGAGATTTTAACACCACACTCTCATCAATGGACAGATACTGGAAACAGAAACTAAACAAAGACACAGTAAAAGTAACAGAAGTTATGAAGCAAATGAATTTAACAGATATCTACAGAACATTTTATCCTAAAACAAAAGGATATACCTCTTCTCAGCACCTCATGGTACATTCTCCAAAATTGACCATGTAATTGGTAACAAAACAGGCCTCAACAGATACAAAAGTATTGAAAGTGTGCCTTGCATCCTGTCAGATCACTACAGACTAAGGCTGATCTGCAATAACAACAGAAATAATTGAAAGCCATTGTTGACTTGGAAGCTGAACAAAATTCTACCCAATGACAACTTGGTCAAGGAAGAAAAAAAGAAAGAGATTAAAGACTTTTTTAGAGCTTAATAAAAATGAAGCCACAAAATACCTAAACTTATGGGACACAATGAAGGCAGTCCTAAGAGGAAAACTCATAGTTCTGAATGTCTCCCAAAAGAAACAAGAGACTAGATTCTTGATACCACCCCTAAATGCTTTAGAGCAAAAGGAAGCAAATTCACCAAAGAGGAGTAGATGGCAGAAAATAATCAAACTCAGGGCTGAAATCTAACAAGTAGAAACAAAAAGAACTATACAAAGAATCAACCAAACCAGGAGCTGGTTCTTTGAGAAAATCAACAAGATAGATAAACCCTAGCCAGACTAACTAGAGGGCGCAGGTACATGATCTTCATTAACAAAATCAGAAATGAAAAGGGAGACATAACAACAGAAAAGCCTATACTCAACAAAATTGGAAAACCTGGATGACATGGACAATTTCCTAGACAGCTACTAGTTACCAAAGTTAAATCCAGATGAGACTAATGATATAAACAGCCCCATATCCCCTAAAGAAATAGAAGCTGTCATTAATAGTCTCCCAACCAAAATAAGCCCAGTACCAGATGTGTTTGGTGCAGAGTTGTATCAGACCTTCAAAGCAGACATAACTCAAATTTTCCTCAAACTATTTCATGGAATAGAAACAGAAGGTACTCTAAAAAATTTGTTCTATGAAGCCACAATTACTCTGATACCTAAACCACACAAAGACACAATAAAGAAAGAGAAATTCAGACCAATTTTCCTTTTGAATATCGATGCAAACATACTCAATAAAATTCTCACAAATCGAATCAAGTCCACATCAAAAGGATCATCAATCATGATCAAGTAGGCTTCATTTCAGGAATGCAGGGATGGTTTAATCTATGGAAATCCATCAAAGTTATCCACTATATAAAAAACTAAAAGACAAAAAACACATGATCATCTCCTTATATACTGAGAAAGCATTTGACAAAATCCAACGCCCATCCATGATAAAAGTCTTGAAAAGATCAGGTTTTTAAGGCCCATACCTAAACATGATTCAACCAATATACAGCAAACAAGTTCCCAACAACAAACTAAATGGAGAGAGACATGAAGAAGTCCCACTAAAATCATGGACTAGGCAAGGCTGCCCACTTTCTCCCTACCTATTCAACATTGTACTTGAAGTCCTGGCCAGACCAATTCAACAACAAAAGGAGATCAAGGGGATACAAATTTTAAAGGGAGAAGTTAAAATATCTCTATTTGCAGATGACATGATCCTATATATAAGTGACCCTAAAAATTCCATCACAGAACTCCTAAACCCCATAAACCACTTCAGTGCAGTAGCTGGATCTAAAATTAACTAAAACTAATCAGTGTCCTTTATCTACACAAAGGATAAAGAGGCTGAGAATGAATTTAGGGAAACAACACCCTTCACAATAGTCACAAATAATATAAAATAAAATTCCTTTGTTATTCTAACAAAGGAAGTGAAAGATCTGTACGATAAGAACTTCAAGTCTCTGAAGAAAAAACTAGACTAAGTTATAAGAAGATGGAAAGATCTCCCATGATCATAGATTTCAGGATTAATATAGCAAAAATGCCTATCCTGCTAAAAGCAATCTACAGATTCAATGCAATCCCCATCAAAATTCCAACTCAATTCTTCACTGAGTTAGAAAGGGCAATTTGCAAATTCGTCTGGAATAACAAAAAAGCCTAGGATATCAAAAACAATTCTTAACATTAAAGAACCTCTTGTGGAGTAACCATGCCTGACCTAAAGCTGTACTGCAGAGCAATTTTGATAAAAACTGCATGGTATGGTATATTGACAGACAGGTAGATCAATGGAATAAAATTGAAGATCCTGAAATGAATCCACACACCTATGGTCACTTAATCTTTGACAAAGAAGCTAAAACCATCCATTGGAAAAAAGACAGCATTTTCAACAAATGGTGCTGGCTCTACTATTGGTTATCAAGTAGAAGAATGTGAATTGATCCATCCTTATCTCCTTGTACAAAACTCAAGTCTATGTGGATCAAGGAACGTAACTTAAAACCAGAGACTCTGAAACTTATATAGAAGAAAATGGAAAAAATCTCAAAGATATGGGCATAGGAGAAAAATTCCTGAACAGAACAGCAATGGCTTGTGCTGTAATATCGAGAATCAACAACTGGGACCACAATCAAATTGCATAGCTTCTGTAAGGCAAAAGATACTGTCAATAAGACAAAGAGGCCACCAACAGATTGGGAGAGGATTTTTATCAATCCTAAATCAGATATGGAACTTATATCCAATATATACAAAGGACTCAAAAAGCTGGACTCCAGAAAATCAAATAACCCTATTAAAAATGTGATAGAGAGCTAAACAAAGAATTCTCACCTGAGGAATACCAAATGACTGAGAAGTACCTGAAAAAAATGTTCAACATCCTTAATCATCAGGGGTAGAGAAAAGAGGCTGCATGACAAGGCTAGGCAGATTCTATAACAGAATTCAAACTGGCAGTTATGGAGATAAGACACAAAAATTGGGCAAGTCCAGACAAGTCAATTACTGATAGGAAAAAAAAAAAAAAAGAAAGAAAGAAAGAAACAAGAAAAACAGAACAAAACAAAACATTATTTTGCTTCATCTTCTCAATGTGATTCAAGCATCCTGTTCTGGGTTTTCTTTCATGTTTAACTTCTTTGGTTCTGTTGGTTGTGGCTCCATTTAAAGCACATTGGAATCTTGAACCAGTATTGGGACAGAAGCCTAGAGCCTGGTTTCTTCCTTCCTTCCTTCCTTCCTTCCTTCCTTCCTTCCTTCCTTCCTTCCTTCCTTCCTTCCTTCCTTCCTTCCTTCCTTTTTTCCTTCCTTCCTTCCTTCCTCTCTCTCTCTCTCTCTCTCTCTCTCTCTCTCTCTCTCTCTCTCTCTCTCTCTCTCTCTCTCTCTCCCTCTCCCTCTCTCTCTCTTCTCCCTATTATTAATATACTTGTCTGGATTTGCCCAGTTCTTATGTCTAGTCTCCATAACTTCCAGGTTGAATTCTGTCATGGAATCAGTCTAGCCTTGTCATGCAGCCCCTTTTCTCCTCCAAGACACTCCCACACCCCCACATGCACACACAGCCCCCCATACACCTGTTCTGGCCCCTTCATATATAAAAGGAGTTGCCATCAATATATCAGGTATAGAGGACACGAGGCAATGTGTCCTCCTGTATGTGTGAAGGGTGAGGTATTAATTCCTCCTAGGTTTCAGTGCAAGGCTGGGAGAGGGAGTGGTTAGAATTTGGTCAAGGAAAAGGAATGAAATTATTAAGAGGCAGGCATGATTGGAAGATGAGTACGGAGTCTTCTATTGTTGCTACCTGAAGACAAAGAACGCTGGAGGACAGTATAGAATGTAAGTCTCTATAATTTGGGTGCTATGACAGAGAATGAAAAGAATAGATGGTTATAAGTGACCCAAACGTTAGTTTTTTAGATTCTCAAATAAGGAGTTCAGTGGTTGCTAAGGTAAGAAGACAAAGTGCTCATGGTTGGAGTAATTGGTAGTCCCAAAGTGGTGACCAGATGAGTGGAGAGTTGGACTTTAGAATATGAGACCTTGTTGCTTTGACTGAACAGGAAATTTAGAAGAGCAGAGGTGTCACCTTGGCTAATTTTTAGAATGGGGATGTCAGAGAAGAATTTTGTCTAGATAATGGACAATCACAGATTTAGAGAGACATAGAGAAATTAAGTCAGAAGCCAGAACCTGGCCAAATTGATATGGGCTGTCCTGGAATCCCCGATGTAGTACAGTCCAGGTGCGCTTAGAAACTGGGCATCAGTGTCAGTCCAGGTAAACCCAAAGGTGTTCTGGGACTGGAGAGAAAATGATACATCCTTGGGATCTAAGAAGGAGAAATGAGAAGTCCCCAAGGGCATAGTGGAAGGGACTGTATAAGGATTACCCACAAAAGGATGGAGAGGAACCACCATTAAATTTATGCACCTGAGGTCTTGAAAAAGGTGATAGGTTCCATTAGGTCCCCTAACTTCTAATATAGGGGAGTTAAAGGGAGGGAGAAGTCAGATAGAGTTTTTTTTCCTAAGAAATAAGAGATGATATAGCCTTAAGTCGCCTGAGTCTCTGGAGGGAAAGAGGGTATACAGCTTGAGTGATGTATCTTGTAGAGTTCAATAACTGGATGAGAAGAAGGGAACAATATGTAGCAACAGAGGCATTCTGGATGACCATACTCAGGGATCTATCTGAGAAGCTGGCAAATGAGACAACATGTTAAGAGTTATTAGGTTGAGTGGTGAGGAGAAGGAGGAAGAGAAGGGATGCTAGTGAGCTTGGGTTCAGGTGAATGGGGGGATCACGAGAAATAGAGGCTCCCAACTTATTTAGAAGATCTGTTCCCAATAAGGTGTCACAACACATTGGCACTCACAAAAAGAATGTGTGAGAGGAACACTCTTAAAAATTCAACTAAGGGTTAGTGTTTGGTGAGGGGGGTAAGGTTGTACTCCTCCTCCAGAAATAGGGGATGAGAAAGAGAGGTGGGTTCCCAAAACTCTGTCAGGACTGAATAAGTGGTCCCAGCATCCAAGAAGAAGAATGAGATGGGATTCCCATATGCCATAATGCTACCTGTGGCTCCTGTGTGGTGATGGAAGTAGTCAGGTGAAGGGAGCTCAGGCCTCTTCAGTTGTCCATAGCCAAGCCTAGAAGCGAATCTGGAGGGTTACCAGGGAGTGATATTCCACTCGCCTGAGTGGCATAACAGCAATCAACAGACCATTGTCCCTCCTGATGGCCTCATGGGCATAGCCTTTTTGGCTTTTGGTGGTTAGGGCAAGTCCTTGTCCAATAAATTTGTTGACCAACTTCTGAATCTACATTGCTGCGGCATTCCTAACTGGTGGAGTTCCCTGTGCCCCACAGTGGTGGCTGCAGTGCAGGCTATAAAAGCCTCAGACCAGTCTATGTGGTTGCTAGCAAGTCCATGGTTACAGCACTACTGTTAGTTGAAAACAGGATATTCCTGGATGCTATTAGCTGGATTCCATGCTAAAACAGCAGTGTTCATCCTTTGGAGGTCTTTACTAAAAGAGGAGAAGAAGCCGGGGGGGGGGCAGTATTCACATCTTTATTCTGGCAGTAACAGAGGTAACACAGGTGATAAATTGCAGGTGATGCCTGTAAGATAAGGAGTGTGCTATTGTTGCCATAGGAATGAACACAGAAGACTCTTGTCCCCTGGAATGATGTCATTGCAGATTTCAGAGGCTGGTTGTAACAAGTTTCTGATGTTAACTAACAGCCAGTTGCTTTGGTGCTCTGCCCTGTGTACACATCCAGCTCTAGTCCTATCAGAACATCAAAGGGCCCTGCATTTTTTAGAAGTAAAAGGATATTTAGCATTTTTTTGCTTTGATACATTTTACCTATGCCTTAAAGGCTCTTTCCTTATAATAATAAAATAACCAACACCATCTTTTTTCAGGTGAGGGTATTTGCTACAAAACCCTTGCAAGTCCTGCCATCCTCTAAAGACCAAGGATGATGCTTCCCTTGCTGCAGGAAACTTCATCTCATTCCGACAACAGTCCAGAGTGATATTGAGCATCAGTTAAACAACAAATTTATAATAGATTAAACTATGGAGTATTAAATTAATTCCTTGAGAACGGGGTCTGAGGATTCAGTTTTCCAAATGAAGTGTATAGGTTTCATTCTACAATGAAAAAGTCAAAGGCTGTCCCTGAATAAAACTCAAATACTGTATTATTTTAAATCTCTTCCATGTGTGTGTATGTGTGTTACACATCATTTGTTTATATGTGTGAATTCATGTATGTATGTATGTATGTATGTATGTATATAAAAGCAGAAGTTAAAGTATTTTCTTCACACTGTATTATATTTAGTATTATTATTATTAATTTAAAGTGTTTAGCATTTTTCCTGTATGTACTGTGTATAGGATTGGCATGAAGGCCAATAAAAGGGACTAAATCCACTATAACTGGTATGATAGAAGGTGATGAGATGCTAATCTTGTGGTGGGAATATTTACCAAGTCTTCCAGATCTTTCATTGAGCCTGTGTTCCTGCATTTGTTCTGTCAGGCTGGCTAGTGAGCTTTCAAATCCACATGCATCCATCCCATCCCCCAGGGCTAGGAGTAAAGACATGCTATCATTCCTGGTTTATTACATGGGTGCTCTGAATCAAACTCACATCTGTAAGCTTTCACAGTACACACTTATGGACACTTCCTTGTCTTCAGATCTATACTTTAAATTTAAAAATACCATGCATTTTGGTATGTATCTTCAGCTAAATTCTTTTTGTTACATGTCAATCATGTGACAAGGTCTTTTTTAATCATTTGCATCTATCCAGGTGAGATATCTTTTCTCAAATCTTCTTTCAGACAGAGAATTGTGACAATCTAAGGTATCCTGCTGGAGCTGAATTATACTCATGAGCATAAATTGTATGCACATTAACTCAAAAGCCCCAAACAAGCCAGATAGGGAGCCCATCATACTGTCAAAACCCCAGTGGGAAGGTCAGGCCAAGTCAGACTCTGAACATTTGCTTTCCTAAGCATATCCCCTGATTGGTCTCTACCCTGCTCTTCCTTCTTATTACTTTCACTAAGGCCTTGTTTTCCATAAGTCCCTTGTGTCTTAGGTCTACATCTAAGAAATTCCCCCTACTGACTCAACTTGGCCATTAAATCTAAAATAACATGATGAAATATATCCCATCAGTGGTTAGTAAAGAAATGAATAAGAGAGTCTGGAACCCACACTCAAGAGCTCTCATAGCCAACGTGTGCATTAACATCTTAACCACAATCACACAAGGCATAAATCACTAAGAGGCACAAGCTTAAGGGAAGCTGGGGTCACCTTCTTTGTCTTGCCTTGGGATTGGATGGATGTGTCAGAGGTTATGTAGGCAAAGAGATGAATAATGTGGCAGGATGATTGTGTGTGCTGGTTACAGGAAGTCCACTAGTATATCAGAGACAGGAATAGATAGCCATAAGTTCTGGAAACATAAGAGAGCCCAGTTTATGTCACTGATTGACTTCTGCAAGGATTTTATAATTCTGAAGAAGAGAAAAGAAACTACTAGCTCACACAGCTCGTATGCAACAGGTGTTTGTATGTTTGTCCACCTTCAGGGAGGAGCAAATTCTGCTGTTTTCTTTGGTTCACAGAATCTTTGTCTTCTTCTCTATACTATTTTGCAGCATGTGAGGTAAGAAACTCTACAACTGCATTCTTAAGAGGTGTGCCTTTGTACACACGCAGACATTTGCCTTCTATCATCAGGCAACTTACTGGCTTGTTGAGATTTTGGCTAAAACTGAAAGATAAGTAAGAAAAACCACACATTAGAATTGAAAGTGACAGGTCAGAAATATATACCAATGTGTTCTTAAGATGAGTAGATTCCAGCAGGTTCTTCCCCGAAAACAGGGATGTCTGTTTTAGCAGAGCTGAATCCAATTCTTGATAAAGACAGACACTGTTGCAGTGTAGAGGGGGTGCTGGTTTCCCTAGGACACAAATGTTGAAGGGTCTGCTCCACCCCTGACTGATTAGAGTTTTCAGGGCCAGCAGGCAGGAGCTCAGGAAAGATTCTGTGTGAGTCTCAGCAGCATTGCCTTTGCTTTTCCCCACACAAGTCCTTTGTTCTAGTATCTGAAACAGACACCGAGTGTGACTGTGCACATGAATGTGCATGTGTGTACACACATATAGAGGCCAGAGGTTGGCTTAAGATGTGTTCATCAATTCTCCAGCTCATTACTTGTTTTAGCTCCCTCTCTTGAGATGTCTAACCCTATTATTCTGTTTGCCTAATGTCAAGTATGAAACACAGCTTGGAACCTGGAAAGGTGGCTCAGCAGTTAGGAGTGCATACAGCTCCTGCAGAACACCTGAGATAAGTTCCTAGTACCATATCAGGCAGCCCATGTGTGCCTATAAATAACCCCATCTCTGAGAGATTAGAAGTCTTTTCATGACTACTGTGGGTACTGTACTACTTAGCACATACACATACACAAATCACATATACACACTATTTGAAAGAATATAAATCTTTTCCACAAAATACAATTAAGGCAGAGTTTAGGAAACTGGGTTTCATAGCCTCCTGTGAGATATGAGCCTCATTACCTCTGTAGACAGTGTGTGCTTAAGGGTACTCCATGGGGGTTGGGGGAGAGAAACTGCTCAAACATAGGCTGGGCAGGTTATTCTGAAGAGTTCTCTAGAGTAAGCAGAGACTCTACTCCTTATATGTAAAGATTTCTAAATTAATACCATTTTTTCAAGTAAGAATCATACATTCTTCATGTTACCATTTTTAAGCCACCTACAAGACACTCATTTAATAATCTTAAGACTAGCATCAGGAGTTAGAAAATGGAATTCAAGTGCTCCAGATCAGCAGAGATTGAATCTACCTTATGGTCCTTCAAGGGAAAAAGAAAGAGTCCTTGCTTTGTGTTAGTAGTCACACAATACACGTTTTCTAAAGTGCTTAGAAGAAAGAAATATGTGAAAGTGATGAGGGTATCTGAAAAAAAAGGAGAAAGAGACACAGAAAGAAACATAGAGATGGACATATACACAGTGAGACTGACGTAAAGATGAAGGGACATAAAGATATACACACACACACACACACAGAGAGAGAGAGAGAGAGAGAGAGAGAGAGAGAGAGAGAGAGATGCTATAGGAATCTATCTCTCATTTCACTGTGGGACCACCATGCTCCCCTGCAAGTGGAGAGAGCAGCAACAGAAGAAATGCGAACAGAAGGTAATGGATCCTCATGACTGAAGCCTGGTGAGGTGCAGAGATGCAGAGGGACTTGAGATCAGTGCCTTATATATTGCCAGGTGCTGCCTCCTGGGTAGGATTCTACACTGACTTGAATCCAAGGAATTACAATTATGAAACACAGAGCACCTTATCTCTCTTGTCAAAGTGACCTTGGAGAGCACACTGAGTCTCTTATGCAAATGTGATCCCCAGATGATTTCCTCCTGCACTGCTTAACAAGAACAGCTTACTGCCCTACTTCTTAGGTGACAGGGACACATGCGGTCCTGGGACAGACTTACTGGTTTCAAATGGAGCTTACTTGTCTATACCTCAGACATTTGACTTGGTCATCTCAGAGTCTGGCAACAGGTTTAGCCTAGGTCGGGAGTACTTTCACATAGATCTTCTGGTCTTGGTCACTCTCAGCTGCTGGATGCAACAGAATGTGAACCAAGAGAAGGTTCCCCAAGCTTTTTACGTCAGAACATGGGTCTCATTTCATAGATTTTTCCTGGTTACTGCTCAAAAGTAGAGTTCATTTACTACAGTGGAGTAAGATAGGTGTGTTGCTTCCTCTCTCAGAGAAAGCAATAAGTTGGTAACATGTTTCCTGAACATGGCTACCCCATGCCCACCTAGAAGAAAGCAGGGAGTAGTTGGTTCTAACTACCATGTGATGAACAACTTGTGGGACCTAGTAGCCCATAGTAGACTTTGAGCCTGTGGTTTTTCTTTTTTATTGTTTCTTTGATTAGTTTTTTATTTTATTTTTATGTTTGTTTTGTTTCTGTTTTTTGAGACAGAGTTTTTCTGTATAGCCTTGGCTGTCCTGGAACTCACTTTGTAGGCCAGGCTGGCCTCGAACTCAGAAATCTGCCTTCCACTACCTCCAGAGTGCTAGGATTAAAGGTGTGTGCCACCAAGCCTGGCTGGTTTTTCTCTTTCTAAGATGATATCAGTGGTGAGGGGTCAAGTTGCTTTTTTTTATTCTATTCATAGAATCCATCACACTGACACTCAAGTTCCTTGCACCACCTCCCTATTTCTCTCATTGAGAAGAGTCTGAGGGGTGCTGTGTGGCTCATCTCTGAGTGAAGTCTCTTGGAAATTCGGTAACCCAGCTGTACATCTTTATCCTAGAAAACTATTGACAAGTATCAGAGCTTAACCCATCAGGAGAACTGAGAAAGGAAGATTTTGTAAGAGAAAATAATTTATCTTACTCAGGATTTTTTCTTCCCTACAGGAAGATGAAATAATCACATGAGCAGAAGTTTATAATGTATGAACAGTTTTGACAAATGCTCAAGTTCTCAGCAAAGAGATTTGAGGCTGAAAAATGAAAAGTTTGGACCCACACTAGAATGCCTCAGTCCCACTGCTGTCCTGTAAAAACCCATGTTTTTGGCCTTGGTGGACACATTTTTTTTTCCTTTCTTAGATACTTCCTTATTTACATTTCAAATGTTATCCCCTTTCCTATTTTCCCCTCTGAAAATCCCCTAAACTGGCATACAGAAGAGATTTTAAAATATAACCAGATACATTGTCCATATTTGTGGACTACTCTGTACTATCTCAGTACACTGAGATAGTACAGTATATATATATATATATAGTAGGGAATGATCAACATGGGATAATTACTATATCCATCACTTCAAATTGCGTAATTTTACTATACTAAGAGTAGCTCCAATCCCATCTCATTACATTCAGTGATACTAACGTACAATAGATGCAGCAGAAAACAGGCATAATTATCCTGTCTTTTTTAAACCACCAACATCCCTCTATTCTTATGTATACCCTTCTCTGGTCATTTTTTTGCCTGCTCTGCAATTTGAGGGTTTCTTAAAAGTCGCTAGTGGTTGATCTCTAATAATGGCTTGATCCAAATAGGAAGTTTTCCAACTTCCTTCTTGGATTGGAGGATTTCCTCATGCTGTCTCACCCCTCTTTGGGACTTTGCTTCCCTGTGTGATGCAGGTGTCTATTGAAAAAGCATGCTTACTCATCCCCAGTACTAACATAGTTCTTCCAGGCAGAGGAAGAACAGACAAAAACTTAATGTGGAAATATTGTCTGTAAATGCTCAGCCTGAATTAATACAACACCCCTCTCCATTTGCATAATTTCCTCACTTTCCACACTGAAAAGCAAATGTGTTCATTTTCTATCAATGTGGCCAAATACTTTTGACAAATCAACCTTGATGGAAGAGAAGTTATTTTGACTCAAGCCTTAGAGATTCAATCCATGTTCAGTGTTTTGTGGTCTGAAAGAAAGCAGGACATACATGGTACCTTGTGGTGAGTAAAAGTTTCTCACCTCCTGGTAACCAGGAAATAGAAGGGAGGGATCTGGTATGCCAATACCCATTGCTGTGCTGTGTCTAAACCTAACTCACTCCTATTAGACTTACTTGCAGAATGTCACACCTTCTTTCAGAAGAATCTCAGGCTAACCAAAATTTTAGCACTTGTCTTTTTTTTAACACAATTAGGATCTTAGTCAAGCTAGGTAAGGCAGAGGATAGATCCAGTGGCACACTGGTGTGTGTGTGTTTGTGTGTGTGCTTGTGTGTTTACATGTTCCCCCAGCCCCTAGCTGTGCTATGTATGTGTTCACTTATACCTGCATTTGTGTGGTACTCTCTGTGCACCCTCTAGCTCCAGTGGTGGGCTGCTAAGTTTGCATACACCCAGCTCAAGTGCTACATTACACTTTTTGAGCCCCCTCTCCAGTTTTAGTCGTTCCCTATGAAGTATGTGTGTGTTCCCCCAGCTCCTGTGGTATGCTGCTATGTGTGCATCCCTTCTTAGTTGAAAATGATTTATTCCTGAATAAATCATGACAAGCCAGCACAATTCTCACTTTGAAAGGACTTTATTGAAAGAGGGAAGAAGGGAGAAGAGAGAGATGGTAGGTCAAGGTCAGGGTGTGAAACAAAAAGCATAAATGGCAGTAAGTACAATTTATGAATGGAGATGTCAAGGAAGAAAGGTACTTGTAGGAATGTTTGTTTATTTCTCCTATTTTCCCAATATCTAGAGGTTTGGCAATTGAGACATATTTTCTTTGGATGTGAATAGTACTTACTGGGGAACTAGATTTGTATTTATGATAGAGCTTACCAACCATATGTTTTTCCTACCTGGGGTTCCATGGATCTTTTATATAGAGGGTCTTGTGTTGATTATAGAAGACATGATCTGTAATCTTAACACTTTTCTCAGGATCTGGCAAGACCAATATAGCAGCCACCATATTCACCTGTTCATTTTCTTCATTTTTATTCGATATTTCCTGTATTTACATTTCAAATGTTATCTTTTTTTCCCAGTCCCCCACCCATGAAAACCTCCAATCCCTTCCCTCCTCCTCCTTCTATGAGGGAGTTTCCACACACAGCTACACACTCACTCCCACCTCACTGCCCTGGCATTGTCCTACACTAGATCATTGAGCCTTCACAGGACCAAGGGCCTCTCCTCCCACTGATACCTGGCCTCCATTGGGGGCACTGTGCTTAGTCCAATAGTTGGCTGCCAGAATATGCTTCTGTATTTGTCAGGCTCTGGCAGAACAGCTATATCAGGCTCCTGTCAGCAAGCACTTCTTGGCATCCACCATAGTGTCTAGGTTTGGTTCTCTATATGAGATAGATTCCCAGGTGGAGTAGTTCTGGATGGCCTTTCCTTAAGGCTCTGCTCCACACTTTATCTCCATATTTTCTCCCATGAGTATTTTGTTTACCCTTCTAGGAAAGACTTAAGCATCCACAATTTAGTCTTCCTTCTTCTTTACCCTTCATGTGGTCTTTGAGTGGTATTTTGTGTATTCTGTGAATTTGGGCTAATTCCACTCATCAGTGAGTGCATACACCTTGTGTTCTTTTGTGATTGTGTTACTCACTCAGGATGATAATTTCTAGTTCCATCCAATTGCCCAAGAATTTCATGAAGTCTCAGTTTTTATCAGCTGAGTCATACTCCATTGAGTAAATGTACCACAGTTTCTGTAACTATTTCTCTGTTTAAGGACAACTGGGCTCTTTCAAGCTTCTGGCTATTATGAATAAGGCTGCTATGAACATAGTGAATCATATGTCCTTATTATGGGTTGGAACATCTTATGGGTATATGCCAAGGAATTGTAGAGGTGGGTCACGAGGTAATAGTATGTCCAACTTTCTGAGGAACTACCAGACTCAATTCCAGAGTGGTTGTAACAGCTTGCAATCTCACCAACAATGGGGGAGTTTTCTTACTTCTCATCCTCAACAGCATCTGCTATCAGCTTAGACTTTAATCTTAGCCATTCTGATTGATGTAAAGTCGATTCTCACAGTTGTTTTGATTTGCATTTCCCTGATGATTAAGGATGATGAATATTTCTTTGGTGCTTTTGGCCATTTGATATTCCTCAGTTGAGAATTGTTTGTTTAGCTCTGTACCCTATTTTTAATAGAGTTATTTGATTCTCTGAAGTCTTAACTTCTTGAGTTCTTCGTATATATTAGATATTAGCTCTCTATCTGATGTAGGGTTGGCAATGTCCCTTTCCCAAACAGTGTCCTTTGCCTTACAGTATATTTGCATTGTTATGAGGTAAATTTTTCCATTGTTAGTCTTAGAGCATATGTCATTGGTGTTCTGTTCTGGAAATTTTCCCCTGTACCTATGTACTTGAGGTTTTTTTCCCCACTTTCTCTTTTATTAGTTTCAGTGTATCTGCTTTTATATGGTTAATATTGTTCCCATTGAACTTGAGCTTTGTAAAAGAAGATAAGAAGTGATCAATTTGCATACTTCTACATGATAACCACCAGTTAAGACAGCACCATTAGTTGACAATACTATTTCTTTTCCCACTGGATACTTTTAGATTCTTTGTCAAAGATTAAGTGGCCATAGGTGTGTTGGTTCATTTCTGGGTCTTCAATTTTATTCCATTGATCTTCCTTCCTGTCTCTGTACCAAAACCTTAGGGGTTTTTTTTTTTTTTTTTGGTTTTTTTGTTTTTGTTTTTTTTTTTTTATTGTTCTATAATACAGCTTGGAGACAGGTGTGATGATTTCCCCAGAAGTTCTATTATTGCTGAGCATAGTTTTTGCTATCCTGGATTTTTTGTTACTCTAGATGAACTTGTAAATTGTTCTTTCTAACTCTATGAAGAATTGTGTTGGAATTGTGATAGGGGTTCCGTTAATCTATAGATTGCTTCAGCAAGATGCCGATTTTTACTATATAAATCCTGATAATTCATGAGCATAGGAAATCTTTCCATCGTCTGAGATCTTCAATTTCCAACTTCAGAGAATTGAAGTTCTTGTCATTCATCTTTACATAGTAAAATCAATATACAGCAAACCAGAGGACAACATCAAACAAAATGTTTGGAAATATATACTTCCTATATAGAAAACTTATTCATATACTGAAGTTGCACATGTCTCATGACTCCAGTATGCTCTACAAGTTACACTCCAGTGAATTACTTTAGAGCATTGGAAGGCTTAATGCAGATTGGAAAAGATATGCAAGATAAATAAAGAAGTTAGTAGACAGTTGTTTTGCAGCCTTAGTCTCCAGGTATGCTACAGCATGCTAAAAGTCAGGCTCTAAATCACCCCACTGCTTTAAGGGAAAAGTATGTCCTGATGAAAGGACAGCAGGTGTGGTGAGGACCTTGTGGATTGCACCTTAGTATCACAGGGGGAGTGGGTCCCCTGCAGACATAGATATGGAAACATGCTGGGAGAATTGAATACTCGAATCAGACTTTGAGGAAGAAAGGATGCTAGAAGCATCGTACTTGGTAGTTGTTACAGCAACCCTGACAGATACCAGCTCCACTCATTGAGCTAGTAGAGAAAGTCAAATTCTAGCTACTATCACAATTTTAGCCTCAAATATTATGGAATACTGAGTAGTGGATCGCAAAAATAATAGGCAGTTGCCAATTTCCCTCAAGACATTTCTGTCTTTAAGTTAGTAGTTTGTGACCTGGGCAAAATAAATTTAATAATCAAGACAAGTGTGAGGTCATCATTCTGAAATGTACTAATCTAAGGGCATAATTTGTCTGTTTCCAGGAACAGTTAGCATAACTCTGTAAGTGCTAGTCAACAAACACATGACAACATCACATTGAGCAACCTCCTTACTAAGGTTCTCCAAGGCCTCTCCACTACCTTACACAGCTAAAAAGCTCTCTTGTCTTTGTCTCCAGAGTTTATTCTACCACCTCTCCCTATTGCATATTCTCCACCATAGATGGAATAAGCTCATGTATTCTCCCTACCCCGTTCTGCAGTTTAGGATAAAATTTTCCTGTAAAATGCAAGATTTCATTGTTTTTAGCCTGACCTATTATAGTGGTGATAATTTTAGGTGCATAATGGTAAGGGTTCATACATGTATGTACATATTGTGAAATGATTAAATTGGGGACTTAGCATATCTGTTCCCCTCAGGTATTTTTAATGTTGTTATGTTGAAACATTGAATTTCTAATGTAATAGGTGTTTTGAAATACATAATCCATTATTGTTCAAAACCATGTAATTCTGTAATATAACACCAGAACTCATTATTCCTATGTAAATGTTATTCTGTACCCATTGACCAACTGCCTCTCAGCAACCTTTGAACTTGCCAATCTCCAGTAGCAAATATTCTATTGCTATTTCTGCCAATACACTGCTTTTGACTTGAGTATGTGAGACCATCTTGTCCTGCAATTTGTGTGTCCAGTTATTACATAGTAAATGTTCACTGGTAACATCTCAGTTATTAAAAATTCCTTCCTATTTTGTTTGACTAGTAGTCCACTATGTATACACATGAACATAAACACATGAACATAAACACACACTCAAACACAAACACACAAAGTTTATGTATGTGTACCACATTCTCTTTACCCACTCATCTATCACGGGATGTATCTTAGCAAACATGTACAATATATAGAGCTACAATACACAAAGATATCTCTCCATCATGAAGAGATTATTTGTATTTGAAAGTTTGGTTTTCTGCACAATTTCTACAACCTGAAACAGAATATAAGGAATTAAAATATCATATTTTTCTGTGCTTTATCAACTTTCCTTTGCCACTCAAAGTATCACAGCTCATTAAGAAACTTGCAGGCATAATGAAAGATTCTCCCAGTCTAATGTTGTCCAGATGGTCACATTTCCATATCTTTAATAATTGGACCCCTTAGGTGACAATGACCCTCTCCTCACTCTCTTCAACTCTCTAGTCAATGACCACATGCCCACACAGTTGCCATTGCCTACATTCTCCTCAGTTTTGGTGTTAATCTATAGCTCCTGGTTTGTAACCTGCTGCACTGACTTCCTGCTCCCTAATGTGGATGACCCTAAGTTTCCCTGAATAATGTTATGCTCAAGAGTCAGCTAGGAACTCTGATGCACAGAGTAAACACAGAACACAAATACCCAGCTCTTTCATGTAAGATGCTCAGTGTTAGAAATGATCACACTTGCCATGTGTGTAAATTAGAATCTACCTAAGTTAAAGTAAATTGTATTCAAGGTTTAGGAACCACCCACGACTTAGCATTTTCACACAAGTGCTTGAAAACTATAAGAAGGAATTATGACTAGAAAAATTGGTTGATACAGAAAATAAAAGTGTTTCCCTGGCCTTTCTTTTTCTTTCATTTTCTTTCTTTTCCTGTGGCTATTATATGGTGGCTTAAAGAATGAAAGGCGGTTCTAGAAAGTTTTTGTAGTTAGAAATCCTAGACAAATAACAAACACTTCCTAATCTTTCTCATGTTCTGGCAATCACCAAGGCCATGCAGTCCATCACACTACATCTCTCCCCAAAGACAGAGACCGGAACCCCACTTGGGTTGCACTTTAATCCTGCATCCCCATTGTAGAAAACTATAGATAAACAAACAATAAGAAGTTGTTCATCAAAACATCCCAAATAGTAAAGAACTTTTATTTATTTTATATTTTATTATTAGGTATTTACTTCCTTTATATTTCAAATGCTATCCCAAAAGTCCCCCACACCCTCCCACACCCACTCCCCTACCCACCCACTCCCACTGCTTGGCCTTGGCATTCCCCTGTACTGAGGCATATTAAGTTTGCAAGACCAATGGGCCTCTTTCCGTTGATGACCAACTAGGCCATCTTCTGATACATATGCAGCTAGAGACATGAGCTCTGGGGGTGGGGGTACTGGTTAGTTCATATTGTTGTTCCACCTATAGGATTGCAGATCCCCCCAGCTCCTTGGGTACTTTCTCCACTGGGGCCCTGTGATCCATCCAATAGCTGACCTTGAGCATCCACAGTGTGGACTACAGAAGCTAACAGCTTCTGGGTCAGGCGGGAGCCACAGAGCTTCTTTTTTTAAAAAATATTTTTTATTACATATTTTCCTCAATTACATTTCCAATGCTATCCCAAAAGTCCCCCATACCCTCCCCCCACTTCCTTACCCACCCATTCCCATTTTTTTGGCCCTGGCGTTCCCCTGTACTGGGGCATATACAGTTTGCGTGTCCAAGGGGCCTCTCTTTCCAGTGATGGCCGACTAGGCCATCTTTTGATACATATGCAGCTAGAGTCAAGAGCTCCGGGATACTGGTTAGTTCATAATGTTGTTCCACCTATAGGGTTGCAGATCCCTTTAGCTCCTTGGCTACTTTCTCTAGCTCCTCCATTGGGAGCCCTGTGATCCATCCAATAGCTGACTGTGAGCATCCACTTCTGTGTTTGCTAGGCCCCGGCATAGTCTCACAAGAGACAGCTATATCTGGCCTCCGCTGTGCCTAACTAGTAAACAAGCCTTGTACGCAGGTGTGAGAGTGAACTCACTCCTAGTCACTGCCCATTCTTGGGGCGTAATAGTGGGGTGATGGGCGAGCAATGAATCAGGAGCTGTCTCGCCATATCAGGTGCTGAAACATCACACTGTGGGCTATATAAGCAGCGCCATTTTCCCGGTTCGGTGTCTTCCCTCCTGATAAGTAAGCAATAAAAGCTTTGCCACAGAAGATTCCAGTGGTTGTGTCTTTGTTGCTGGTCGAATGGGACGCAACACGATAAGTGGCACTGAGAAACCCGGGAACTACCATCACACCAGCGCAAGGGAGATCCCTCGTTCGAGAGGCGGAACCAGAACTGTGGGACACATTACAGCTTTACAAGGTATGTCTGGCCTTGAACTTTCTCCAGTGTTAGGAGCCTTTTTGTTCCTTTTCACATGTCAAAAAGTGGTTAAGGCAAGGCAGAGAATTCTGGATGAAATTCAAGACAGTCTATCAGAGGTAAAGTGGGGAGAGAGAGTAGGAGCAAAGAAGAAACATGGTGCACCAATTAAGCATACAGGCCTTTCCACGGGTCTATTTTTTTTTCATTTTTTATTAGGTATTTAGCTCATTTATATTTCCAATGCTATACCAAAAGTCCCCTATACCCACCCACCCCCACTCCCCTACCTACCCACTCCCCCTTTTTGGCCCTGGCGTTCCCCTGTACTGGGGCCTATAAAGTTTGCAAGTCCAATGGGCCTCTCTTTGCAGTGATGGCCGACTAGGCCATCTTTTGATACATATGCAGCTAGAGACAAGAGCTCCGGGGTACTGCTTAGTTCATATTGTTGTTCCACCTATAGGGTTGCAGTTCCCTTTAGTTCCTTGGGTGCTTTCTCTAGTTCCTCCATTGGGGGCACTGTTGTCCATTCAATAGCTGACTGTGAGCATCCACTTCTGTGTTTGCTAGGCCCTGGCATAGTCTCACAAGAGACAGCTATATCTGGGTCCTTTCAGCAAAATCTTGCTAGTGTATGCAATGGTGTCAGCGTTTGGAAGCTGATCATGGGATGGATCTCTGGATATGGCAATCACTAGATGGTCCATCCTTTCGTCACACTTCCAAATTTTGTCTCTGTAACTCCTTCCATGGGTGTTTTGTTTCCTATTCTAAGAAGGGGCAAAGTGTCCACACTTTGGTCTTCGTTCTCTTGAGTTTAATGTTTTTAGCAAATTATATCTTATATCTTGGGTATCCTAAGTTTCTGGGCTAATATCCACTTATCAGTGAGTACATATTGTGAGAGTTTCTTTGTGATTGGGTTACCTCACTCAGGATGATGCCCTCCAGGTCCATCCATTTGCCTAGGAATTTCATAAATTCATTCTTTTTAATAGCTGAGTAGTACTCCATTGTGTAAATGTACCACATTTTCTGTATCCATTCCTCTGTTGAGGGGCGTCTGGGTTCTTTCCAGCTTCTGGCTATTATAAATAAGGCTGCTATGAACATAGTGGAACATGTGTCCTTCTTACCGGTTGGGGCATCTTCTGGATATAAGCCCAGAAGAGGTATTGCCGGATCTTCCGGTAGTACTACGTCCAATTTTCTGAGGAACTGCCAGACTGATTTCCAGAGTGCTTGTACAAGCTTGCAATCTACCAACAATGGAGGAGCGTTCCTCTTTCTCCACATCCTAGCCAGCATCTGCTGTCACCTGAATTTTTCATCTTAGCCATTCTGACTGGTGTGAGGTGGAATCTCAGGGTTGTTTTGATTTGCATTTCCCTGATGATTAAGGATGTTGAACATTTTTTCAGGTGCTTCTCTGCCATTCGGTATACCTCGGGTGAGAAATCTTTGTTCAGTTCAGAGCCCCATTTTTTAATGGTGTTATTTGATTTTATGGAGTCTACCTTCTTGAGATCTTTATATATATTGGATTATTAGTCCCCTGTCCGCTTTGGGATAGGTAAAGATCCTTTCCCAATTTGTTGGTGATCTTTTTGTCTTATTGATGGTGTCTTTTGCCTTGCAGAAGCTTTGCAATTTTATGAGGTCCCATTTATTGATTCTCGATCTTACAGCACAAGCCATTGCTGTTCTATTCAGGAATTTTCCCCCTGTACCCATATCTTTGAGGATTTTTCCTACTTTCTCCTCTATAAGTTTCAGTGTCTCTGGTTTTATGTGGAGTTCCTTAATCCACTTAGATTTGACCTTAGTACAAGGAGATAGGAATGGATCAATTCGCAATCTTCTACATGATAACAGCCAGTTGTGCCAGCACCATTTGTTGAAAATGCTGTCTTTTTTCCACTGGATGGTTTTAGCTCCCTTTTCAAAGATCAAGTGACCATAGGTGTGTGGGTTCATCTCTGGGTCTTCAATTCTGTTCCATTGGTCTACTTGTCTGTTGCTGTACCAGTACCATGCAGTTTTTATCACAATTGCTCTGTAGTACAGCTTTAGGTCAGGCATGGTGTTTCCACCAGAGGTTCTTTTATCCTTGAGAAGAGTTTTTGCTATCCTAGGCTTTTTGCTATTCCAGATGAATCTGCCGATTGCCCTTTCTAATTCATTAAAGAATTGAGTTGGAATTTTGATGGGGATTGCATTGAATCTGTAGATTGCTTTTGGCAAGATAGCCATTTTTACGATATTGATCCTGCCGATCCATGAACATGGGAGATCTTTCCATCTTCTGAGATCTTCTTTAATTTCTTTCTTCAGAGACTTGAAGTTCTTATCATACAGATCTTTCACTTCCTTAGTTAGAGTCCTGCCAAGGTATTTTATAATATGTCTGACTATTGAGAAGGGTGTTGTTTCCCTAATTTCTTTCTCAGCCTGTTTGTCCTTTGTGTAGAGAAAGGCCATTGACTTGTTTCAGTTAATTTTATATCCAGCTACTTCACTGAAGCTGTTTATCAGGCTTAGGAGTTCTCTGGTAGAATTTTTAGGGTCACGTATATATACTATCATATCATCTGCAAAAAGTGATATTTTGACTTCTTCCTTTCCAATTTGTATCCCCTTGATCTCCTTTTGTTGTCTAATTGCTCTGGCTAGGACTTCAAGTACAATGTTGAATAGGTAGGGAGAGAGTGGACAGCCTTGCCTAGTCCCTGATTTTAGTGGGATTGCTTTAAGCTTCTCACAATTTACTTTGATGTTGGCTATTGGTTTGCTGTAGATTGCTTTTATCATGTTTAGGTATGGGCCTTGAATTCCTGATCTTTCCAAGACTTTTATCATGAATGGGTGTTGGATTTTGTCCAATGCTTTCTCCGTGTCTAAGGAGATGATCATGTGGTTTTTGTCTTTGAGTTTGTTTATATACTGGATTACATTGATGGATTTCCGTATATTGAACCATCCCTGCATCCCTTGGATGAAACCTACTTGGTCAGGATGGATGATTGTTTTGATGTGTTCTTGGATTCGGTTAGCAAGAACTTTATTGAGGATTTTTGCATCAATATTCATAAGGGATATTGGTCTGAAGTTCTCTATCTTTGTGGGGTTTTTTTGTGGTTTAGGTATCAGAGTAATTGTGGCTTCATAGAATGAGTTGGGTAGAGTACCTTCTGTTTCTATTTTGTGGAATAATTTGTGAAGAACTGGGATTAGATCTTCTTTGACGGTCTGATAGAACTCTGCACTAAACCCATCTGGTCCTGGGCTTTTTTTGGTTGGGATACTATTAATGCCTGCTTCTATTTCTTTGGGGGATATTGGGCTGTTTAGATCATTAACCTGATCTTGATTCAACTTTGGTACCTGGTATCTGACTAGAAACTTGTCCATTTCATCCAGGTTCTCCAGTTTTGTTGAGTATAGCCTTTTGTAGAAGGATCTGATGGTGTTTTGGATTTCTTCGGGATCTGTTGTTATGTCTCCCTTTCATTTCTGATTTTGTTAATTAGAATGCTTTCCCTGTGCCCTCTAGTGAGTCTGGCTAAGGGTTTGTCTATCTTGTTGATTTTCTCAAAAAAACAGCTCCTTGATTGGTTGATTCTCTGAATAATTCTTCTTGTTTCCACTTGGTTGATTTCACCCCTGAGTTTGATTATTTCCTGCCTTATCCTCCTCTTGGGTCAATTTGCTTCCTTTTGTTCTAGAGCTTTTAGGTGTGTTGTCAAGCTGCTAATGTATGCTCTCTCTAGTTTCTTTTTGGAGTCACTCAGAGCTATGAGTTTTCCTCTTAGAAATGCTTTCGTTGTGTCCCATAAGTTTGGGTATGAAGTGGCTTCATTTTCATTGAACTCTAAGAAGTCCTTAATTTCTTTCTTTATTCCTTCCTTGACCAAGGTATCATTGAGAAGAGTGTTGTTCAGTTTCCACGTGAATGTTTGCTTTCTATTATTTATTTTGTTATTGAAGATCAGCCTTAGTGCATGGTGATCTGATAGGATGCATGTGACAATTTCAATAGTTTTGAATCTGTTGAGGCCTGTTTTGTGACCTATTATGTGGTCAATTTTGGAGAAGGTACCACGAGGTGCTCAGAAGAAGGTATATCCTTTTGTTTTAGGATAAAATGTTCTGTAGATATCTGTCAGATCCATTTGTTTCATAACTTCTGTTAGTTTCACTGTGTCCCTGTTTAGTTTTTGTTTCCATGATCTGTCCATTGGTGAAAGTGGTGTGTTGAAGTCTCCCACTATGATTGTGTGAGGTCCAATGTGTCCTTTGAGATTTACTAAAGTTTCTTTAATGAATGTGGCTGCCCTTCTATTTGCAGCATAGATATTCAGAATTGATAGTTCCTCTTGGAGGATTTTCCCTTTGATGAGAATGAAGTGTCCCTCCTTGTCTTTTTTTGATGACTTTGGGTTGGAAGTCAATCTTATCAGATATTAGGATGGCTACTCCAGCTTGTTTCTTCAGACCATTTGCTTGGAAAATTGTTTTCCAGTCTTTCATTTTGAGTTAGTATCTATCTTTTTCTCTGAGATGAGTTTCCTGTAAGCAGCAAAATGTTGGGTCTTGTTTGTGTAGCCAGTTTGTTAGTCTATGTCTTTTTATTGGGGAGTTGAGACCATTGATATTAAGAGATATTAAGGAAAAGTAATTGTTGCTTCCTGTTATTTTTGTTGTTAAAGTTGGCATTCTGTTCTTGTGGCTGTCTTCTTTTAGGTTTGTTGAGGGATTATCTTCTTGTTTTTTCTAGGGCGTTGTTCCCATTCTTGTATTGGTATTTTTCTGTTATTATCCTTTGAAGGGCTGGATTCGTGGAGAGATAATGTGTGAATTTGGTTTTGTCGTGGAATACTTTGGTTTCTCCATCTATGGTAATTGAGAGTTTGGCTGGGTATTGTAGCCTGGGCTGGCATTTGTGTTCTCTTAGTGTCTGTATAACATCTGTCTGGGATTTTCTGGTTTTCATAGTCTCTGGTGAAAAATCTGGTGTAAATCTGATTAGCTGGCCTTTATATGTTACTTGACCTTTTTCCCTTACTGCTTTTTATATTCTATCTTTATTTAGTGCATTTGTTGTTCTGATTATTATGTGTCGGGAGGAATTTCTTTTCTGGTCCAGTCTATTTGGAGTTCTGTAGGCTTCCTGTATGTTCATGGGCATCTCTTTCTTTAGATTTGGGAAGTTTTCTTCAATAATTTTGTTGAAGATGTTTGCTGGTCCTTTGAGTTGAAAATCTTCATTCTCATCCACTCCTATTATGCGTAGATTTGGTCTTCTCATTGTGTCCTGGATTTTCTGGATATTTTGAGTTAGGATCTTTTTGCATTTTACATTTTCTTTGATTGTTGTGCCGATGTTCTCTATGGAATCTTCTGCACCTGAGATTCTCTCTTACATCTCTTGTATTCTGTTGCTGATGCTCAAATCTATGGTTCCAGATTTCTTTCCTAGGGTTTCTATCTCCAGTGTTGCCTCACTTTGAGTTTTCTTTATTGTGTCTACTTCCCTTTATAGGTCTAATATGGTTTTGTTCATTTCCATCACCTGTTTGTATGTTTTTTCTTCTTTTTCTGTAAGGACTTCTACCTGTTTGATTGTGTTTTCCTGATTTTCTTTAAGGACTTGTAACTCTTTAGCAGTGTTCTCTTGTATTTCTTTAAGTGAGTTATTAAAGTCCTTCTTGATGTCCTCTACCATCATCATGAGATATGCTTTTAAATCTGGGTCTAGGTTTTCGGGTGTGTTGGGGTGCCCTGGACTGGGTGAAGTGGGAGTGCTGGGTTCTGATGATGGTGAGTGGTCTTGGTTCCTGTTAGTAAGATTCCTACATTTACCTTTCGCCATCTGGTAATCTCTGGAGTTAGTTGTTATAGTTGACTCTGTTTAGAGATTATTCTTCTGGTGATTCTGTTACCGTCATCAGCAGACCTGGGAGACAGATTCTCTCCTCTGAGTTTCAGTGCTCAGAGCACTCTCTGCTGGCAAGCTCTCTTACAGGGAAGGTGCGCAGATATCTTGTGTTTGGACCTCCTCCTGGCCGAAGAAGAAGGCCCAAAACAGGACCTTTCTCAGAAGCTGTGTTGCTTTGGCAGGTCCCAAAAGCTGTCAGCTTCTATGGTGCAGACTCTCACCTGTGCAGACTAAATTCCTAAGTTCGGTGGAGTCCCGGATCCAAGGTGGCGCCCACTGCTCCTGAGGCTGAGGCCTTCTGAGCCAGGCGGACATCTGTCCTCTGGTCCGGAAGGTGGCCGGCTGTCTGCGGCCCGCAAAGGGTGCTGCCTCAGCGGCTCTGTGCCTCCGCCTGTCCCAGAAGCTGTCCGGTTCTGTGGCGCATCCTCTCACCTGTTCAGACTAATTTCCTAAGTTTGGCGGAGACCCGGAACCAAGATGGCGCCCGCTGCTCCTCCAGTCGACACTCTTCTCCACGGGTCTTGAACCTGAGGAAAAGTTAATGTCAGGGAAGAATACCTGGGGAGAGATTGGAAGGAAAAAGAAAAGAAAAAAAGATCAATCAGCGGAGGTTTCTAGGAGAAAGAACTTATACCTGCCACTAGATGAGTTTAAGCGGCTAGCTCTTAGTAGCTCAGAATCAGATGAAGGACTTAGCTCCTCTGAAGAAACGGACTTGGAGGAGTAAGCAGTTCGTTATAAGGGAGAAAGGTACCAGCAAGATAAAAAGCGAGCTACTCAGTCCAGAAAAAGGCAAAAAGCGGCTGGCGAAAGCCAGCTTGCTGCTCGGCTACTGGACTTTTGGCTTCAGGGTCCTAGTGCACCTCAGCCCTATGTGCAGAGGTACCATTCAGAGCCTTATGTGCAGAGGTACCATTCAGAGCCTTATGTGCAGAGGTATCATTCAGATTCATTTATTCCAAAAGAGGACCAGAGAAAAGTGCAGCAAGCGTTCCCAGTTTTTGAAGGAGCTGAGGGAGGGCGTATTCACGCTCCGGCAGAGTATATACAGATTATGGAGCTCGCAGAAGCAGTTCACAATTATGGAGTCAGCGCTAATTTCACTATAGCACAAGTCAAAAGGCTTGTGAATCACGCTATGACTCCTGATGATTGGCAGACTGTAGTAAAAGCTGCAGCCCCCAGTATGTGAATGTATCTTGAGTGTAAAACTTTGTGGCAGGACTCCTGCCAGATGCAGGCAAGGGCCAATGCCACCATGGAAGGGGACCAAAGAACGTGGACGTTTGAATTACTTACAGGTCAGGGACAGCATGCTGCTAACCAAACAAATTATCATTGGGGAGCGTATGCTCAGATCTCAGCTGCCGTTGTTAAGGCATGGAAGGCATGGAAGGCACTCTCTAAGAAGGGAGAGGCAAGTGGGCATTTGACCAAGATTACTCAAGGTGCACAGGAGTCCTTCTCAGACTTTTTGGCCAGAATGACAGAGGCAGCAGGGAGGATATTTGGTGATCCAGAGGCAGCTATGCCTTTAATTGAATAGCTGGTTTATGAACAAGCTACGCAGGAATGCAGATCAGCAATCACACCTAGAAAGAGTAAGGGGTTACAGGATTGGTTAAAGGTTTGCCGTGAGCTTGGAGGGCCACTTACTAATGCTAGATTGGCAGCAGCCATTCTGCAGGGGAGGAGGCGCTCAGATTTAACTGAGATCAAACTTTGCTTTAATTGTGGCAAACCAGGACATTTAAAAAAGGACTGCAGAGCCCCTATAAATAGGACAGCACCAGGATTGTGTACTAAATGTGGAAAAGGATATCATTGGGCTAAGGACTGTCGTTCAATTAGAGATATACGAGGCAGGCTCTTGTAGCCTACAAGGTCTTATTGCCCACCCTGGAGTTGTAGATCAGGATTATAAAGGGGAACTTCAGGTTCTCTGTTCTTGTCCTCAAGGTGTCTTTTCTATTTCACAAGGAGAAAGAATAGCTCAACTAATAATTTTGCCAAGCCTACATGGCTGTTTTCCTTCCTCTGGTATTCCTCGAGCTGCCAGAGGGATTAGTTCTACTGGAAATGATTCTGCTTACTTAATAATGCCTTTAGATTCCAGGCCATCCTTGGAGTTAGTTATAGGAGGGAAACAATTTAAGGGAATTTTAGATACAGGAGCAGACAAAAGTATTATTTCTTCTCACTGGTAGCCAAAAACCTGGCCCGTAACTCAGTCATCACACTCTTTACAAGGGCTAGGCTATCAGTCCTGCTCCACTATTAGCTCCCGTTCTTTGAGCTGGCAAATGGATGTCACACGTATTTCCTCCTTTGGGAAAAATCAATATTTACATGTTTGCTAATTGTCTAGGCAGATTTCTTTGTATCTTGCAGGAAATTGGTCTGAAAGAATCTATGAGACCCTTGAGGCCTTGAGATCGGCTGTTCTCAGGATCAACTCGACAAAAGTGGACCTGTCATTGACAGAGGGTCTCTCCTCCTGGATTTCATCTGCTTTTCCTTATTTTAAGGAATGGGTGGGGTAGGTTTATTTGGTGTTGCCACCTGCTGTGGACTTGTGTTCATGCTCTGGTTGGTTTGCAACCTCAGAACCCAACAAACAAATGACAAGGTTGTGATAACTCAAGCACTTGCTGCCATAAAGCAAGGGGCCTCCCCTGAAATCTGACTATCTATGCTCAAAAATTAGTTGACACTGGTGGCTGGCCTCTTTTATAGAGTTCTCCCTAGGTCATTTAGTAGTTACTGTCACATAGCACTGCGGTATCCAGGGACGGGCAACTTTCCTCATGCACAGATCAACCTAAGACATGGGGCCCAGTGGCGAAAGGGTTACCCTATGACAGGAAAGGCTGTGACATTGGAGGAACGACCTAAGACAGGAGCCACAGCGGATGGGCATAATTACACAGGCCTAGACCAGCCTCAAATTTTAATAAAATAAAAAGGGGGAGATGTGGAGAACTGTGCCGCGAGCAATTGCATGCGTGCCACAAGCAATTGCTGAGGAGAGCAGTGTGTGCTGTGAGCAATAGCCATTATAAGATGGTGCTGGTCTCTGCTGTGCCTAACTAGTAAACAAGCCTTTTACGCAGGTTCGAGAGTGAACTCACTCCTAGTCACTGCCCATTCTCGGGGCTTAATAGTGGGGTGATGGGTCAGCAACGAATCAGGAGCTGTCACGCTGAAACGACACGTTGTGGGCTATATAAGCAGCGCCATTTTCCCGGTTCGGGGTCTTTCTGATAAGTAAGCAATAAAGCTTTTGATGCAGAAGATTCCGGTGGTTGCATCTTGTTGCCGGTCGAGTGGGACGCAATAGTGCCCAGCTCTTTCATGTCAGATGCTCTGTGTTAAAAATGATCACACTTGCCATGTGTGTAAATTAGAATCTACTTAGTTAGAGTAATTTGTTTTCAAGGTACAGGAACCACAACCACCTCAGCATTTTCACACAAATTCTTGAAAACCATAAAAGGAATTATGACTCTAAAAATTGGTTGTTTCAGAAAATAAAAATATTTTCCTGGTTGTTCTTTTATAGTGACACAGAGAATGAATGGCAATTCTAGAAAGGTTTTGTAGTTTGAAATCCCAGAAAAACACTTGCTAATCTTTCTCATGTTTTAGAAATCACCAAGGGCATACAGCCTACCCCACTATATCTCTCCCCAAGGACAGAGAACTGAACCCCACATGGATTGCACATTAATCCTGTTTTTCTCATTGTAGAAAACTGGATAAATAAACAATAAGAAGTTGTTTTTCAAAACATCCCAAATAGTACAGAACTTTATGCCACTTATAGAGGACTTGTTTTCAGAATAATTCTTGAGAAACAAGGCAAAAAGATGAAGTCCCCAACTTCATCAATGGATTGACAAAGCAAAGATTGATATTCAAAATAATCCAGACAAGTAACTTATTCTCTCACTGTGTATGTACATGAATATACTCTTCTTTACTACTGTTGTGTAAGATATCATTACAGAAGAAAAACATTTCATACAACACACACAAACATACACACACATGTGTTCTATCTCATATTTTTCCATTTAGACATTGGTCAGTGCCATGGGCACAGAGATGAGTGGTTCTCCAGAATTGAGAGAATTTGCTGCAGAAAATTTCTCCAGCATGATTTGCCAGTTCTTACTGGTGTTAGGAGGAACCATGAGACTGGCTGTAAGATGAGATTAGATGAGCAGAGTACAATCATCCAATGTGGATAAGGAGGGAGCAATCATCAACGACCTGTTTGAAGCAGAGTGGGTTTTGATAATAGATATTTGTAAACATTATAAACCAAACATTTTCTCCCCAAGAGAACTTCCCAGGCACATTTCAGGTCTAATAGTATAAGGAGCCTCAGTTGTTCAGATGTGGTTTCCTCAACAAGACTCAGATCTCCTCAAAGTATGGCAGATGTGTTCCAATGAGAACATCTGCCTGAGTCCATCTTGTCTTGAATAACAGGAGTACACATAACAAGTCATATTATAATCATTTTAGGAATAGTCAATGGTGCGAATTTCCTGCAATTCTGGGGAATATGCAGTCTCAGATGAATGGTTCAAAAGATTTACACTGTGGTAGTTGTCCGTTTACTGGTTTATTAATTACATTTTAAGAACATGTCATCCCCTGTAAAAATGACAACGTGGCTCCCTGAGTCTAATTCATAAGAGAACCACCCTATCCCTGGAGGCTCTTACCTTTTACTCCAATCCCCTACCAGAAGACCAGACTTGTGAATGTCATAACCTTTGTGAGTATAATTGTCATACATTAATTTAAGTAGGACTTAACCTTTCTGGCCATAGCATCATTTAGGAAGGATAAAATGAAATATTAACACTTCAAATCTTGGAGACAAATACAGGACGTTGACATGGGAGAGATTTTGCTACTGGTCAAGAAATGACCAAGTTTATGCTCAAGATTAGCTAGGACAATCCTGAATTCTGATAGCAGTATCAGAGGATTTGAGGTCATCTCAAAGTACTGTTTTCCCTCTTAGGGACTATATGGTAGAAAGTCATTGCATTTCCAGCATGGAATGTCCATTCAGATCATGCGGTACCTTACTTTGTCCTTATAAATGGCAAGTACTTGTTTAGGCTCAATGCCTCTGAGCGCACATTACTTCCTAAGGATAGCTAGATCCATCCCCCTGTCATCTGTCCAGTCACTGGGACATTCAGAAGACATTAAGTCTCAAGGAAAAATGGCATGAGTGTTTTTGCCCATATGGCTCTAGATAACTGTTTAGCCTTATTTAGTGGCCAAGAAACATTGTATGCTGTCCTTTCAGAGAATGACTTGATAAATATACTTCAATCACAAGGGAGACTCCATTAGAACCTTTACAGTCTCACAGCAGAACTAATGCACAATCTCACAACTGTGCAATGTCCTTACTCTGCTGAATGGCTTAACTAATTCTAGTGGTTGTAACTTAGGTCATGAGGAGGTTCACTGAGTACTAGTTCCAAATCCTTCTTTACATGTTCATTGAATATGTATTCTATTGATTCCTACAAAGCATAAGCCCTGCTTTGTAGGCCACACATTTCCTGTGCACTCTTTCAGACATTCTGAAACCAGTGATTAATCAGCCACAGAGCTATGCAGTACAAGCTCTTTCCAGTGAGCAACTTGGGCAAATGGGTGTTCTTGCGCGCGCTCAACAGGCCAGGAAGAACGACGCTGCTACAGGATCCTTCTGCACACATTTATTCAGTCCTGTTTCTTCTTTCTCCATATATCTCCCTTGTTTATATCTCCCCTGTTTATATCTCTCCCTTGTTTTTATATCTCCCTTGTTTTTATATCTCCCCCTTGTTTTTATATCTCCCCCTTGTTTTTATATCTCCCCCTTGTTTTTATATCTCCCCCGAACCCTGGGCCTCTCACTCCTTTTATACTCTCAGTTCCCATCCACGCACAGCAGGCCACGCCACCTCACCAGGCATGCAGCTTCAGCTAATCAGGGCAGCAGGGGCAAATCTCCACCAAATTGGATTCACCTGTATCCTGGTACACCTGCGCAGCACTCAAGATGTTTGTGGTTTATATGAGGAAGTCAGGTGCAAGTCATATGACTTAGCTGCAGTCTCTGGCGCCTTTGGGACTGCTGCCACACCCGCTCCCCACAATTCCCCCTTTTTTCTTTTTTGGCAGAGAGAATGTCTGTAGATAGCCCCTCGCAGCCATGCCCCTTACCCGTCCTTGGGTGACAAACAGCATTGGTTTGATCCCTGTCTTAGGTTGGTGACATGCCCAGGGAGTCTTATCACTGACTACCTCTCTATCATGCCAAGCCACACCTGGGGAGATTGTGTTTTGCTTGTGGCAGGTGCATCAAAAGGCCAGGATGTTAATTAACCTATGGCCAGATCTTAATTGCTGCAAGCAAGCCTCATGGGTGAAGGTAGAGGTCTGATCCCCAGTGTGCAAGCATAGGGGCCCTACACAAAACCATCCCTTAGGCTCATCACCCAGAGAGGTCTTGGCCAGCTCCCGTGTCGTTTTTCCTGGGGGAAGGGAACTAGGACACTGAACCTTCATGCAATCAGACGTGCCTTCCACAGGATGCCAACAGCAAGCTATCCTCTGTGCAGTGCTTAGCCTCGCACCCCACGGCATAACGCAGCATAAATTCTTTTAGAGCGGCAAACCGAATCTGAGGAGATTGTCCCGCCTCCACTGCAGCAAAAGCCTACGCTACCATGGCGAAAGTGCGGGCCGCACACTCTGCACCTAACACATGTGCCAAACACAAAACACACACACACTATAACAAGCATACATCCCAGGGCTCTCATCCCCGCTCATCTTCCCTGAAGCAAGGGATAGATGGCCAGCGGGGCTATCTCTTTAAGGGGAATTCAGGGATCAAAAAGGCATAGAAAAATTTGAACGTCATGTCGAGCTGGTATCGGCTTCTGGAATACCGAAAGGATCTCTCATCTCGGCTCCATCCTTTGTGCTTGTGGGATCATCCACCACATCCACAGGGGCAACTGGATCAGGAGCCTCATTCTTGCAGCGTCTCACCAATCTCTCCGGCACCCAAAGAGGTTCCGTCTGGTCCTGTGGGAACACACAAACAGACCCTCTCGCCCACATCAACACCTGATCTACTCGATCCTCTCCAAATCTCCAGACAGAAGGTCCACCTATAGGTGGCTGCTGAGGAGGCATAGGGAGGAGGCGCAGAAGCTAATTCGCCTTCCTCTTCCGCCTCTGCTCTTATATTTTGTCCTTTCTGTCCACCTGATAACACTGTGTCTCCTTTCTTTTTCCTTTTTCTTTTTAAGCCCTTCTCTTTTTCCAACATACTTTCTTGTTGCTCTATAAGGATTTTCTGACCTGTCTTGACTGCCTCTACACACAGTTTCAAACAGTAACAGAGTCCATATATCAGAACAAACAAGACCAAAACTATCAGACCTACCCACAAAGGGTCAACGGGAGAAAAAAGCATAACTACACAGCGAGGATCTCTTGATCACTACACTGAGGTTATCATACTTCCTTAATCTGTCCTGAAACCGTGAACCTTAACTTGTCCCAAAGCCGGGAACCTTAACTTGTCCCAAAGCCGGGAACCTTTCGTTACCTTGTGCCTACTTCCTGGCAACTTTATGCTTGCCTCTATTTTATCCGAGGTCCTTCCCAAACTCCTGGGGTCGCAAGTTTCACTCACCATGAACTTACCCTGCCGGCAACCACTGACTGCTGAAAGTTCTGAACTCGGTGGGGGAGTCGGTTCCCCGTACGGGCCACCAATTGTCGCGCCTGCTCTCAACCAGCAAGAACGATGCGACCACCAGTCCTTCTAACAGCAGTTTATTCAGTCTTCATCTTTCTTCTTTCTCTTCATCAGTACCTTTCCCCAGCTGAAGAGTTCTGAATCCACGCCGGATCCTTCTCAACAGTCTGTTTTATGGGAACACTTTATTAACCACTCCTTCCCAGTGATGCAGTTCTGAATCCTCCCTGTAGCAGGGGGTCTTCGCTCTTGCCTGAAGATGTTTCTTTTCCCGGGTTTCGGCACCAACTCTTGCGCGCGCTCAACAGGCCAGGAAGAACGACGCTGCTACAGGATCCTTCTGCACACATTTATTCAGTCCTGTTTCTTCTTTCTCCATATATCTCCCTTGTTTATATCTCCCCTGTTTATATCTCTCCCTTGTTTTTATATCTCCCTTGTTTTTATATCTCCCCCTTGTTTTTATATCTCCCCCTTGTTTTTATATCTCCCCCTTGTTTTTATATCTCCCCCGAACCCTGGGCCTCTCACTCCTTTTATACTCTCAGTTCCCATCCACGCACAGCAGGCCACGCCACCTCACCAGGCATGCAGCTTCAGCTAATCAGGGCAGCAGGGGCAAATCTCCACCAAATTGGATTCACCTGTATCCTGGTACACCTGCGCAGCACTCAAGATGTTTGTGGTTTATATGAGGAAGTCAGGTGCAAGTCATATGACTTAGCTGCAGTCTCTGGCGCCTTTGGGACTGCTGCCACACCCGCTCCCCACAGGGTGTCATCTAGTCCTGGACTAGATAAATAAGAATTCCTTCTGGGAAATCCTGGTGGATCATGGCTTTTATAAATTACTTAACTGTCCTTTCACAACAGGTGTTATAGGTATCCAATAAAAGCTAACCACAATTATTAACACATTACAAGTAACTCTTATATAGAGGAAATCTGTCCAAGATATTTCAGCTGCTGTTGTATCCCAAAAGACTGGAAAGAAGCATGCTGTCTCTCTTGCTCTGCCCTCATTGCATACCACAAGGGTCTGTATGTAATGAAAGTAACTTTCAAAGTATGGATGTGTCATTGAGGCCTAGCTGCAATGGACTCCATAAAGGCAAGGCTGCTCTGGAGGAGCCCATATCATCAGACACCCTTCTAGGGTACTTCTGTCTGGGCCTCTCGTAGCTGCAAAGAACAGTATTTAGTGGTTAAGGGGAAACTCATACTACTTTTGCTAAAACACAAAGGAATTCCTCATCATTCCAGAAGTGATAATTCTATAATCTTTAAAATGTCGTTCCACCCTAAGAAATATATATTAGTATTGGCTTTGACTAATGACTTGTACATGTTCTCTATATGTTTTGGGTATTAGTTTCGACTCAGATGTATGCTTTGTTAAACTTTTACATCATTTCTAGACTGCCACTTCCCACCAATGCTTATTTCCTCTCCTATGCAGAAGCTGCACAGACCAGTGCAATCCCACAAACCCACGTGCCCACCTGCCTTGTTCCCAGCACCTTTGGTATCGTGGAAGACATCACTGTCCAGACCTAGTTCTCAATTTTTGTTTAATAGATTTTTACTTTTATTTCTATTTTTTTAAGATTCATTTCTTTTATGTGAGTATATGGTTGCTGTCTTCAGACACACCAGAAGAGGACAGCAGATCCCATTACAGATGGCTGTGAGCCACCATGTGGTTACTGGGAATTGAACTCATGACCTCAGGAGGAGCAGGCAGTGCTCTTGACTGCTGAGCCATCTCTCCAGCCCTTAGTTTTATTTCTTATGTCCGGGTCTTTATGTTCTTTTACTTGATATAAAGTTCTTATTATGCACGAAAAGATTGGGTTGTATACTTTAATACTTATTATCTTAACTGCCATTTCTACTTTCATAGAAGCAGAAAGAATAAACACTTGTCCGTCTTAGACCAATGCTGTGCCTAGAGTTACTGGAGATCTTTTTATCCATAGTTTGATAAGGTCTTTGTGGCCAACAAGCACTGACTATCTACACCATCAGGATCCAGGTCTGGCCACCGAGTCAACAACTTCAGATATCAGATAAGAATCCATCTTCAGAGAGTAGAGGCATTATTCCTTACACATGCTACATGACAGTGCTGTTTCTTTTCTTGTTCTTAAACATTAAAAACTTTCAAATCTATGTACAAATTCAAGCAGTAACAGGGAGCAATAGCAGTGTCCTCCTCATCCTCATCAGCCTATAACTCAGGCACCCACCAAACATATGGACCAAGGCCTGTCATGGGGGAAGCTGCCTTATGGGAATAAAAATATCAAGAAAACCTGAAGACAAATCCTTCTCCTTGTCAATGTAGAGGCTTTCTCACTGCAGGGACTCTCTAAGATACTTCTCTTCACAAATATCCCCATATACACAGAGAGACAGACAGACAGACAGACAGACACACACTCACATAGAAAGACACAGTTCCTGATGGGTTTTATCTCCTAGGAAACCCACAGCCATGAGGATGTTCACTCTGCTCACCACCCTTCTCCTGCTGGCCCTGCACATGCAGGCAGAATCTCCCCCAAGAAAGTCCTGAGGATGCTCCAGGCCAGGAACAGTTGGTCAAGGAGGACCAGGATATTTGTTTATCCTTTGGAGGGGATTAAAGCACTGCTGTTCAAAATGAAGTTGAGAGAAATCGTTATGCTAGATATATGGGGTACAGAGAAGTGGTAGAAGTAATCTCTGAATTTGGGTTACCAAGTCGACTTTATTACCTCTTTATTGTCTTCATTGAATAACCAAGAGCCAAAGAGATCAGTTTCTTTGTACAAAGATTTGTTTCTTAATATCACATGGTTTAATTCATAATGAGACTAGGTGACTACTTGTTTATTTTTTTGTACATCCAAATGGCTAGACTTGGTCTAATTTATTTATGTATTATACTTTAGAAAATGGTAGACCTGAAATATGTATGGGCAGTTCTCTTGGAGAAAAATGTTTTGGTTTATAATGTTTACAAATATCCATAATCAAAACACACTTTGCTTATGACAGGTTAATGTTTACCTCTCCCTCTTGAGTCCCAATGGATTGATGTATTCTGCTCATCTGATCTCAGCATACAGTCATTCTCATGGTTGCTCCCAACAACAGTACTGACTAGCCCAACATGCTGGAGAGTTTTTCTGGAGAAACTCATTAAATCCTAGAGAACCACTAATCTCTGTGCCCATAGCACTGATCAATGTCCAAATGGAAAATATGAGCTAGAAAACATGTGTGTGTGTGTGTGTGTGTGTGTGTGTGTGTGTGTGTGTGTGTGTTGTTTGAAATCCATTTCTCCTGGTAATGATATCTTACAAGGCAGTAGGAAAATAGAGTATATTCAGGTATATACGCAATGAGAGAATGTGTGACTTCTGTGGATTAGTTTGAATATAATCTTTGCTTATCAATGCACTGATGAAGGGGGACTTCATCTTTTTACCTAGTTTCTCAAGAATGAGTCTGAAAACATGTCCTAGATAACTGTTAAAGTTCTGTACTATTTGGGATGTTTTGATGAACAACTTCCTATTGTTTCTTTATCCAGTTTTCTCCAATGGGGATGCAGGATTAATGTGCAACCCAAGTGGGGTTCCGTTCTCTGTCTTTGGGGAGAGATGTAGTGTGATGGTCTGCATGGCCTTGGTGATTCAAAAACATGAGAAAGACTAGCAAGTGTTTGTTATTTGTCTTGGTTTTCGAACTACAAAAACTTTCTAGAACTGCCTTTCATTCTATAAGCCACCATATAAGAGCCACAGGAAAAGAAAGAAAATGAAAGAAAAAGAAAGGCCAGGGAAACACTTTTATTTTCTGTATCAACCAATTTTTCTAGTCATAATTCATTCTTATATTTTTTAAAGAATTTTTCTGAAAATGCTCAGATGGGCGTGGTTCCTAAACCTTGAATACAATTTACTTTAACTTAGGTAGACTCTAATTTACACACATGGAAAGTGTGATCATTTCTAACACTGAGCATCTGACATGAAAGAGCTGAGTATATGTGTTCTGTGTTTACTCTGTACATCAGAGTTCCTAGCTGACTCTTGAGCATAACATTATTCAGGGAAACATGAGGGAGCAGGAAGGCAGTGGAGCAGGTTACAAAACAGGAGCTTTAGATTAACACCCACACTGGGGAGAATGTAGGCAATGGCAAGTATGAGGGCAAGTGGTCATTAACTAGAGAGTTGAAGAGAGTGAGGAGAGGGTCATTGTCACCTAAGGGGTCGAATTATTAAGGATATGAAAATGTCACCATCTGGGCAACATTAGTCTGGAGACTCTTTCATCATGCCTGCAAGTTTCTTAAATGAGCTGTGATACTTTGAGTGGCAAAGGAAAATTCATAAAGCACAGAAAATATATGATATTTTAATTCCTTATATTCTGTTTCAGGTTGTAGAAATTGTGCAGAAAACCAAACTTTCAAATAAAAAAATCTCTTTATGTTGGAGACATATCTTTGTGTATTGTAGCTCTATATATTGTACATGGTTACCAAGATATATCCCGTGATAGATGAGTGGGTAAAGGGAATGTGGTATACATACATAAACCCTCTGTGTTTTTGTTTGTGTGTATATGTATGTTTATGTGTATATATAGTGGAATACTAGTCAATCAAAATAAGATGGAATTTTTAATAACTGAGATGGTATTGGTGAACATTTACTATGTAATAACCGGAACACAAATTGAAGGACAAGATGGTCTCACATACCCAAGAAAAAAGCAATGTATTGGCAGAAATAGCAATAGAATATTTGCTACTGGAGTCTGGCATGTTCAAGGGTTGCTGAGAGGAAGTTGGTCAATGGGCACAGAATTATATTTATGTAGGAACAAGGAGTTCTGGTGTACTATTACACAATAAAATCGTTGTGAATAATAATGGATTATGTATTTCAAAACACCTATAACAATTCAATTGTGATGTTTCAACATAACAACATTATAAATAGCTGAGGTGACAGATATGCTAAATCCCCAATATAATCATTTCACAATATGTACATACATGTATGACACCTTACAATTAAGTACTTAAAATTATCACACTAGAATTGGTCAGGCGAATAAGAATGAAATCTTACATTTTACAAGAAAATTTCATTCTAAACTGCAAAATGGGGAAGGAAGAATACATGAGCTTATTGCGTCCATGGTAGAGAATTTGCAACAGGGAGAGGTGTTGGAGTAAACTCTGGACACAAAGACAAGGGAACCTTTTAGCTGTGTAAGGTAGTGGAGAGACCTTGGAGAACCTGAGTAGGGAGGTTGTTCAATGTGATGGTGTCCTGTGTTTGCTGATTGGCACTTACAGAATTCCTGAAAACAGATATCCTATGCCCTTAGATTAATACATTTCAGAATGATGACCTCACACTTGTCTTGATTATTAAATTTATTTTGCCCAAGTGACAAACAAGTAATTTAAAGACATAAATGTCTTGAGGGAAATTGGCAACTGTCTATAATGTTTGCTACCCACTGATCTGTATAACATAATATTTGAGGCTAAAATTGTTATAGTAGCTAGAGTTTGACTTTCTCAACTAGCTCAATCAGTGGAGCTGGTATCTGTCAGGGTTGCTGTAACAACTACCAATTAAGATATTTTTAGCAGATGTGGGAGACTAGCTCTCTCCTCTGAGTTTCAGTGGTCAGAGCAGTCTCTGCAGGCAAGCTCTCCTCTTTCAGGGAAGGTGCACAGTTATCTGGTGTTTGGACCTCCTCCTGGCTGAAGATGAAGGACCAAAACAGGATCTTTCCCAGAAGCTGTGTTGCTTTGGCCAGGAAGGTGGCCGGTTGTCTGGAGCCGAAGATGGCGCCGCCTCAGAAGCTCTGTGGCTCTCCTCTGTCCCAGAAACGGCTGGCCTCTGTATTCCACACTGTCACCCGTGCAGCCTGCCCTCAGCGGAGTCCCGGAGCCAAGGTGGCTCCCGCCTGAGCCTGAGGCAGAAACCTCTCAGGCCGGGCCTGAGGCTGAGGCCGCCTCCCAAGCCAGGCGGACACCTGTCCTCTGGTCCGGACGGTGGCCGGCTGTGTGTGGCCCACGAAGGGTGCTGCCTCAGCGGCTCTGTGCCTCTGCCTGTCCCAGAAGCTGTCCGGTTCTGTGGCGCACCCTCTCACCTGTTCAGACTAATTTCCTAAGTTCTCTGCTGTCCGTTTTTTTAAAATTTGGTATTTATTTCATTTACATTTCCAATGCTATCCCAAAAGTCCCCTGCACACTTCCCCCACCCACTCCCACTTCTTGGCCCTGGCGTTCCCCTGTGCTGAGGCATATAAAGTTTGCACGACCAATGGGCCTCTCTTTCCACTGATGGCCAACTAGGCCATCTTCTGATTCATATGCAGCTAGAGACACGAGCTCCGGGGTGGGGTGGGGTGGGGGGGGTACTGGTTAGTTCATATTGCTGTTCCACCTATAGGAATGCAGATCCCTTTAGATCCTTGGGTACTTTTTCTAGCTCTTCCATTGGGGGCCCTGTGATCCATCCAATAGCTGACTGTGAGCATCCACTTCTGTGTTTGCTAGGCCCCGGCATAGTCTCACAAGAGACAGCTATATCTGTGTCCTTTCAGCAAAATCTTGCTAGTGTATGCAATGGTATCAGCGTTTGGAAGCTGATTATGGGATGGATCCCCAGATATCGCAGTCTCTAGATGGTCCATCCTTTCGTCTCAGCTTCAAACTTTGTTTCTGTAACTCCTTCCATGGGTGTTTTGTTCCCAATTCTAAGAAGGGGCAAAGTGTCCACACTTTGGTCTTCATTCTTCTTGCATTTCATGCTTTTAGCAAATCATATCTTATATCTTGGGTATTCTAAGTTTCTGGGCTAATATCCACTTATCAGTGAGTATATATTGTGTGAGTTCCTTTGAGATTGGATTATCTCACTCAGGATGATGCCCTCCAGGTCCATCCATTTGCCTAGGAATTTCATAAATTCATTCTTTTTAATAGCTGAGTAGTACTCCATTGTGTAAATGTACCACATTTTCTGTATCCATTCCTCTGTTGAGAGGCATCTGGGTTCTTTCCAGCTTCTGATTGCTGTCTCTTCTAGGTAGTGCCACCACTGCTGATACATGTTTGTTATCCCGACTTTATCAAACTAGACTTTGGGTGTATCCCTGAAGTGTTTCTGTGTGGATTGAGATGTCACTGCTAAGCTGTGAATTGATATACAGAATTCCAGAAAACACAAATGGGAGTTGCTGCAAAGAACTATTTCAAATAGCTCTACTTCACAGTATACTTTCTTCTCCACTATTGTCAGTGGATGGTGGGCTAAAAGGGAGCTTAATGCACTTAAGAGCCATCATTAACAATAAGAGTTGAAAGAATTGAAGTTACAGTGCACCTTGGGAAGAAAGCAAACTGAAGACATGATATTAACAATCCCCATGCAATAAGAAAGCAGTTTACAAGTTTACTTTGTGTCTACCTCCTTTACAAAACATAGAGTTGAGCTTCATCCTGTAATACAAGTCATTAAATCATTCTCTTCTGGTTGATACCTTTTTATGAAAAACTTGTTTTAGTGTTGGACCTAGAGACATGGAAAACATTAGACACTATACTCAGGCCTACTACACAACAGAGGAGAATCTGAGATAAGTCCTATGATGAGTTGGATGGGTTTACTGTGCTGGCTACATCAGAACAAGCAGTTGGAACAACTCTGCCGGTAGGAGCCAAGATTGATGGGACCTATTGTTCCTTTCACTTTGTGAGGACTTTTCTCATTGCCTATTCTTGTAGGTGTTTCTTGAACCCACCCCTGCTCATATGCTTATACACACTCATACACTTTTCCAATGTCTATAATCTCTTCAATAGGTAGAATGAAAAAGACTGTGTGGTTAAACTTAAATATTTAAATACAATATTAACCAGCCACAGTTTGTTTTTAATCTATGTTATAGTTAGTATATTTCAAACATAACTTGGAATTAAAAGTTTATGGCAGAAGGAAATCTATACATATTTCTTTCTCATGCTTGAACACACAGACTAGAAAACTAAGCTAAAACATGTATATATTTGTGCATGCATGTGTGTCTTTCCAGAATTTGTCAAGTATCTAGTTCCTTCTCTCTATCTATATTGCCTCTATGGTGTTTGGCCATTCACCTGCTCTTTGGTCATGTTAGGGTTCTCTACCCAAGATATACCTGATTTGGAAATACAGGTTTTTCTCAGACAGCTGCATCCTGGGACCTTGAGAACTACCAGGAAAATCAGAGAGAAGAGTGTGATCTTCTCCTGCAAGATGAGGGTGCGTGATCTATGTGTGTTCAGAGTGAATGCTAACTGGATTATAGAGGACTATTATGGCCCTACCAAAAAAAGGCTTTCGTTAAGCAGTTTCCTATTTGAGTTTCAATTGATATTGGGATAGTTTTAATCTTATTCAAAGTCATTGAACTGAGGTTATTCAATGGCTGTTGCATAACCCCATGTTCTCAACTACTAGCCAGCATCCTCTGTTGTTTCACATTTCACACAACTACCCATTCCCACCATACAGAAATATGTATGTTCTGTGCCAAGAACCCAACAGCTGATGGTTCACCAAATATGACTATATGCTTGACACATTCCTTCCTTTGAAACTGAATGAGAAGTCTTAAGTTTTTTTTTTTTGAAGTCTTACTATTTTATCTATAAATAGTTGAAGTAAAGCTAATTATCAGTCATTGTAAGTTGTAAGTTGCATATATGACCATTACTTTTTAAATGGACATGGTCTGTCCAGGAAATGGTGTCTGGGGTTCTATTAACTTCTGCACTGGTCTATTGCACAAAACTGTACAGGAAAAATTGGCTCAGCAAAGACTCTGGGATAAAGAGTTGTAAGAAGAAATGAAGTATTGAAACAGCTCTCCATCTTGTGGTTCAGTACTGTAATTAGGTGGAAACACAAAAGTCTGTACCATGACCTGTAATCCTAAAAATAAGGCACAAGCTTGCTGGAGACCAATTTTCTATTTCCCCTACACTTAGCCTCTGCTACTCACAGGAGATGTTGAGCAAGACAATCACTTGAAGAAAGATAAAGCCTTAAAAGACAAAGAAGTTGTGCATTAAAAATATAAAATACGTATTAGACATTAGGGAGAGAATAATCTCGGTTTTCAAAAAATAACACTGAAAAGAATTACATATATGTGTATTGCTCTGGCATCCTAATTATGAGGAAATAAGTAGGAAATACCTGCAGTAACAATGGAACTTGATATTTGTCTACCTGTTGAATAAGAGTAGAATGAGAGTCAAAGAGGAACATAATATTTGTGAGAAATATAATGGAGAGAAATTATGAAGGTAATTAGACGGTTCAGTGTGAGCTCAGGTATGAGGGCTGCTACTACTCCTACAGGGTTTCTGGGCCTCTCTTTAGGGGATATCTGCAAATTCTCTCCTTTTGCTCTCACAGCCTCTCTTTAGTATACCTCTCTTAATTCCTTCTTTTGGGTTTAAAAGCATCACCTTAAAGTATATCTTCAAATTCCCTCTTCTGGTGTTTGATATGAAGTTAGTGGAACTTGACTTTTGTGTACACTCTAGAAATAGGTAAAAGAGTACTTAATATCAAATAACACCGCCAATAGACCCAGTGACCTGTGAAAGTTGAGAACAAAAAATTCTCCCTTAAAAATGTTGTTGTAAACTAACTCAAAGGTAATTTAGAGATGTTTGTTGGTTGGTTTGTTTGTTTCTTATTACCTTGTTTGGGCAATTCATGGGAAGGAGGTTGAGACAGGGTTTCTCTGTGTAGCCCTTATTGTCATGGAACTCATTTTGCAAACCAGGCAAGTTGGCCTCAAACTTAAAGGCATCCATTTCTCAACTGCTGGGATTAAAGGAGTATGCCACCACCACCAGACAAGGCATTTTTTTTAATCTTTATTATTTTTTTGTTTGTATATTATGGTTTCTATTTTTGTGGGGTTTATGGGCTTTGTGTGGGTTTCTGCATGTGTATGAGTGTCTCATGCTCTGAGTTGTTTTTGCTTATTTATTTTATTCTTTTTTTGAGAGAGAGTGAAGGCATGAGGTTAAATGAGGCAGGTTTGAGAGCAGATGCAAGATTGGTAAAACTGTGATTAAAATATGTTGTATGAAAAATCATATTTTCAATAAAAACTAGAAATTAAGTAAGAAATGTTTGTAGTGTATACAAGGTAAGTGAGAGAGGAAAGAAGCAGTGAAGGTTATGATTTCCTCTTGGAGAGCCAGCAGGAGGCAAAGGTCAGTCTGGATGAAGCTGGGGAAAAGTTGGCATACAGAATGCACAAATAAGTCAGGCTCAAGATTAGAGGTAACAACAGTCCAGGATCAACTATGGACCTTTGATTAAAATATGTGTGTTGGCTGAGGATGGAAAGAAGATTGCATTCAGAGGGGCAGAAGGGCAGAATAGTAAGAATAGCATAGGAAGAAGTCAACAAAGTCACTTTGCTGTCTCTTGACTCAGTAGTGCCATCTGCTGTCCTGCTTCCTGTGCACTTGCTGGGCAAATGTACAGTTTCTTTCAGAATGACAAGGTGCATGTGAACCATGCTTGGAGAGAAAGTCATTGACTCAGGAACAGAACAAAGAAGCCATGTTTTTATGCCAGGAAATCACTAACAAAATCAAAAAGGAAATAAAGAAAGAAATGAAAGACATTGTACAATTTAATGAAAATGAAGGCACAACATACCAAAACTTATGAGACACAATGAAAGTACTACTAAGAGGAAACACTCATGGCTCTAAGTGTGTCCAAAAAAAAAAAAAAACCCTAGGGAAAGCATACACTAGCTGCTTGACAGCCCTCCCCCTCCCCTGAGAACTGTAGAACAAAAGTAGCAAATACACTTAAGAGGAGGAGACAGCAGGAAATAATCAATCTCAGGGCTAAAATCAACCAAGCAGAAACAAAAAGAACTTTAAAAAGAATCAACTGTACCGGAAGCTGGTTCTTTGAGAAAATCAACAAGATAGATAACCCTTAGTCAGACTAATAAGAGGGCACAGAGACAGTATCCAAATTAACAAAATCAGAAATGAAAAGGAAGACATAACAAGAGAAACCAAGGAAATTGAAAAAAATATCAGAACCTACTACAAAACTACACCCAACAAAAAAGGAAAATCTGGATAAACTGGCAATCTTTTTTTTTTTTTCTTTACAATCATCTTTCATGTGATCAAAGAGGAAGCAAAGAGGTCATAAAGTTTAGATGGAATGGTGGATATACAGATGATAGCATTTTGGGTTTGTTCCTGACATCTGGCTATGGAGCAGTTTCCTGACACTATTTGGAAAGACTGTCATTGGTGGAGGTTTCTTGTACCTCGAATCTCCTGGTGTAAAGGCTACCCTGGATGTAAATGAACAGCAGAGGAAGGATGAGAAGCCCATGTCTAATTCAGCAGGGTCAAGTGCAGCTGCCAGAGTGGAGTCTCATTTTTCTGGAATTGGGAAAAAGGTGAGTGGTCTTAAGGTCTTCAGGAGCTTAAGAGACCAAGCTCCTGTTGTCAAGGTGCAGTAACAAGACTCATTTTCAGGTGGAGACGTGAGGGTTTGAGGTGAGATGCATCGACCCAGTGAGAAAGTCCCTCAAATTTAGCAGGTGTGGGGGTGAGGAGAATTACCTTTAAAAGGCCTTGCCATGGAGGAGAGAGAAGTGAAAGCTAATTATACAGAGGTGAGAGAAGTACTAGGTCTCCAGTGTTGACAGGCAATAGGCAGGGGACAGCATGTGGCTTTGGTAGATGGTGGTCAGAAAGTTCCTAGATTAGAGCAGAAGTGGCAAAGTAATGGGGTGAGTAGCTGGTCAGGGAGAGCATTTAGGTGAATGACCAGGAGTTAGGACCAGATGTCCATACATGAGTACAAAAGATGAGTTGAAAAGAGATCCCTCTGGGAGAACTCATAGCCTGAAAAGAGCCAGAGGTAGGAGATTTACTGAATTGAGGTGAAGTTCCTGGGGCAGTTTGACAAGAGTGGTTTTTATGGAGCAATTCTACCAATACAGAAGACTGGGGGTCCTAGAGAATATGAATGCCAGGAGATGTCTGGAGCTTTAAATAGAGTTGGAAAAAATTTGATAGTGCATTTAGGACCCTTGTGTGACTTAAGGGAGGCTGGCACACCAAATCAGGGAATGATCTCTTGAAGGAGAAGAACAGAAACTGTCTGAGCCTGAGCCTTTCGTTGGTAGTTAGGAAAGCCTCTACCCACCCGAGAAGATGTTCACCCCTAGCCTGATACCTGGAGTTGGAGTCTGACATCTAAAGATTTTTCAGGAGGAAGTGATAGATTTTATAAAACATAACTCAAAAGAATAGGCAGTAGGAGGGTTTTTAAAAAATAAGACAACACTTGCTTGTTAGGGTGGAAGAGTTGGTGAAGATAGGACAAGAGTTTGACCAGTGTCAGAGAGTGAGGGTGGGGATTCGGTTTGTAGTGTAAGAATGCCATGGGGACGGTGAGTCAAGTCTAAGCCCCTAAGGGCTTCAGGTCTAGCTGCCTCATCAGCTCAGGTGTTTCCACTGGAGACAATAGAGTCATCTGTCGCCTGGGATCTGCAGTGGACAATCCCAATAGCTATGGGGAGATAGGAGGCCTTTAGCATGGCCAAAATTTGGTTTGCATTAGTTGCTGATCCTCCTTTGTCCTAAGTAACCCACACTACTTCCAGATACCAGCATGGGACTGGGTTATATTGAAAGCATATTTGGAGTTTGTGTAAATGTTGAGAGATAGTCCCTGTGCCAGTTGAAATGCATGGGTAAGGGCTACTAGTTCAGAATGTTATTCATGGTATGAACACAGAGGTTCTAGCCTCAACCATCTCTGATTCTGACGCTATAGCATAGCCAGATCTTCTGGCCCCTTCATATAAAAAGGAGCTGACATCTATATATCAGGTCTAGAGGCCATGAGGCAATGTGCCCTCCTGTATGTGTGAAGGACAAGGTAATAATTCCTCTAAGGTTTCAGTGCAGGAGTGTGAAAAGAAGTGGTTAGATTTGGTCAAGGAAAAAGAATGAAATTATTAAGAGGCAGGCATGATTGTAAAGTGAGTGTGGAGTCTTCTATTATTGTTACCTGAAGAGAAAGAACCCTGGAGGACACTAGAGACTGTAAGCATCTGTAATTTAGAATCTGTGACACAGTATGAGATAAAAAGATGGTTCTACATGGAACAAACATTAAGTTTTTTAGACTCTCAGATAAGGAATTCAGTGGCTGCCAAGGTAAGAATACAATGTTCCCATCCCTGGATAGTTAGATCTAGTTTTTGTGGACAGGAAAACTACAGGTACAAAACAGGGTCCCAGTTGGTGATGTAAGACTCAAAGGGAAAAATGATCTTTTTCATTTGTAGAAGGAAAAAAGATGACTCAGGTCAGGGAGGTGTAAGACTAGGGGTTAAGTAAAGCCAGCTGGAGAATTTGAAAAGCCTTGGTTACAGGTGTGACCAGAAGTTCATGGGCGGGGCCTAATGCTGCATCATATAAGGAGTGGGAAGAAGGGAAAAGGAAGGAACCCAAGAATGTAAAAAACTGGCTGTTCCTAGGAATGATAAACTCTCTCTCTTTTTTTGTAGAAGGAACAGTTAGAGACAGAGTTAGATTCTTTCTATCTAAGGTAGTTGCCCCTGGGTTAGGGTAATTAGTAGTCCCCAATAGGTGACCTGATGAGTGGACAGTTGGATTTTAGAACATGAGACCTTGTAGCCTTGACTGAACAGGAAATTTAGAAGAGCAGAAGAGTCACCTAGGCTAATTTTTAGAGAGGGAACTTCAGAAAAGTATTTTGTCTACATAATGGACAATCTTAGACATAGGGAGAGATAGAGAAATTAAATCAGAAGCCAGAACCTGGCCAAATAGGTGTGGGCTATCCTGGAATCCCTGAGGTAGTACAGTCTAGGTTCATTTAGTAGAAAATGGGTGTCAGAGTTAGTCTAGGTAAAGGCAAAGGTGTTCTGGGACTGGATCCTTGGGATCTAAGAAGAAATGAGAAGTCCCCAAGGGCATAGTGGAAGGAACTATATAAGGATTAGGCACAACAGGATGGAGAAGAACCACTGCTAAATTAATGCAACTGAGGTCTTGATCAAGGTGATAGGTTCCATTAGGTCCCTTAACTTCTAGTATAGGGGAGTTAAAGGGGGACGAGATCAGATGGAGGAGTTGGTTTTTTTTTCCCCCTAAGTGGTAAAAGATGATATAGACTTAAGTCTCCTGAGGCTCTGGAAAGAAAGAGTGTATTGAGCTTTGGGTGATGTATCTTTTAGAGTCCAATAACTGGATGACAACAAGAGAACAGTGTTTAACAACAGAGGAGTTCTGGATGACCCAGACTCATTTGTCTCCCTGAGAAGCTGGCAAAGGAAACAGCATGTTAGTAGTTTGAGTGGGGAGGAGGAGGAGGAGGAGAAAGAGAGGGGTTGCTTTTGAGGTTGGGTTCAGGTGAATGGGGGAAGCATTAGAAATAAAGGCTCCCCAAATATCTAGAAGATCCCTTCCTGTGGTTGGGGATTTAGCTCAGTGTTAGAGCACTTGCCTAGCAAGCACAAGGCCCATGGTTCAGTCCTTGGATCTGGAAAAAAGAAGAAGAAGAAGAAGAAGAAGAAGAAGAAGAAGAAGAAGATCTCTTCCCACTAAGTTGTCAGAACACATTGGTAATCACAAAAAGAATGTGTAAGAGGAACATTCTTAAAAATTCAAATAAGGAGTAGGTTTGGTGAGGAAGGTAAGGTTGTATTCCTAGCCCAACAATAGGGTATGAGAAGAAGAAGTGAGTTCCCCAAACTTTGTCAGGACCAAATAAGTGATCCCAGTGTCCTAGAAGAAGAAGGAGATGGGATGCCCATATGCCATTAAGACTACCTGGGGTTCCCGTGATAGTCACTTCTATGATGATTGTGATGGAAATAGTCAGGTCAAGGGAGCTCAGGCCTCTTCAGTTCCATAGCCAAACCTAGAAGATCAGCTGGAGGGTTACCTGGGAGTAATGTTTCCCTCTCCTGATTGGCATAATAGCAATCAAAGGATCAATGTACCTCCTGAGGGCTCCCTGGACTGTTGGGAACTAAATAAAAGAGGGGTGCCTAGGAGCCCTGGGGAAGAACAGAAAGAAAAAGATGTCCATGCCTGCCCCACCAGACTTTCCCTATTCTCTGGCCAGTTAGGCATGGGAAGGCTGCTACCTACCCTATCCACTCATCCCTGGGTGGGAATTCCTCTCTCCCACTCTTCAGGGGGTGGCCAAGGGGCAGGCCTGCCTGGGACCCCCCTCCCCAGGAGCTACTTTGCTAAAGCCACCAGGGTTGTGGGAGAGAGGGAAGAAGTTCTCAACACTAACCAGAATGTGCAGTGGATCTTGAAGGAGCAGAGACAATCTATGGTTTAAGAGTTTTATTATAGAAATGCAGAGGAAAGAGAGAAGGTAGAAAGGAGGAAGAGAGAGGAGAGAGGAGAGAGGAGAGAGGAGAGAGGAGAGAGGAGAGAGGAGAGAGAGAGAGAGAGAGGATAGAAGTCAGCGAGAAAGGAAAGAGGAGAGAGAAGTGAGAGGTAGAGGAAGAAAGGAGTGAGAGGGTATGAGAGAGAGGTGGGGGCTGAGCACCCCTTTTTATGGTCTTCACTGTTGCTAGGTAACTGGGGAGGAGTTTTGCCTGAACGTCAGAAGCTTGGGCCATTGCTTATGTGACTACTGATCATGCTTCTTTTGTGGGGGCTGTGGAAGGTGGTACCTTAGGCAGGGGCCGGAGTTCTAGGAGCATTAGAGAACGCCTACCTTGACATGTAGGTGAATTATGAACATCAGGGTTCAGACCTCAGCTCTACTGGAGACCAGCCTGCAATTTCCCATATATAGAGGTTCTTGTGTTGTTTATAGAAGATCTGAATTGTTTATAATCTTAACATTTGTATTGGGTTTCTGGCATGACCAATATGAGCAGCCTCCATATTCACCTGATCATTTCCTTTTTTATTGGATATTTATTTTATTTACATTTAAAATGTTATCCCCATTCCTAGTCACCCACCCATGAAAACCCCCAATCCCATCCCTCCTCCTCCTGCTTCTTTGAGGGAGTTTTCCCAGCCACGTACCCACTCACTCCTACCTCAATGCCCTGGCATTGCCCTACACTAGCACATTGAGCCTTCACAGGACCAAGAGCCTCCACTCCCACTGATGCCTAGCAAGACTATCCTCTGATACCAATGCAGCTGGAGCCATGGGTCCCTCTATGTGTACTCTTTGGTTGGTGGTTTAGTCTCTGAGAGCTCAGGGAGGGTGTGTCTCACTGGTTGATATTGATGTTTGTCTTATGGGGTTGCAAACCCTCAGGTCCTTCAATCCTTTCAATAACTCCACCATAGGTGGTCCTGTGCTTAGTCCAATAGTTGCCTGCCAGAAACTGTCTCTGTATTTTTCAGGGTCTGGCAGAAACTCTCAAAGGAGAGCTATAACAGGCTCCTGTCAGTAAGCACTTCTTGGCATGTACAATAGTGTCTGGGTTTGGTGTTTGTATATGGGATGGATCCCCTGGTGGGGCAGTCTCTGGATGGCCTTTCCTTCAGTCTCTGCTCCACACTTTATCTCCATATTTTCTCATATGAATATTTTGAACCCCCTTCTAAGAAGGACTTAAGCATCCACAGTTTGGTTTTCCTTCTTCTTAACCTTCATGTGGTCTGTAAGTGGTATCTTGGGTATTCTGAGAATTTGGGCTAATATCCACTTCTCAGTCAGTACATACCCTGTGTGTTCTTTTGTGATTGGGTTATCTCACTCAGGATTTTCTATTTCCATCCATTTGTCTAAGAATTTCATGAGTCATAGTTTTTAACAGCTGAGTAGTACTCCATTGTGCAAATGTACCACAATTACTGTACCCATTCCTCTCTTGAAGTACATCTGGCCTCTTTAAAGCTTCTGGCTATTATGAATAAGGCTGCTGTGAACATAGTGAAGCATATGTCCTTATTATGTGTTGGAACATCTTTTGGGTATATGCCCAGGTATCATTGAGGTGGGTCACCAGGTAATAGTATATCCAACTTTCTAAGGAACTGCCAGATTCATTTCCAGAGTGGTTGTAACAGCTTTCAATCTCACCAACAATGGGGGAGTGTTCTTATTCCACATCCTCAATAGCATCTGCTATAACCATAGATTTTAACCTTAGTCATTCTGATTGATGTAAAATCGATCCTCACAGTTGTTTTGATTTTCATTTCCCTAATGACTAAGGATGATGAACCTTTCTTTGGTGCTTCTTGGCCATTTGATATTCCTCAGTTGAGAATTCTTTGTTTAACTCCGTACCACAATTTCAATAGATATATTTGATTCTCTGGAGTCTTAACTTTTTGAGTTCATTGAGATATTAGCTCTCTATCCGATGTAGGATTGTTAAAGGCCCTTTCCCAATCAGTTGGTTTCCCTTTTGTCCTATTAACAGCGTTCTTTGCCTTACAGAAGTTTAGCAATGTTATGGGGTCCACATTTCCATTGTAGGTCTTAGAGCATAACCCATTGGTGTTCTGTTCAGGAAATTTTCTTCTGTGCCCATGTGTTCAAGCTTTTCCCCCACTTTCTTTTCTATTAGTTACAGTGTATCTGGCTTTATGTTGTGGTGCTTGATCAGATTGGACTTGAGCTCTGTAAAAGAAGATAAAAATTGATCAATTTATAATTTTCTAAATAATAGCCATCAGTTGAGCCAGCACCATTTGTTGAAAATGCTGTTTCTTTCCCTACTGGATAGTTTTAGATTCCTTGTCAATGATCAAGTAGCCATAGGTGAGTTGGTTCATTTCTGGGTCTTAAAATTTATTCCATTGATCTACCTTCCTGTCTCTGTACCAAAATATTACAGTTTTTATCACTATTGTTTTATAATACAACTTGAGTGCAGGTATGGTGATTTCCCCAGAAGTTCTATTATATTTGAGTATAGCATTTGCTATCCTGGATTTTACTTTTATTCCAGATTAATTGTCAAAATGCTCTTTGCAACTCTATGAAGAATTGAGTTGGACTTTTGATGGGTATTCCATTAATCTGTACATTGCTTTTGGGAGGATGGCCATTTTTACTATATTAATCCTGATAAACCATAAACATGTGAAATCTTTCCATTCTCTCAAATCTTTGTGGAATTCTTTCTTCAGAGACTTGAATTTCTTGTCATTCAGATATTTTACTTCCTTGGTTAGATTCACACCAATGTATGTTATACTCTGTGTGACTTTTGTGAAGGGTGTTGATTCCCTAACTTCTTTCTCAGCCTGTTATTCCTGTGAGTAGAAGAAGGCTACTGATTTGTTTGAGTTATTCTTATATGCAACCACATTGTTGAAGTTGTTTATCAGACTTAGAAGTTCTCTGGTGGAGTATTTGGGATCACTGAAAAATATTATCATATCATCGGCAAATAGTGATATTTTGACGTATTCCATTCTAATTTGTTTCCCTTTGACCCCTTTTATGCCTAGGACTTCAAGTACTATATTGCCTAGATAGGGAGAGAGTGGACAACTTCTCTATTATATAGTCCCCGATTTTATTATAATTGCTTTAAATTTGTCTCCAAGGAAGCTAAACCCTCAGTAAGACTAATCAGAGGACAGAGACAGTATCCAAATTAATAAAATCAAAAATGAAAAGTAAGACAAAACAACAGAAACTGAGGAAATTTAAAAATTTATAAGATCCTACTACAAAAGCCTATATTCAACAAAAATGGAAAGTCTGAATGAAATGGGCATTTTTCTACACAGATAACAGATACCAAAGTTAAATAGGGATCAGATAAACCATCTAAACTGTCCCATAACCCTTAAAGTTATACAAGCAGTCATTAAAGTCTCCTAACCCAAAAAAGCCCAGGATAAGATGATTTTAGTGGAGAATTCTATCAGACCTTCAAAAAAAGACCTAATACCAATACTTTTCAAACTATTCCACAAAATAGAAACAGAACGAACACTACCTAATTCTTTCTATGAAGCCATAATTATATTGATACCAAAACCACACAGAGACCCAAAACAGAAAGAGAACTTCAGATCAATTTCACTTATAAATAATAATGCAAAAATACTCAATAAATCTCTCGCAAACCAAATCCAAGAACTTGCCAAGTAGGCTTCATCCCAGGTATTCAGGGATGGTTCAATATATGAAAATCCATTATCGTAATCTAGTATATAAACAAACTCAAAGAAAAAAACCAATATGATTATCTCATTAGATGCTGAGAAATCATTTGACAAAATTCACCATCCCTTCATTTTAAAAGTCTTGGAAATATCAGGAATTCGAGGCACATACCTAAACATAGTAAAATCTATATACAGCAAACCAGAGGCCAACATAAAAAAAATGTTGAGAAAATATATTTTCTATACAGAAAACTTCTTCAAATACTGAAATTTCACATGTCCCATAACTCCAGTGTGCTCTGCAAGGTACACTCCAGAGACGTGCTTTACAGTATGGGAATGCTTAATGCAGCTTAGAAGAGATATCCAAGATAAATAAAGAAGTCAGTGGACAGTTCTTTTTGCAGCCTTAGTCTGCAGACTTCCTACTGCATGCTAAGAGTCAGGCTCTAAACCACCCCATCTCTTTAAGGGAAAACTACGTCATGATGAAAGGACAGTGGTTGTGGAGAGAACCTTATAGATTGCAGCTTCTAGTATCACAGAGGGAGTGGGTTCCCAGCAGACAAGGAGATAGAAACATGCTGGGAGAATTGAATACCCCAATCAGACTTTGAGGAAGAAAGGATACTAGAAGCATCTTAATTAGTAGTTGTTATAGCAACCCTGAAATATACCAGCTCCACTGAATGAGCTAGTAGAGAAATTCTAACTTTAACCCGTACAATAATTTTAGCCTCAAATATTATGGAATACAGATGAGTGGATAGCAAAAATACTAGGCAGTTACCAATTTCCCTCAAGACATTTCTGTTCTTAAATTAGTTGCTTGTGACCTGGGCAAAAGAAATTTAATAATCAAGACAAGTGTGGGGTCATCATTCTGAAATGTATTAATCTAAGGGCATAGGTTTTCTGTTTCCAGGAACAGTTAGCCTAATTCTGTATGTGCCAATCAGCAAATCGTGACAAAAATCACATTGAACCACCTCCCTATTAACATTCTCCAAGGCCTCTCCACTATGTTACACAGCTAAAAGTCTCTCTTGTCTTTGTCTCCAGGGTTTATTCCAACACCTCTCCATGTTGCAAATTCTCCACCATGGATGCAATAAGCTCATGTATTCTTCCTTCTACCTTTGGCAGTTTAGGATGAAATTTTCTTGTAAAATGCAAGGTTTCATTCTTTTTAGTGGTAATAATTCTAGGTGCATAATGGTAAGGGTTAATTCATATATGTACATATTGTGAAATGATTAAGTTGGGGACTTAACCTATCTGTCACCTCAGGTATTTATAATGTAGTTATGTTGAAACATTGAAATTCTACTGTAATAGGTGTTTTGAAATACATAATCTGTTATTATCCACAACCATTTTATTGTGTAATAGTACATCAGAACTCATTGCTCCTACCTAAATGTAATTCTGTACCAATTGACCAACCTCCTCTCAGCAACCCTTGAACTTGCCAGTCTCTAGTAGCAAGTATTATATTCTCACCTTCCAATACATTGCTTTTTATCTTGGACATTTGAGACCATGTTGTCTTGCTTTTGTGTGTCTGGATATTACACAGTAAATGTCCAACAGTACCATCTCAGTTATTGACAATTCCATATTATTATGGTTGAATAGTATTCCACTATGTAAAAACATGAAGACACACACACACAAACACACACACAAAGATTATGTATGATTACCACATTATTTTCCCCCATTCATCTAACAAGGAATATATCTTGGCATATATCTTGGCAATAATGTACAAAATACAGAGCTATAACACACAAATATATCTCTCCAACATAAAGAGCTTACTTCTATTTTAAAGTTTGGTTTTCTGAACTCACTCTACACCCTGAAAAAGAATATAAGGAATTAAAATAACATATTTTTCTGTTCTTTGCCATCTTTCCTTTGCCACTCAAAATTCCACAAGAAACATGCAGGTTATAGGGAAAGGTTCTCCTGTCTAATGTTGCCCAGATGTTCACCTTACTAGCTTCTTATTTCTTGGACCCCTTAGGTGACAGTGACCCTTTCCTTGTTCTCTTCAATTCTCTAGCCAATGACCACATGCCCACACACTTGCCATTGCCTAGATTCTCCCAGGTTTGGGTGTTAATCTAAAGCCCCTGGTTTGTAACCTGCTCCACTGCCTTCCTGCTCCCTGATGTGGATGACCATAGTTCTTTGATAGTTTTCCTGAATAAAGCTATGCTCAAGAGTCATCTGGCAACTCTGATTCACATGGTATACACAGAACACATATACCTAGCTCTTTCATGTCAGATGCTCTGTGTTAAGAATGATCATACTTGCCTTGTTTGTAAACTATAGTCTTCCTAAGTTAAAGTAATTTGGATTCAAGGTTCAGGAACCACCAATACCTCAGCATTGTCACAGAAATTCTTGAAAATCATAGAAGGAATTATAACTATAAAAATTGATTGGTTCAGAAAATGAAGTGTTTCCCTTGCCTTTCCTTTTCTTTCTTTTACTGATGGCTCTTATATGGTGGCACAGAGAATGAAGGGCAGTTCTAGAAAGGCTTTGTACTCCAAAATCCTAGAAAAATAAGAAACACTTGCTAGTCTTTCTCATGTTCTAGCAATCACCAAGGTCATACAGCTACATCCCTCCCCATGGACAGAGACCTGAACCCCACTTGGATTGCACATTAATCCTGCATCTTCATTATCGAAAACTGGATAAACAAAGAATAAGGAGCTGTTCATCAAAACATCCCAAATAGTACAGAACTTTATGCCATTTGTCTAGAACATGTTTTCAGACTCATTCTTGAGAATCTAGGTGAAAAGATGAAGTCAGCACTTCATCAGTGTATTGGCAAAGCAAAGGTTGATATTCAAAATAATCTACAGAAGTCACATGTTCTCTCACTGCGTATGTACATGAACCTGCTCTCCTCTCCTATTGCCTGTAAGATATCATTACCAGAAATTGATTTCAAATCACACACACACACACACACACACACACACACACACACAAACTTATTAGTCAGTTCCATGGGCACAGAGATAAGTAGTTCTCTAGGACTTAGATAGTTTATTGCAGAAATACTCTCCAGGATGGTTGGTAAGACGGTACTAGTGTTAGGGGTGGGCGATGAGACTGCCTGTGAGCTGAGACCAGATGAGCAGAGTACATCCATCCAACGTGGATCAGGAGGGAGGGATCATCACCTGTCTGAAGCAGAGTGGGTTTTGATAATGGATATTTGTAAACACTATAAATCAAAACATTTTTCCCCAAGAGAACTGCCCATACATATTCCAGGTTAGTTCTTTCCGCGAGGTTCTCTCAATAAGACTCATATTTCCTAAAGGATGGCAGATGTGTTCCAGTGTGAATATCTGCCTTAGTACATTTTGTCTTATATAACAGGAGTCCACATACCAAGTCCATGTATTAGTTGTGCTATGCATAGCCTGTGGTACCAATTTCCTGCTGTTCTGGGGGATATGCTGTCTGAGATGAATATGTCAAAAGATTTACTATGTGGTACTGTTTCATTAACTGGTATATAAATGACATTTTCAAAAAATGTCAGATCCTGTAAAAAGGACAAGGTGGTTCCCGGAGTCTTTTTTTATAAGAGAACCAACCTATGCCTGGAGGCTCTTCCCTTTTATCCCAATCCCCTGCCAGAAGACTCCACATGTGAATGTCATAACCTTTGGGAGTATGATTGCCATACATTAATTTTAGTAGGACTTAAGCATTCTGGCCACAGCATCATCTAGAAAGGATAAAATGAAATATTAACATTTCAAATCTTGGAGACAAATACAGGATGTTGACATGGAAGAGATTTTGCTATTGCTCAAGAAATGACCAAATTTATGCTCAAGATTAGCTAGGACAAGCCTGCATTCTGATAGCAGTGTCAGAGGATTTGAGGTCATCTCAAAGTACTGTTTTCCCTCTTAGGGACTATGTGGTAGAAAGCCAGTGAATCTCCAGCATGGAATGTCCATGCTGTGCCTAACATTGTCTTTATAAATGGCCAGTACTGGTTTAGGCATAATGTCTCTGAGCACACATCACTTCCTAAGACTACCTAGATCCATATCCCTGCCATCTGTCCAGTCAGTGGTACATTCACAAGATATTATGTGTCAAGGAAAAATGGCATGAGAGTTTTGCTGATATGGCTCTAGATAACTGTTTAGCCTTATTTACTGGCCAAGAAAGGTTGTATGCTGTCTCTTCAGAGAATGACTTGATAAATATACTTCAGTCACGTGGGAGAATCCATTAGAACCTGCACAGTAAAAACAGCAGAACTAATGCACAATCTCACCACAATTCAATGCCCTTACTCTGCTGAATGACTTAACTAGTCCTACTGATTGTAACTTAGGTCCTGAGGAAGTTCACTGAGAACTAGTTTTCAAATCCTTCTTTACATGTTCATTAAATATGTATTCTAGTCATCCCCACAAAACATAAGGCCTGCTTTATAGGCCACACATTTTCTGTGTACTCTTTCATGCTTTCTGAAACCAGTGATTAAGCCTCATCCAGAAAGCTATGCAGTACAAGCTCCTTAAAATGGGCAACAACGGGCAAATGGGTGTCATCTAGTCCTGGACTAGATAAATAAGAATTCAATCTGGGAAGTCCTGCTTTGATCACAGCTTTTACAAATTGCTTAACTGTCCTTTCACCACAGGTGTTTTTGGTATACAATAGAAATTAACCACAAGTATTAACACATCACATGTAAATCTTAAATAGAGGAAATCTGTCCAAGATGTTTCAGCTGCTCTTTTATCTCAAGGTTTGGACAGGAGAGTGCTGTCTCTCTTGCTCTGCCCTCACTGCATACCACAAGGGTCTGTAAGTAATGAAATTAACTTTCAAAGTATGGATGTGCCATTGAGGCCTAGCTGCAATGGACTCCCTAAAGGCAAGGCTGCTCTGAAGGAGACCACATCATCAGGCACCCTTCTAAGGTTCTTCTGTCTGGGCCTGTAGTAGCTGCTATAACAGAATTTATTGGCTAAGTGGAAACTCATACAACTTTTGCCAAAACGCAAAAGTCTTCGTTGTCATTCCAGTAGGGATAATGATATAATCTTTAAAATGTCTTTCTACTTTAAGAAATGTCTCTTTTTTTTGTTTGTTTCGTTTTGGCTACTGAGTTGTACATTTGTCAATATGTTTTGGGTATTAGTGTCTATTCAAATGTATGCATTCTAACTTTTTCCACCATGTTCTAGACTGCCACCTCCCACTGATGTTTATTCCCTCTTCTATGCTGAAGTGGCACAGCCCACTGCAATCCCCCAATCCCACTTGCGCATCTGCTTTACTCCCTGCACCTTTGGTGTCATGCAAGATATCACTGTCCAGACTTATTTCTAAATTTTCTTCTAGTATTTTTATGCTTTTTTTGTATTATGTCCAGTTCTTTAATCTGTTTTACTTGAAATGAAGTTCTTATTGTGCATGAAACTATTGGGTTGTATCCTTCAGTACTTATTGTCTTAATTGCCATTCTTACTTTCATACAAGTAGAAAGAATAAACATTTTCCTTCTTATACCAATGCTGTGCATAGAGTTACTGGAGCTCTTTTCATCCATAGTTTGATGAGGTCAATGTGGCCAACAAGAATTGAGTCTCTACAGCATCAGGATCCAGGTCTGACTTCAGAATCAACAATTTCAGATATCAGATAAGAATCCATCTTCAGAGACTTATAGTCATTAATCCTTAGACATAATACATGATGGTGCTGTTTCTTTGCCTCTTCTTTTTTTTTTTAAATTAAAAACATTCAAACCTAAGTACAAATCCAAACAGTAACAGGAAGCAATAGCATTGTCCTTCTCATCCTCACCAGGTGATAATAAATGCAGCCTCCAATCACATGGACCAAGGCCTGTCATGTGGGAAACTGTGAGGTGGGAATAAAATTATCAAGAACACCTTGAGGACAAATCCTTCTCCTTGTCAATGTAGATTCTTTCTAAGTGCAGGGCCTCTCTAGGATCCTTCTCTTCACAAATATCCCCATATACACAGACAGACAAACAGAAAGACACACACACACAAGAACACACACACACATGCCGGGCATGGTGGCACACGCCTGTAATCCCACCACTTGGGAGGCAGAGGCAGGAGGATTTTGAGTTCGAGGCCAGCCTGGTCTACAGAGTGAGTTCCAGGATAGCCAGGGCTATAGAGAGAAACCCTGTCTCAAAAAAACCAAAACAAAACAAAAAAACAAAAAAACCCACAAAAACCAAACAAATGAACAAAACACACACACACACACACACACACACACACACACACACACACACACACACACACACAGAGTTCCTGATGGATTTTATCTCCTAGGAAACCCACAGCCATGAGGATGTTCACTCTGCTCACCACCGTTCTCCTGCTGGCCCTGCACACCCAGGCAGAATCTCCCTAAGGAGGCACCGAGGAGGCTTCAGACCAGGAACACTCTGTCAATGAAGACCAGGATATTTCTATATCTTTTACGGGGGATAAAAACACTGCTATCCAAAATGCAGGTGAGAGAAATCATCGTGCTAGAGACATGGAGTAGAGGGGTAGAGGTAAGCTCTGAATTTGGGTCACCCAGGTGACTTTATTTCCTCTTTATTGTCCTCATTGTACACCAAGATCCAAATAGATCAGTTTCTTTGTGTAAAGATTTGTTTGTGAATATCATGTGGTTTCATTCATAATGAGACTCAGTGGCTAGTTGTATATTTTTTCTCTCTAGATCTAAATGGGTAGACTTGATCCAACTGACTTATCTATTACACTTTAGAAAATGGAGATATCTGTTTAGATATTTATGTAATAGCAGAAACAGACAACAGAAAACAAAATTAGACAAATAAGGATTAGTCTTTATTAGTCTTTGGGCTTATCATGTATATTTATTCATAATAATTGTGATTGCTCATGCTATTGGCAGTAATTATCAATGTGGAGAACTAATTTCACCCAGCACATATTTTGCCCAAGATCTCTTGTGCCCTCTGACTCAGACACTAAGTACTGTACATGATCTCTTTAACTCCAGATGTGAAATCAGACTTGACCTGCTATTGCAGAGTCATAGGCTATGGTTTTGAAGAATAGCCATCTGGGACCTGCCATTACTGTGGCCACATCTTCAGATTCTGCTGTCACTGAGCAATAAGAACAAGAACAATATGTGTGTCATCTGACTTGAGAATTTGAAAGAGACTGCTTTTTGTGTCATGTTATGTCCTTGAGTTTTCTCATCCTTTCTATCCAAATAAAGTTCTTACAGCAAATTCTCTTTGTGTGCTTGATTATTGTCTCCAAGTAAGACTCTGAGAACCAAGTACCAGAATGCTAGAAAGAAATTCTTGACTTGGCTCTGTAGGTGTGTCAAGGTTATCACACAGGCTCCTGATGGATAAGAAAAGCCAATGCTATTGTAAGGATCCTAATCTCATATCTTATAACCCCAACCATTTAGATCAGAACCACTCTCAAAGCCTGGCCCCCTGTTACATATTCAACATGGTTATGTTCAGTTTTACATTGTCACAATGACCTAACTTTTCAAAGAAACCAACTTCCTCATTCTAAATGTTAGGATTTGACAAGCAGGGCAGACAAAGATCATTTATCTGCCCGTGAAGCTCTATGTATGTGTCAGCTCTGCAGACAGAACTCTAACTAGCATCAAGCAGCAATTGGAAGTGTGATGGTTTGTATATGCTCAGTCCAGGGAGTGGCACTTGTGGAAGGTAGGCCTCTGTTGGAGTAGGTGTGTCACTGTGGGTGTAAGCTTAAAGACCCTCATCTTACCTGCCTGGAAGTCAGTATTGTGCTAGCAACCTTCAGATGAAGCTGTAGAATGCTCAGCTTCTCCTTCACCACGCCTGCCTGGATGTTGCTATATTCCTGCCTTGATGACAATGGACTGAACTTCTGAACCTGTAAGCCAGCCCCAATTAAATGTTGTCCTTATAAGAATTGCCTTGTTCATGGTGTCTATTTACAGCACTGAAACTCTAACTAAGACAAGAAACAACGCATTAAAGTCCCACTCAGATATGAACATCACCTGAAGTATCTGCACATGTGGGGAAGCTGGCTTTGATATATGAATGCACAACTTTAAACACACACATACACACACACACCATGTGCTCAGGACTTTAGCTATACCTTATGATATCTAGGTGTATGTATCTTAAGATTCCTTTATCTACCTTTCTCAATTGGTGCTAAGCTGTTCGAAAATGTGACTAATATCACTTACATCACCAGATATCCTGTTACACAGAGAGAATCAGCAGGAGGGATCAGGTCCAATAGACCAGCATCCTCATTCACTACACCAATTCATGCCACCTGTACAGGTGACTAAAACCTGCACCAAACATAGTGGCCTGCAGAGGGAGCTGGAGATGCTAAGCTTCCAGTTCTTAACAACCACCCACCAAATTTAACAGGCATATATTGGGCTGCTTTCATGTTTATGAAGAAATGTTCCAGTGTTGAATCTAAAGACATAGAAAACAATAGGCACTAAAATCAGGCCTACTACACAACAGCAGAGAGACTGAGAGAAGTCCTATGCTGAGTTGGATAGATTTGCTGTGCTGGGTACAGAACAACTTTGTTGGTAGTAAGTAAGTTCCATGGGATGTATTGCTCCTTTCAGGATGTGAGGATTTTTCTTATTGCCTATTGTTGTAGGTGTTCCTTGAACCCACCAATTCCCATAAGCTTATACACACTCATATACGTCTCCAATATCTATAATCTCTTCCAACAGCTAGAGTAAACTATACTGTGTGGTTAAACTTAAATATGTAAATTTAATATTAACTAGCCACAGTTTGTTCACTTCTAACTTATAGTTAGTATACAAATATATCTTGGAATCAAAAGTTTATAGCAGAAGGAAATCTATACATATTTGGTTCTCATGCTTGAACACACAGATGAGAAAAATGTTCTAAAACATGTATATATTTGCATGTGCATGTGTGTCTTTCCAGAATTTGTCAAGTATCTAGTTCCTTCTCTCTAGCTAACTTACCTCTATGCTGTGTGGCCATTCACCTGCTCTTTGGTCATGTTAGGGTTCTTTACCCAAGATATTCCTGGTCTAGAGATGCCTCAGGTTTTTCTCAGAGAGCTGCATCCTGGGGCTATGAGGACTAACATGAAAATCATAGAGAAGAGGGTGAACTTCTCCTGCAGTATCAGGGAGCATGAGCTATTGTGTGCAGAGTGAAGGCTAACTGCATGTCAGGTCTCTTAAGACCCTGGCAAGGAAACGCTTTTGTTAAGCAGTTTCCTATTTGAATTTCAATAAAAATTTGGAGTGTTTTTATCATATTCAAAGTCAGTGAATTGAGGTTATTCAATGGCTGCTGCATAGCCCCATGTTCTCAACTACTAGCCTGTATCCTCTATTGTTTTCCATTTCACAGGACTAGCTACTCCCACCATCAGAAATATTTGTATTCTGTGACAAGAACCCAACTGTTGACTGATCACCTAATAGGAGTATATGCTTGACACATTTCTGACTTTGAGGCTGAATGAGAATTCTTAAGCTCTTTTTTTGCCACTCCGACAGCTCTGCAGCCAATTAGTGAACCCAAGTCATCAGCGTTAATTTGTTCACATTTCCCCCTGCAAATTGCTAATTGGTTAAACTAAGCAGTGGTTGGCTAGACTCCTGGGCTGGAAGGAAAGATTGGAGCTGTATCGTTTTCTTGCTAAGTAAATTTAGACTAAAGGGGCACTAAAGGACACACTTCTCTGAACTCCTTGCAACTTAGAATGATTGTTTTGCACAGCAAAATGCTATTAGGTTTGAAAAATATGGATGATGTTCTGGTTCTTGTAGGGTAGAGGTTCTCAACCTGTGGATCGAAACCTCTATTCTTTGAAGTCTTACTTTTAACTCTTATTTATAACGAGTTGAAGTCAAGCTAGTTATCATACATTGTGCGTCATTAGTTTATAAATAGAATGGTCATTTTGTGGTCTGTCCAGGAAATGGTAGCTGAGGTTCTATTGACTTCCACCGTGCTCTACAGCAAAAAAAAAAAAACAAAAAAAAAAAAACTGCACAATTGTCTCTGCAAAGACTCTTGGATGCAAAGAGTTGCAAGGAGAAATAAACTATTATAACAGCTACCTGTCTTGTGGTTCAGTACTTATATTCTGTGGAAGCACAAAAGTCTGTGCCATGACCTGTAATCCTAAAAATAAGGAACAAGCTTGCTGGAGACCAATTTTTTATTTCCCCACACTCAGCCTCTAATACTCACAGAAGTTGTTGAGCAAGACAATCACTTGAAAAAGAAAGATGAAGACAAAGAAGGTGTGCTTTAAAAATATGTCATACATATTAGAAATTAGTGAGGGAATAATCTCAATTTTCAAAAAATAACACTGAAAAGAATTACATATATGTGTATCTCTCCAGGCATTCTAATTATGAGGAAATAAGTAAGAAATACCTGCAGTAGCAATGGAAATAGATGTTTGTCTATTTGCTGAATGAAGAGTAGAATGAGAGACAGAGGAACATGATATTTGTGAGAGATATCAAGAAGAAAAATTATGGAGGCAATTAGAAGGCTCAGTGGTAGCCCAGGTCTGAGGGATGCTGCTGCTTCTACAGGGCTTCTGGGCCTCTCTTTAGGGGGTATCTGCAAATTCTCTCCTTTGCTCTCACAGACTCTCTTTAGGATGTCTACCTTAATTCCTTCCTTTGGTTTTAATAGCATCCCCTTAAAGTATATCTGCAAATTCCATCTTCTGGGGTTTGATGTGAAGTTAGTGGAACCTGACTTTTGTGTACACTCTAGAAATAAGTAAAATAGTACTTACTATCATATAACACCACCAATAACAAAAATGTCCTGTGAAAGTTGAACAAAGAAAATTCTCCCTTTAAAAAAATGTTGATGTAAACTTACGCAAAGGAATTTTGGAGATGTTTGTTTGTTTGTTTCCTATGATCTTGTTTGAGCAATTCATGGGAGGGAGGTTGAGACAGGGTTTCTCTGTGTAGCCCTGATTGTCTTGGAACTCACTTTGTAGACAAAGCATAATGGCCTCAATCTTAACAGCATCCATTTCTCAACTGATGGGATAAAAGGAGTGTGCCACAACCATCAGACATGGCATTTTTCCCTTTAACTTTACAATTTTTTGCTTGTATTATATGGTTTCCAGTTTTGTAGGTTTTATGGGTTTTGTGTGTTTTTCTGCATGTGTATGAGTGTCTCATGCCCTTAGTTGCTTTGGTTTTTTTTTATTATTCTTTATTTATTTTGTTTGTTTGTTTGTTTGAGAGAGAGAGAGAGAGAGAGAGAGAGAGAGAGAGAAGGCATGAGATTAAAAGTTGAGGCAGGTTTGGGAGGAGATGCAAGAGTGATGAAACTCTGATCAAATTATGTTTCATGAGAAACAATACTTTCAATAAAAAACTAAAAACTAAGTAAGAAATATTGGTGGGGTATACAAGGTGAGTGAGAGAAGAAAGAATGACTGAAGGAAATAATCCCCTCTTGGGGGCCAGGACTGAGGGAGAGTACTGTCTGAATGAAGATGGGAAAAAGTTGGCATATTGAATGTGCAATGATTCACCCTCATGGTTAGAAGGAATAGTCCAAAAATCAACTCTGGATCCTCGATTAAAATATGTATGTTGGCTGAGGATGGAATGGAAATTACTTTTAGAGGGGTAGAAGGGAAGAATAGTAAGAATAACATAGGAAGAAGTCAAAAAAGTCACTTTGCTGTGTCTTGTTTTTCTGGAATTGGGGAAAAGGTGAGTGGTCTTAAGGTCTTCAGGAGCTGAAGAGAGCAGGCTCCTGTTGGGGTAAATTTGTAGTAACAAGAGTCATTTTCAGGTGGAGAGGTAAAAGGTTTGAGGTGAGATGGGTGGACTCAATGAGAAAGTCCCTCAAATTTAGTAGGTGTGGGGTCATGAAAATTACCTTGAAAGGGCCCTGACATTGTGGAGAGAGAACTGAAGGCTGATTATCCAGAGGGGAGATAAGAACTAGTTCTCCAGTGTTGACAGGCAATAGGCAGGGAACAAAATGTGGCTTTGGTAGGTGGTGGTCAGAAAACTCCATAGCAGAGAGCAGAGGTGGCAATGTAATGGGGGTGAGTAGATGGTCAGGGATGGGAAAGCATTTAGGTGAAAGAGCAAGAGTTAGGACCAGATATCCATGCATCAATTTGAAAGGTGAGTTGAAATGATATCCCTGTGGGAGAGGTCATAGCCTGAAAAGAGCCAGACAGGTGTTTTACTGAATTGAGGTGAAGTTCCTGTGGAAGTTTGACAATAGTGCTTTTTACAGAGTGATTAGTTCTTTATACTTTTCACGAAGACCGTGGGTCATAGGGAATATGAATGCCAGGGGCATGATGTCTCAGACTTTAGATAGGGTTTGAAGCAAAATGTTGGTCCATTCAGGACCATTGTGTGACTGGAGGGAGGCTGGCACACCAAATCAGGGAATGATCTCTTTGAGGAGAAGTTCAGAAACTGTCTGAGAATTTTTGTTGGTAGTGAGGAAGGCCTTCACCAACCCCAAGAAGGTTTCCACCAAGCCAAGTTTTACAGTGGGAATGTGGGTAAAATCAAGTTTCCAAGCAGTTCCAGGAAGGGAACTTAAAGCCTGATGGGTAGGAAAAGGGGTGGTATGCTACCTGGAGTTGGAGTCTGACATCTGTCAGGTTTTGCAGGAGGCAGTGATAGATTTTTTATAAACTTAAGTCAAAAGAATAGGCAGTAGGTTTTGTTTGTTTGTTTGTTTGTTTTTGTTTTTGTTTTTTTAAGGCAACACTTGCCTGTTAGGATGAAAGAGTTGGTGAAGATAGGACAAACTTTGACCAGAGGCTGGGAGTGAGAGTGGGGATATGGTTTTATTGTAAGATAGTAGTGGGGAGAGTGAGACAAGTCTAAGACCCTAAGGGCTTCAGGTCTAGTTGCCTCATCATCTCAGGTGTTTCCACTGGAGAAAATAGTCATCTGTCTGGTGGGATCTGCAGTGGACAATCCCAATAGCTGTGGGGAAATGGGGGGCCTTTAGGATGACCATAAGTTGGTTTGCATTAATTACTGATCCTCATTTTGTCATAAGTAACCCACATTACTTCCAGACACCAGCCTGGTACTGCAGTTTATGGAAAGCATATTTGGAGTCTGTATAGATGTTGAGGGATTGTCCCTGACCCGTTGAAATGTATGGGAAAGGGCTCTTAGTTCAGACTGTTATTCATAGTATGACCAGGGAGGTCTTATGCTTCAATCACCTCTGAGTCAGACACAATAACAGAGAAATATCTTCTGGCCTCTTCATATAAAAAGGAGCTGCCATTTTTATACCTGGCATAGAGGGCATGAGGCAATGTACCCTCCTGTACGTGTGAACGATGAGGTAATAATTCCTCTAAGGTTTCAGTGCAGGAGTGTGAGAGGGAGTGGTTAGAATTTGGTCAAGGAAAAATGAAATTATTAAGAGGCAGGCATGATTGGAAAGTGAGTGTGGAGACTTCTATTATTGCTACTTGAAGAGAAAGAACCCTGGAGGACACTAGAGACTGTAAGCCTCTGTAAGTTAGGAACAGTGACAGAGTATGAGAAGAGAAGATGGTTATGAGTGACCCAAATGTTAGTTTTTTATGCTCTCAAATAGAGTTCAGTGGCTGCTAAGGTAAGAATACACGGTGTCTATTCCTGGATAGTTAGATCTAGTTTTTGTTGACAAGTAAACAACTGGTACAAAAGTTGGTCCCAGGTAGTGATCTAAGACTCCAAGGGAAAAACCATCTTATTCATTTATGTACAGGGGAAATAAGATGACTCGGGTTAGGAAGGTGTAAGGCTAAGGTGTTAAGGAGAGCCTGTTGGAGCCTTTGAAAAGCTTTGGTAACAGGTATAAGAAGAGGTGGTGGTGCCTAATGCTGCTTCATATAAGGTGTGGGAGGAAAGCAAAAGGAAGGAACCCAGGAATGTGAAAAATGTTCTATTCCTAGGAATGATAATATCTCTCCATTTGTAGAAGGAATAGTTAGATACAGAGTTAGATTCTTCATGTCTAAGGTAGTGGCCCCGTGGGTTGGGGTAATTAGTAGTCCCAAATCGGTGACCTGATGTGTGGACAGTTGGACTTGAGACTATGGGACCTTCTAGCCTTGACTGAACAGGGAATTTTGAAGAGCAGAGTTGTGACCTTGGCTAGTTTTTAAAAGAGGTACTTCAGAGAAGAATTTTGTCTACATAATGGACAATCTTAGACTAAAGGGTGAGACAAAGACATTTGAAGGGGATAACATTTGAAATTTAAATGAAGAAAATATCTAATAAAAAGAAAAAAACGAAAAAAAAAAAACAAAACAAAAACCACAAACCAAGGTGAACATGCCTGGGCAAGCAAGCCAGTACCATTCCTGACCTGCTTAAATACCAGTCCTGACTTCCTTTGGTGATTAACAACAATGTGAAAGTGTAAGATGAATAAATCCTTTCAACACCCCCCCCCAAAAAAAATTAAATAAGCTTCCTTAATCCCAACCTGCTTAATTATGTATCAACAGTCATGTGAATTGTCTCTGTTGTAATCTATTGAATTTACAATGCACCAGGAATATCTATCAACCCCAAAAATATATCACACACTTCCATTAATATATATTCCTGTGATTTAAAAAAAAGCACCTCTTGCAATGACTACAGAATTTGAAAATGTTTTCCTTCTGCAGGGATATAAGATATAGACTTTGAGAAACAGCTTCTATACTTTGTGCAGAAGAAGTTTCTACCATGATCCGTTTGAAAGTGTTCTCTCGTGTTTTCTGACTCAAAACATGTCTCATTCAAGCACAACCAAGGCCAGGTCTGACTTTCTTCAAAGTTTTTAAACAATTAATTTACATTCCAATCACTGTAGCACACACACACACACACACACACACACACACACATCCTGTTTAGTCCTCACAGAATCCCTCACTTTTTCCTCCTCTGAGAGAGTGGGCCATTCTCAAGGGTAATCCCCCAACCTGGTGCATCAAGTCTGTGCAGAATTATATACATCCTCTTCCACTGAGGCCATGGAGACTGAGCTGCATGTCTGCCGCATATGTGCCCATGTTTGTATTTTGGTTGATGGCTCAGTCTCTGAGAGCTCCCAGGGGTTAGGTTAGTTGACTCTCTTGGTCTTCCTGTGAGGTTCCCATTCCTTTCAGGGCGTTAAATCCTTCCCCCAACTCTTCCTTCTGGGTCCCTGACCTCCAACTAATGTTTGTCTCTGAATATCTGTATCTGCATTAGTCAGCTACTGGGTAGAACCTCTCAGAAGAGTTATGCTAAGCTCCTGTCTGCAAACATAAAAGAATATCATTAATAGTGTTAGAGACTGTGCTTGACCATGGGATGGGTTTCAAGTTGGGCCTGTTATTGGTTGGCCATTCCTTCAGTCTCTGTTCCCTCTTTGTCCCTGAATTTCTTGTAGATTTGACAAATTTGGATATAAATGTTTCTGGGTGGTGTCTTTATCCCTTCACTGGGGGTCCTGCTTGGCTACAGGAGGTGGGTTCTTTTGGTTTTATGTCCCAAATGTTAGGTATATTGTCTAATGTCACCCAAATTGACTCCTGAGAGCCTCACACTTCCATGTTTTCTGGGACATCCTAGAGATAATCCCTCCCCACCCTGTTATCCCCACAGCTACAGATTTCCATTCATTTTCCTGGTCCTCTGGGCCTCTCTCCTGTCTCTTTCACACCTGGTCCTGCCCCTCCATTCCTGTCCTCCTCCCCTCTACTACCCTGTTCCCTTCCTCCCTCCCTGTTGCGGGCCAACCAGCCGCTTGCAAGGAACGGTTCATCTGAGATGGGAGCTCGGGCTGAAAGAGAGGAACTGAATGGACGGAAGAAAGAATGGAGCCAAGTCAAACCCAACTCTGATCAAAGCTCAATTTTACTATTCCAACATGCAGTTATGAAGGAGGGGAAGGGGGGGTGCCGATTCCTGCCAAATAGTCCTGGGGTCCAGTAGCAGGGTGACCACATGTATGGCTCCTAACAGCAAAGCGGCAGGTTCCAGCAGTGGGCGTGGCAGAACAATTGAGCAGCAAGCTCCATCCAGGTGTAAACAGTGGAACCATTAAGGCTGGGGGAGGGGAGGCTACATCTCCTCCCTGTTGTTAATAAAAAAAGAAAAAAAGGAAAGGCTGGCCTGAGGCAAAAAATTTATCTACGCTCAATAGTTCTGCCTGAATTCTTAGGGCTAAAGAGAAAGCCTGTCTCTGTAGGATTTCCTAACTATTCTTATGAAAAATCGTATCTGGATAAGACTGCCCTTTCTGTCCTAGTAAACAACTAACAGAAAAGCCCTGAGCAGTAGGCTCTGACTTTATAATGCTAATCAGTACTGGATAGCTAACTTCCGAGTAGAATTTTAAGTAGGTCCTTGGGACCCTGGCAAGGGTTGACTGTACAAATTTTAAATGCACTTTATTAAGAATAACACTGAGTTGATATTCCTCCACATTTTTGGATGACAGGCAGGAAACAGGGAGGAAGGGATAACGACTGGCTCCGTAGTACAAGGCCAATTGGCTTTTTTAGGGTGGGAGGCTGTGAAGGGCTTGCCCTTCCAACAGTATGGTTTCCAACCTCTCTCCCCCCCTATAACTTAAGTTTAATAAGGCCACACTTAACTGAGGTGATCAAATGATTTTCTCATCATTTAGCTGGGAATAGATACCAACGTCCATCCAAACCGGGTATATCACACAGGGAACTCAGAAATGGTCAAGCTGGACCTCCCCTTGCAGTAATTCTCTGCACCAAGCAGAACCAATACTGTATTCGTATGATCACGAAACAGTATGTACAATTCTGATTATTGTGCAGCTCCTAAAGGAGAATTGTCAACCTCAGATTTAGCAAGACTTAGACAAGAATTATATCATTAGTAACACCTGTGGCTGAAATAGGAGCTGGAAGTCATCCTCCTCATCTCTGTTATTCCCACAGCCTGAGGAACTAATGGGACCTTGCAGTAACAACAAGGGTGAAAAGCCAGAGGCCAGCTAATGGACTAAGCCTGTATATCAAAATAAAAACCAATCTCTTTTAATATTTGAAATATGTACTTTTCTAGCCCTCTTGGTAAACCTAAATTTCAATTCAGACCGAAGGCCATGTGCTGGGATGTCCTTGGAATGAAGATAGCAGTTGCCACCTGTGTGCTCTTGGGGGCGCGGGATGCAAGCCCACTGGTCTGGCTGGAAAATGTTGATTAACCTGCTTGAAAAACAAAATCTAGACAATGAGAAAGTAGCAAAGCAAATCTTCTTTTGGGGGAGTCCAGGTACTTTATTCAGTTGCAAATTGTAAAGCTAAGGCTAATCTCCGGCCTCCTGTTGGAGAGCTGGCTCAGAGAGTAGCAGGAAAACAGCTTTTCTGGGAGTCTCAGTTCCCAGCTGAATTTTAAGCAAAAGAGGAATTTTAGTCCTCAGAATGATACTTATGAGAAGATTCAGAATCTGTGTTCATCTGGTGAATTAATCTCTCTGGCAGCCACCGAGCTCCATCTTCATCTCATGAAAAAACACAAACCAAGCCCCTTCCTCAGATTAGAACCAGATCTGGACCCTTCCATTCGTTAGTCAGTGGGTCCTTCCATTTTACCAATGCATAAGAATTAGAAGTAACTGGATGCCAGTGGCAATCCGCTGCAGACTGAACTTTAATATCAGTTTGCAAAAAATTTAGAACAAATAAGGTAAAGGCAAGATGAGCCTTTGGTGACCTTGGGGGATATAAATGCCCCTGTTTTGTTTTAAAAAGCCAATTCTTTAAGGTGCGATGAGCACGTTCAACTATTCCTTGTCCCATGGGGTTATAGGGAATTCCAGCTTTATGTTTGATACCGAATTCCTTACAGAATGAAATAAAATTTTTACTAGAATAAGATGGCCCATTATCTGTCTTAATAAGTTTAGGCAATCCCATGGCATTAAAGGCTTGCAGGTGAAAGACCCACAATGTAAGGGCTCCCCCACGTTTTGACTCAGGAGAGGCGACACCCCGAAATCACCCACAAGAAACGGGTCTTGCTGCAAATTGCAAGAGGATTTTTATTCAAGAGCGCTCTCGGGCCCATGGTCATACACCACGCAGGGGTAGAGGACCGTGGCACCCCGAGTAGCTGGGTAAGGGGGTATTTAAAGGAAGAAACCGAAACTCAAGGAAGTGGGGAGGGCGTTGTTGGAAGATACCAAAGATACCAGTTAAGAGTCACAAGGAAGTGTAAAGTTACAAGAGTCACAAGGAATACCTGGTAATTGTTAACTCTCAAGACAGCTTCTAAGAGCCCCTAACAATAGCACATTTGCATTGCAGGTTCTGGTAATGGCCAGGGTGACTTTCTTTGAAAGAGCACTCTTTGAACCCAGGAAGCGGGTGGGTAGAGGAATGTCGCTATCTCTTTTATGATTAGCATACCTTTACAAAGGCCACATTCCCAAGCCTGGGCCTAAAGGCCTAGAATTCTGTTTTTATGTTGTTATACTTTCACAGGCAATGATTAATTACGTTTTTAGAAGCCTCTCCTGTATGCAGATAAGCAAAAAGAAATCCTGAACAGGTATCGATACAAACATGTATATATTTTAGTTTTCCAAATTCTGCATAATGGGTTATATCCATTTGCCAAATATGATTAGGCATAAGCCCTCTAGGATTGACTCCTAAATGTGGCACTGGAGAGAATGTAATACATTTAGGACATTGTTTTACAATCATTCTAGCTTGCTCCTTAGTGATCTTATGTTGGAGCCTTAGGGTATGGCTAGAGAGATGAAACCTTTCATGATCACATTGGGCCAAAACAACAGGATCCGAAATTAAGGCTTCTCCTATTAGAGCTCTGTCAATGCAATCATTGCCTTCAGCTAGAGGCCCAGGAAGATCAGACTGAGACCGTATGTGGCCCATATTTTCCAGGCGAGAATGATGTTTTGCAATTCTGAAAATAAAGATCCTGACAGCCTATTGAAGTTAAACGTACCACAGGTCTCCAATAAGGGTACTGATTGTGCAACATATAAACTGTCAGTAAAGATATTAAAAGCCTCATGTACAGACTGAAAGACCTTTAGTACTGCTGTTAATTCAGCTAACTGAGCCGAAAGGCCAGGAGTCTCTATGATAACTTGTTGATTATTAATAAGATATCCAGCTCGCCCTTTAGAGGAGCCATCAGTAAAAATCAATAGAGCATTATATAAAGGCTGTAAGGAAGTCATTTTAGGAAATATCACATCATGTACATTTAAAATTTTTATCAACCTATCTTGGGGGTAGTGGCTGTCTATAGTTTCGTTAAACCGTATTTGTGCAAGCAACCAATCTGTACTATCCTGTTTCGGCCAAGTGTCCTGACTTACGCTGTAAGGCTGAACAATGATATCTGGCTTTTTTCCGAAATAAGTTAATGCCTGCCTTTTTCCAGTGATAATCATCTGTGCCACTGCTTCGTGATATGGCAAGATATTATGTTTGGGAGAAATCCTCGAATGTATCTACATTATAGGAAAATTTTGCCATAGCAGTCCCATAGGCACATGAGTCATATTAAAAATTAACAGATGCAGTGGCAAGGAGTAATCTATATAAGTGACAAATTGCTCTTCAATAGCTTTTTCCACTAGCTGTAAGGCCAGCAATCCTTCTGAGGTTAGGGATCTAGGGGAAGTGGGATCAGAACTCCCTTTAAGAATATCAAATAAGGGTTTCAACTCCCCTGTAGTAAGCTTTAAATAGGGGTGAAGCCAATTAATATCACCTAACAATTTTTGAAAATCATTTAAGGTCCTTAAGTTATCTCTATGAATAACAATCTTCTGGGGAAAAACAGCTTGTTCAGTGAGTCTAAAACCCAAATAATTATAAGGATCCTGAGTTTGTATCTTTTCAGAAGCAATTTGTAATCCCTTATCAGCTAAGGCTTTTTGTAAGTCTTTGTAACACAAAAGCAAATCTTGGGGGTCCTTTCCTGCCATCAAGACATCATCTGTGAAATGAATGATGTAAATATTTGGCCACTGTTGCCTAACAGGCTGAATGGCTTGCGCCACAAACCTTTGGCATAAGGTGGGACTATTAGCCATCCCCTGTGGGAGAACTGTCCATTGATATCTTTTCATGGGTTCCTTGAAATTTATAGAAGGAACACTAAAAGCAAATCTTTCACAATCCTTTGGATGCAAAGGGATGGTAAAGAAACAATCTTTCAAATCTATAACAATCTTATAATATCCCTTAGGAATGGCTACTGGGGAGGAGATCCCCGGTTTTAAAGTTCCCATAAGTACTTTTCTTAAACTTTTCTTAAATCTTGTTAACAGTCTCCATTTACCCGATTTCTTCCTGATAATGAAAATGGGTGTATTCCAGGGAGAATGAGATTCCACCAAATGTCCTGCTTCTAACTGCTCCTGCACTAGCAAAGAAGCGGCCTCTATTTTCTCTTTAGGTAAAGACCACTGATCTACTCACACCGGAATATCATTTCGCCATTGATTTTTTTCAGCGTGGGATGCAGGCAAGATAGTGGCCACTACTGAAAATACTTTAAACCTCTTGTGTTAGAGTGAGGTTTAAGATCCTCAAAAGTCTTAATTCCCTGTCCCTTCTTTATTAGTCCATGACCAGGCAGGGGTCCCTGCCCGAATGTCTGCTCAGTCGCCATCTCCTTAGAACTGTATATAATAACGCCCATCTGTGACAACAGATCTCTTCCCCACAGAGTTACGGGCAAATTTGACATAACATACAGCTGAATTTTTCCTGATTTCCCATCCCCATCTCTCCAGGTTAGCAATTTGGAACTATGTTTTGGGTTACTAGCATACCCAATTCCTTGAAGGTGAGTTAAGGAATCAGTCAAGGGCCAGTTTGAGGGCCAGTCCTGCCCTTTTATAATCATTACATCAGCCCCGGTATCTATTAATCCTTCAAAGCTTTTTCCATCAAGCGTCAATTTAAGATTAGGTCTCTGATTAGTGATAGATTGCACCCAATTTACACCAGAAGAATCAAAGTTATTTTGTCCTCTCTCATTTTTAAAGAATTTATACAATGACTGGCGTAAAGGGATCAAAGTAAGTTGAGCAATTTTCTGATTAGCGGGTATAGTTATAACACCATAAGGGGAAGCGGCTATGATTTTAATTTCTTCCTCATAATCATTATTTATAACACCTGGATAAATCTGCAGGCCTTTTACAATAGAACTGCTTCATCCTAAAAGAAAGCCACAGGTTTTTACAGGTAGCAGTCCAAAGACTCTGGTAGGCAGAGTTTGGACTCCCATTTCTGGGGTTAATACTGCATGGATGGTGGAATAGAGGTCCAATCTTAGATTTCCTGGGTTTGACCTGACAAGCTCAAGAACTGATCTTGTTGGCTGGGTAGCAGATTTATAGCCCCATAAGCTGTCTTCTTTGAGTAACTTGGGGCCTGGGGCTGACCCCTTTCCTCGTTTCCTGGCACCGGGTGGCTCAAAACCTCTGGTTTACACTTACATTCTCTTGCCCAGTGGCGGCCCTTCCTGCACTGGGGACAAATTCCTGGGGCACAGCCTGTTTGTCTAATCTCGTCACCCTTGTTCTTAGGACAATTACTTTAAAAAATGATCCAAACTTCCACATTTAAAGCATGCATTGTTCCCTCGTTTCCGCAAGAACATTGCTTGCACGTGGGTCCCCTTCGAGATCTCGCAGGAAGGCCCGATGTCTGCACAAAGACGGACATATCCCTCCAAATCTGTCTGTCCCTTATGCGGTTGAATCACAGCTCGGCACATTGTGTTAGCATTCTCATAAGCCAATTGCATAATGAAAGGACTTCCCGTGTCTGAACTTCCAAGGATTCTACTAGCTGAAATAAATAGCCTGTCCACAAAGTTCTGATATGGCTCATCAGAACTCTGCCGAATGCTAGCTAAACTTCCACCAATATCTCCTTTGACTGGCAACTGTCCCCAAGCACGGCGTACAGCTGTTGCAATTTGTGTGTACACTGCAACAGGAAAATCAATCTGATTTGTCTGTCCCTCATATGGACCCTCTCCTAAAAGCATGTTGCTATCCCAGTCTGAATTACCAGCCTGAGCGTTAAAAGCGGCAGTTTTCTTACTGGTGTCTCACCATTCAGAATCCCAAAGCAAAAAAATCTCCTCCTGACAGGGTAGCCTTACAAAGAGTCTTCCAATCTAAGGGAGTTAAGTGTGACTCCATGACTGTGTCCAGTAACGCTTGAGTGAATGGGGCTGAAGGGCCATATTGCACAAAAGCCATTTTTAACTCTTTTATCAACTTGAAATCCAAAGTCTGGTAATGTCTGGCCCTAGTATCTTGCTGATCAACTACCTAGACCACAGGAAAGGCTAGCGTATTAGGCGTATTTTGTTCTCTCCCACGAGCCTGACTCACAGCTCTTTCTAGCAGCACCAGGTGAACTTCAGAAGAGTTACTCCTCTCCACTTCTGAGATCTTTTTTAGCTCCCGAAGCTCATTAGTCAGCCTCTGAAGCTTAATTTCAAACTCTAATTTGCTTAGTCCTGTGTCCCTATGAGTAGCACCTCCCAAGGTGGGGACCATAGGTAGAGCAGGAGATTCACAAGAGAACCAATTTTCATTAAAATAATGGGCAGCTCCTCTATCTGAGTGATTTTTGTTAGAAATCAGGTTATCATCAGAGTTTCCACATTTATAAATTTTTGAGTTAAGAGGATCTTTTTCTGAGGAGGCCCTCTCCAATAGGCACTTCTCCTGAGATTCTACAAGCTCTGCCTGGGAACAATTTAACCCTGGAGAGGTGGCATCTTTTATAGCATCATTACGAGCCCCCAGTGGCCTAAGGTAAAATTATCTGCCTGAACGATTTTTAAGGCCTCACCAACTTTCTCCCAGGTTCTGTAATCTACTGTTTCTTCTTCCTTGAACCATGGGCAACAGCTATCTATCTTACCTAAAAAATTTCTTACCAATTGTACTTCAAGCCTTACTCCTCTGGCCTGAAACAGCTCCTGAAAACTAAGGACAAACACCTGATCCATAACTTTAAACCCTACCTTCTCCCACCTGAAACAGCTTCCTAAAAGCTGCGGACAACCACCTGATTCCAGTTTCTAGTTCCGATTAACAGCTGCTGGCCAAAGCAGAACCAGCGTTGGGTTAGCACTGATTCAAGCTTAGTTCGTATCCTACTGCACCCTCAGCAACACTTTACAAAAATGAAATTTTAAGCTAGCGCTAGCATATGTACCTGTTCATTGCTCCGGTGCCCGATACGAAGACCATTTGCCTTTTCCGTGGAGCTCCACATGGACAGCGTCCTCTCAGCGTCCTTTTGCCATTCTTCAGGTCCCCATTCTGGCGCCAAACTGTTGTGGGCCAACCAGCAGCGTCGACCAGCAGCTTGAGAGGAACAGTTCAACTGAGATGGCAGCTCAGGCTGAAAGAGAGGAACTAAACGGACGGAAGAAAGAACGGAGGCAAGTCAAACCCAACTCTGATCAAAGCTCAATTTTACTATTCCAACATGCAGTTATGAAGGAGGGGAAGGGGGGGCAATTCCCACCTTAATAGTCCTGGGGTCCAGTAGCAGGGTGACCACGTGTATGGCTCCGAACAGCAAAGCGGCAGGTTCCAGCAGTGGGCGTGGCAGAATGATTGAATGGCAAGCTCCATCCAGGTGTAAACAGTGGAACCATTAAGACTGGGGGAGGGGAGGCTACACCTCCCCTCTGCCACCTATAAGTATTTTCCTTCATCTTCTCTATGTGATTCAAGCATCCTGGTTTGGGTTTTCTTTCATGTTTAACTTGTTTGGTTCTGTGACTTGTGGTCCCATTTAAAGCACATTGGAATCTTGAACCAGTATTGGGACTAAAGCCTAGATCCTGAATTCCTTCCTCCCTCCCTCCCTTCTTCCCTCCCCCCCTCTCTTTCTTCTTCCTATTATTATTTTATTTGTCTCGATTTCCCCAGTTCTTATGTCTAGTCTGATGAACTGCCAGTTGGAATTCTGTCATTGAATCAGCCTAGCCTTTTGCCCATTTTCTCCTCTAAGACACACACATGCACACACACACACACGCACACACACACACACACACACACACACCACACACACACACACACACACATGCACACACAGACCCACACATACTTGTTCTTCCCTGCCACCACCCCCTTCCTTAACTCAGGGTTGTATTGGAGACTATGGCATCTGTATCTTAACCTGTCTGCTGTTCTCTACAGTGTGCTGACATTAGTAAGCACTTACTTGTTGCCTTTGTATACAAAAACCGAGAATTCATCCTCAAGAAGAAGTAATTATTCTAACCACACTCCCAACCCCAACAATGCCAACCACATATTTCATGGTAGGTTATCTTCTTAAAGAGAGTTAACATTTATAAGCATTAATTTGTAACACACACACATAGATAGATAGATAGATAGATAGATAGATAGATAGATAGATAGATAGACAAAAATTGATACTTGGAGAATTGATAGCCCCTTGAGCCATCTGATACTGAAAATAGATGTTGAGGGTAGAATTTAAATATTTAATCAATAATTTTCAACTTTTGTTATGATTAGTAAAACAAATCTACTAAAAATTGTGATTCTTAAGGCTAAAATTTAACAGAGATAAAACTGTAAAATATTAATATTCTTAAAGCTGCTAATTTGTCATAAACAAATTATATAAATAATTTATAACCAAGTATGTAAGCAAGTATTGTTATTGTTGGGAAAATGCTCTAGGCCCAAGTTGAGTTTACTGGTCCCAAGGAAGGAAGCCATGGAATTCATCTAGGGGAGCAAAGACTGAGGTGGGCTAGGGAGAGAGAGAAAGCCTGCATGCACAGAGAAGAGGAGAGAGGAGAGAACAACATGTCTAGATTATATAGGGAAAAGCCTCTGGGGGTAGGCAGCCCTACAGACTCAGGGTAAACCTGTGCCTCAACTCAAGTCAATAATCTCCTTCAAATGTTCTAGAGCATATAGGGAATAAGATGGCTAAAGAAACTATCTTAGGTCTGAGGCCAGTTCTGAGAGCAACCAAAAACTAAGACAGGACTAGGAATTCTAGGAGTACAAGAGACCCCAGATGTTCTCACACACCTGAGGAAAATCCAAGAGAGAGCATTGAGGTCTTTGACCCTTGTTAGCTGGGTCATAGTTTCAAATCTAACCCTTGGAACTGAGGAGAACTGCCACTTAAAAATTTAGTTAGTTACAATTTAAATTGAGTGTATAATCTTTCATGGATTCCTAGGCCATAACACTGGGAGCTAGGTTTTTCTTTAAAAGGCTTTGATTAAGATTCTGATTCTTGAACCCAAAAGTCTTTACAACAGCATATACCAAATATTTAAAGAAGTATATATAATAAGGATTTTTTAGAGGGGACTGAAGTAGAAACATAAGGGTTCTTTGGAAAATCAGTACTACTGGAAATTGTTTTGCTGGGACAAACATGTGAAGGAGTATTTTCCTGAGGTGGACACTGGTGAAAGGCTAAGGCAGAATCATGAAGGAATGTTTTACTGACAGAGACAAAAGACAAAGGATGTTCTCCTAAAGCAAGCATATGAAAGGACTTGTGATAAAGGATTCTTTGCCAATACACATGTATTGTTTCACATTACATTGTGTAGTTACATTCCATCTGTTGGGACTCCATACAGAGAAATGTACAAAAACAAAAACAAAAAAACTTCTGGCTTTTTTGATGCTTCTGCAGACTGGGGCTGATTGGCAGACTGAAGTCAGCTGCGATTGGCAAATGACCTCAGCTGAGACAGATGCTCATGCCTCATGAGGCAAGACCCAGGGAAGACATATGATGTTTGGAGGGTATTAAAAAGGCCTGGATGAACAGTGATGGAGTCTGAGGTTAGCTTGCTTATAGAGGTAGTTGTGCAAGTCTTGTTAGTCTCCAGTCTTCACTTATTTCCAGTTCACTGAAAGAGAGCCACATTCTAAGAACTTCTCCTGGCATTCCTGCTAGTCCCTCCTGCTGACTTGAGCCAAGGCTGAAACATTGCTGTTTCTGCTAGGTCATACCACTGCTGCTGATACATGTTTGCTATCCTGACTTTATCAAACTGGATGGCTGGTGTATCACTGAAGTGTTTTGAAGAAGATTTATATGCCACTGCTAACCTGTGAACTGATATACAGATTTCCAGACAACACAGATGGGAGTTGCTCCAAAGAACTATTTCTAAATAGCTCCATTTCCCCATTATCCTTGCTTCTCCATTACCTTCAGTGGGTAGTAGGCTAAAAGGGAGCTTAATGTATTTAAGAGCCATCATTAAAAATAAGGGTTGAAAAAAATTAAAGTTACAGGGGACCTTGAGAAGAAAGCAAATTGAAGACACAGTATTCATAATTCCCATGTAATAAGAAAGCAGGTTAGGAGTTTACTGTTTGTCTGCTTCCTTTACAAAAGATAAAGATGAGCTTCATCCTGTAACACAAGTCTTTAAGTCAATGTCTCCTGGTTGATACCTTTTTAATGAAGAAATGTTCCAGTGTTAGGTATAAAGGCACAGAAAACAATAGACACTAAAATTATGCCTACTATACAACATCATAGAGTCTGATGGAAGTCCTATGCTGAGTTGGATGAGTTTGCTGTGCTGGGTGCAGAAAAACTCTGTTGGCAGTAAGTAAGAACCATGGGACAGATTGTCCCTTTCAGGGTGTGACAATTTTTTTTATTTCCTATTCTTGTAGGTATTCCTTGAACCCACCCCTGACTATATGCTTATACACACTCATATACTTACCCAATGTCTATAATCTCTTCCAATAGGTAGACATCACTTGCCTGTTAGGATGAAAGTGTTGGTGAAGGTAGGACAGACTTTGACCAGTGTCTGGGAGTGAGGGTGGGGATTGGGTTTGTAGTGTAAAAATGTCATGGGGAGTGTGAGACAAGGGAGCTAAGGCCTCTTCAGTTGTCCATAGCCAAACCTGTAAGATCATCTTGAGGGTTACCTGGGAGTGATGGTCCCTGCTCCTGATTGGCATAAGAGCAATCTACAGACCAATGTACCTCCTGATAGCACCATGGATATGTCATCTTTAGCTTTTGGGGTTTAGAGCAAGACCTTGTCCAATAGACTTGTTGACCAACTTCTTAATCCACAGGGCAGTGAATATCCTACCTGGTGGAGTTGCCTGTGCCCCAGAGTGGTGGCTGTGGTGCAGGCTATAGAGCCTCAGACCAGCCTGTGTGGTTGCTAGCACATACAGGGCTTCAGAACCATTGTTAGTTGAAAACAGCATATTCCTCGACGGATCATGCCAAGACAGCAAAGTTCACACTTTGAGAGGTCTTGATTAAAAGAAGTGAATAATCAAAGGAGGTAGGGGCAGGTTTCACATCTTTTCACCTGGCTGCAACCTAGGTAACATAGGTGATAACTTGCAGTTGATGCAGGTAACACAAGGGGGTGCTATGTTTGCCCTAGAAATGAACACAGAAGACTAGTGTCCCTTAGGATGCTGTCATCGCAAGTTTAAGAGCCTGGCTGTATCCAGTTTCTGATGCTAACACCGGTCAGTTCCATTGGTCAGTTCCCTGTGTACACCACCAGCTCTGGTCCTATCTTAACAACAAAGGGCCCTGCACTTTTTAGAAGTAAAAAGCTATTTAGCATTTTTTTTTTTTTTTGCTTTGATACATTTAACCTATGCCTTCAAGGGTCTTACTTTTAAAAAAGAAAATAGCCATTAATGTCTTTTCTCAGGTGAGAATATTTGCTACAAAAGCCTTGCAAGTCCTTCCTTCCTCTAAAGACCCAGAATGATGCTTCACTTGCTGCAGGAACCTTTATCTCATTCCTGCAACAGTCAGCAGTGACTTTGAACATCAGCTAAACAACAAGCTTATAATACAGAAGGGTATGGATTATTAAAAATAATTCCTTGAGAACAGGGTCTGAGGAGCCAGGTATCAAAATGAAGTGTATGGGTTTCATTCTACAATAAAAAAGTCAAAGGATGTCCTTGAAAAAAACTCAAATACTGTATTATTTGTGGATATTTTAAATAACTTTCATGTGTGTGTACGTGTATTACACATCATTTGTTTATATGTGTGAATACATGTATATATGTGTTTAAAGGCAGAAGGTAGTGTTATCTTCAATCATTATCTACTATATTATTATTATTAATTTTGTGTTTGGTATTTTTACTGTATAAACTGTGTATAAGATTGGCATGAAGGACAAAAGAAGGGGCTAGATCTACTAGAACTTGAGTTACAAAAGGTGATGAGAGGCGATTAAGTGCTCAGAATCTAACCAGGTCCTCCTGAGCAGTGAATGCTCTTAAGTGGGGAGCCGTCTCATCAGAGGTCCACCTCATATATTCATTTTTGAGATGGATCATTTATTGAGCCTGAGGTCGTGCATTTCGTCTGGCAGGCTGGCTAGTTAGTTTGGAGATCCACATGTCTCCATCCCATGTCCCATGGCTAAGAGTACAGACATGCTGTGATGCCTGGTTTATTACATGGGTGCTCTTAATCAAACTCAGATCTGTAAGCTTGCACAGCACACACTTATGGACAGTGCCCTGTCTTCAAACTCCTACTTTAAATTTAAAGAAGCCCTGCATTTTGGTATGTTTCTTCAGCCAACATTCTTTTGTTACATGTCAATCATGTGACAAGGACTCCTTTAATCAGTTGCATCTATCCAGGTGAGATATCTTTTCTATGGGGTTTCATTTCTTCTTTCAAACAGAGAATTCTGAAAATCTAAGGTATCCTGCTGGAGCTGAATTATACTCATGAGAAAACATTGTATGCACATTAACAGAGAAGCCCCGCCCAAGTCTGACAGGGAGCCCATCATACTGTAAATTCCCTGGTGGGAAGGTCAGGCCTAGGGCAGACTCAGAACTATTGCTTTACTAACCATAGCCTTGTTTATTTCTTCACCCTGCTCTACCCTCTTATTGCTTTCGATAAGGCCTTGTTTTCCATAAGTTCATTGTGTCTTATGTCTAAATGTAATAAATGCCCTCACTGACTCAATATTGGCCATTCAATTTAAAATAAAATGATGCAATATATCTTGTCAGTGGTCAGTACATAAATGATTAAGTGACTCTGGATCCCACACTCAAGAGCTCTCATAGCCAATGTGTGCATTAAAGTCTTAAGCACAAACACCCAAGGCATAAATGACTGAGGAACAAGATAAAGGGAACCTGGGTCGACATCTTTGCCTTGCCTTGGAATTGGATAGAAAAGACAAAGAGGTTAAGGAGGCAAAGGGATGCAGAAGGCAGGCAGGATGGCTGTGTGCTGGCTACAGGGAATCACCCAACACATCAGAGACAGGAACAGATTGCCATAAACCATGGAACTTAAGAGAGCCCTGCTTGAGCCAGTGATTGACTTCTGCAATCATTTGAGAATTCAGCAGAAGAGAGGACAAACTGTGAGCACACAGAACCCTTATGCAACAAGTGTTTGCATTTAATCAAGAAAGTTTAATTTGGTTTAAGTTTTGTCCATCTTCATGGAGGAAAAAATTCTGGTGTTTTCTTTGGTTTGCAGGATCTTTGTCTTCTTCTCTATTATCACTTGCAGCATTTGAAAGGAGATCCACAAGTTCCAATCTTATGCCTAAGGCCAATGCACCGATACTGGCATATGCCTCCGTTTCGAATGTAAGTTACTGGATCATTGATTTTTTGGCTAAAAGCTGAAAAATAATTAAGAAAAACCACACGTTAGAATTAAACATGCGAGGTCAGAAATACATACCAACGTGTTTTTATAATAAATAGAACCTAGCAGGCTCTTCCCCCCAAACAGGGATGTCTGTTTTAGCAGGACTGAATCCAATTCTTGATAGAGAAAGGCACTGTTGCAGTGTAAAGAGTGATGGTTTTTCTAGGACCCTGAGGTTGAAGGGTCTGCTCCACCCCTGACATATTGGAGTTTTCAGGCCAGCAGGCAGGAGCTCAGGAAAGATTCTGTGTGAGTCCCATGCTTCCTCTCAGCAGCCCTGCCTTTGATTTTCAGCACACAAGACCCTTGTACTAGTATCTGAAACAGACACTGAGTGTGACTGTGAACATGCATGTGCATGTGTGCACGTACATATAGAGGCCACAGGTTTGCCTAAGATGTGTTCATCAATTCCTCTCTGGCTCATTACTTGTTTTACCTCCCTCTTTTGAGTTGACTAACCCTATTATTCTGTTTGTCTAATGTCAACTATGAAACACAGTTTGGAGCCTGGAAAGATGACTCAGCAGTTAGGTGTGCATACTGCTCCTGCAGAAGACCTGAGACAAGTTCCTAGTATCATATCAGGCAGCCCATATGTGCATGCAAATAACCCCTTCTCTGAGAGATTAGATACCCTTTTATGACCTCTTTGGGTACTGTACTTCTTGGCATACACCCACACACAAATCCATACATATACACATAATTTGAAAGAATATAAATCCTTTAGACAAACTACACTTAAGGTAGAGTTTGGGAGACTGGATTTCATAGCCTCCCCTGAGTTAGGAGCCTCATTACCCCTGTACACAATGTGTGCTTAAGGGTATTCCATGGGGGTAGGGGGAGTGGAAGTTCTCCAACAGAGGCTTGGCTGGTTATTCTGAATGGTTTTCTAGAGTAAGCAGATACTCTACTCTTTATATATAAAGATTTCTAAATTAATACCTTTCTTTTCAAGTAAGAATCAAACATTCTTCATGTTGTTATTTTTAAGCTACATATAAGACACTCATTTGATAATCTTAAGATAAGTGTCAGGAGTTAGGAAATGGAAGTGAAGTGCTGCAGATCAGCAGAGAATGAGTCTACCTTAGGCTCCTTCAAAGGAAAAAGAGAGAGTCCTTGGTTTGTGTTCGAAGTCACACAATACCCATTTTTCAAAAATGCTTAGAAGAAAGAGAAAAATATGAAAGTAAGGAGGGTATCCACAAAAGAGAGGAAGAGACACGGACAGAAACATAAAGATGGACATATACAAAGAGAGACAGGCATATACACATAGAGACGGAAAGACAGTTCATACTCAGAGGAACAGACACACACATAAAGTGAGATCGAGACAGACCAACACAAAGATTAAGGGACACACACACACAAACACACACACACGAGAGAGAGAGACAGAGACAGAGAGACAGAGAGATACAGAGATACAGAGAGAGAGATACAGAGAGAGGGGGGCTATAGGGAGCTATCTCTCA